>NC_043758.1:27069378-27406878 GCF_902148845.1 Salarias fasciatus | reverse complement strand
CAGTCATCACACTGAGTGCTCATCTCTACACACACACACACACACACACACACACACACACACACACACACACACACACACACACTCTGGTGAGAGGTAGGCAATGACTGGCTCGGGATGTATGTAAATAAAAAACCGACACATTGCAGTGGATTATGACTGCAGCTGCTTTGGGAGGTTGTTCACTTATTTATGTTATACACACACATACACACACACACACACACACACACACACACACACACACACACACTGAAACAAAACACATCTTCCTCTTCATTTTCTGCTCTTTAATGATGCTGAATGGTTCAGCCAGCAGCAGCAGTCCCCGGCCTATCGTCTGCATCCTCTGGCCCCGGGGGAGCTGTCATCTTCTCAGGGGAGTGTCAACTGTGTGTGTGTGTGTGTGTGTGTGTGTGTGTTTATATGATCTGCTGGTACGATCTCGCAGCAGCTCCTGGCATCGTTGTGGCGTGATGTAACAATGGCTCGAAGAAGATGTTCATTCTCGCTAGAACTGTCCACAATGTGATCGAGCTGGAAAGAGCCGCTGCTGGCAGTTGAGTGAGTTCCAGCTCCTGTTTTCATGTGTGTATGTTTAAATAGTGAGCTTTGACGCCACACAATTAACAGAAATAAAAACCAAAGCGTTTTTTTTTTTTTTTTTTTTTTTTTACTTAAAAGATTCCTCATATCACATTGTAAATGAACATAAACGTTTTTGAACAAATGGCGAGGAAAATTGTAACTGAAAATTTCTGAAGAAATTTTAAGTATCGCTTTTACATGTCCACCTAACAACACCAGACTATAGAAATTAGGGATGCACTGACACTGCACAACGAACTCGTAGACATACTCATAAATGATCCCCAGTACAGCCTGATGGGTATTCCATCAGGTCACCTGTCAGCAATGTCGCTCACAAATATGCAAGAGAGTTCAAGCTAAGTCCACAGTTTGGGGATTCTTTCATATTAGAGAGAGAAATAAAAATCTTGGCATATCATTTAAGTAGGGAGTAAAAATTAGGCGTAATGGCATTTGTTATGCACCTGCTATCCTCGCTTGGTGCTCATTAAACTGACAAAGTCGGTTGATTGGAGCAAGAGTTTGTAACACTCCAGCTCTCGTTTGATAACATCTGTCTCAAAGATAAAAATGGTAAAGGTGCTAAATACTGGCAGGAATTTGGATAGCCCAGTATTCCACCTTTTGTGGTGTTTCACAATTTGTTCATCGGAGTCTTACGTTGTAGCCGGTGACTTTTAAGGCTTGACTGCTTCCGCCCCAGTGACGATCTACTGCATCTATCACTCCCTGATGAGACAGAGCCCGCTTTCGCATGATCAGCAGCGGCACCCCTTGCCCTTTCGAAGGCTGAGAAAAAAGCTGAGTGGATGATTTTGAAGGAACAGTACATTTGCTCAACATTAAATAATCAGAGCTCTGAATCACTATTAAAGAAAATAGGGATTCCGGTTAGATTTATTATGTTGTAAAGGGTCTGTCATGAAGCCATTTTCTCCCTCTTTTTCAACTTAAAGGTGAACTGTGCAGCTCTTCAACAGATACATGCTTTCTTGCACTCCAGAAAAAGCACTTAAAATCTACTAAAGCTTAAATATGTGTCTAATGGCTCAAGTAGCTCCAAAGTCTAGGTTTAATGTTAAAAAAAACAATACTGTTATGTTGCAGTTGTGTGCAACTGCAGATTTCTGGCAAATTCATGGAATTAATTTTATGTAATGTAACGTCTGCCAGAACTCCAGTTGACAACAGACATTCAACAACTGTGCATGTTAATCTTTGTTTCCCCACCGATTATAGTTGCCAACATCTTTACACATTCAGGCTTGACTCAACTATGAAACTTGACTCAGCTATGAAACTATAAAATATTGCTACTGTGCATGCACGCCACGGCTGTAGTAAATAGTTCTTCTGCACGTGCACGAATACATAGACGGTAACAGCAATGATGAATAATGATAAAGTGTATTTATTTGATCAATGCACATTTATTTCATCTTGTACTGCCGTGGGAAAGGAGGTCAGGTTGGAAAAGACTAGGGATGCCCCAATTGGGTTTGGGTTGATATTGTTTTTGATTGATCAGACAGGGGAAAATCCGGTCAATCATCTTGCCAGTCTTTTTTACATCAGCTGCCATCCACTGAGGCCCGTTTGTCACCTGCTGGAAACGGACGAATTGCAACCATGCCATAAGTAGCATTAGCAATCCAGTGGTCAGCATCTCAGCAGGCTGGCGGTACAGTCTTTCCTCGGTTATCCGGCTCTCCGGAGTCTCCGCCATGCATCACTTAATAACCATTTGTGACCAGGTGCAGGGGAGCTTTTCAAAATAAAACTAAATGCAGACATATAGACATTTAATTTTACTTTTTCAAAATAAAACTTAATTTTTTTTCTTAATTGTATATTCACAATAAAGTAATACCAATGTGAGTATGTATAGGGATTAGCAGATAGTCACATCTAAAAAAAAAAATCAGATCGGTAATGGGGGCCAAAAAGTGTGACTGTGACGTCCATAGAAAAAACACAATTTAAGTTCTTCAGGTTCGAGTTTATCAACAATAGGTTCTTAATACTTTGTTTAAAGTCTTTACAGCCATCTTTATTCACAATGCAGTTTATTTTTTATTTTTTACAATCTAAAGAAATTTTTTTTCTGGAAAATTGACTAAGTTTTTGATTAGATAGTTTTCTTATGTAAAGATAGTTGCAAGGTGAATTTGCCAGCATTAATAACACAGCGTTCAAAGATAAATGCAATTGTCGCTGACATTCACTGGCTCTCGTAACTTGTAGTGCTATTAATACAGTACAGATCCCCTGTAGTTGTCTGTGTTGAGTAGTAATTTATTTATTTATTTTGTCATCTCATCACTTCTCATTTCACCCGGTCAGAACAAAGTGGTTTGAACAGACCAACAGAGTGAGTGACTACTTGACATCTCGATCTGGAGAGCTCCGTGCTAACACTGAAAATAACTGGAATTCATTAACGTCTGCAAGCCATTTCAAGTGGTCAATATGTCCAGTCTTCAGGAAAAGGCACTTTGAAAGAGGAAACTTGGGGTCGCAGGCTGGATTGGGGCCTGCTGGGTCAGGTCAAAGGAGGAAGAAGGAGATGTATTAAAAATGCCTCATATGTTTTGATTAGTGGGGTCTTTGTTTCTACACCAAGGAGTCATACACTGTTAAGTTGCTCTGTAGCTCTTAAATATATACAAATTAAATCAGATGCAGAATCTATTAGAGTTGTATGGTGTGTCAGAAATCTTTAATTTGTCAAAGATCTCACATTGTGACAATCTGAAATGTACTGATGATCTAGAAGTTGTTGAACCTCTACAATTAGTCCAGAGATGTAGAATTTGTTAGAGATCTACGATGGGTTATAGATCTAGATGCTTTAGTAATTGTAGATGGTTTTGAATAGTCTTTTCTGGGATTGAAATGACTAATTTCTCAGTTTTTAAATGAGTGCTTTATAGAGACTCAATGTTCTTGTCAGTGATCACAGTTTAAAAATGTTCTGCCATAGTATTGACCCCTGGTCTGAAAGGGTCGACTTCTTTGAATTTGTCCATTTACTTTAATCAAAGCTGTATTTTCATGTCCAATTTTTCCGTCATTGGCGTGAACCAAAGTTAAACGTCATCGTCTTTGTTTTTCAGATGCTTCTTGAACTCAGCACACTTCTATCTCAGTTTTACATTTCATTTCTTTGGCAAAAGCCTGCTGTACATATGGGCTCTCTGCACTTTACATAAATGAATTCTGGAAGTAAAACCTTCTGGTCTCATTTGGAAACTTGGCAACCAAGAGCACCCAAACCAAACTGGTTCTCAGACCCATTAAGAAGCTGAGGAGAGGAAAACAAGTGCCACAAGAGTGAACATACGGCATTTTCACTGACTGTTGGCTGTTCAACCAGCCAGAGAAGTCCTTGGGGAAGTGTTGGAAGACGGCCTGTTGTTGGGACTGCTGACCAGCAGGGTGCAACATTGAGCTTTAAAGCATTAGTAATGTGAGCATGAAACAGAAAGGGATCCTGGCAGTCTTCACTTCCTCTGCGGTTGTCTTCCTGTATGTGTGGGTGTGTTTTCGCACAGGTGTGTGTGTGTAATCGGCGACTTCTTTTCGCTCTCTGTCGACCTTTGTGGTCTCTGCAACAATTAGACACAGACACACAGACACACAGACACACACACACACAGACACACACACACACACACACACACACACACAGCCTATTTTAGACTTTTGTCCTCTCATTCTTCTTCTTATATATCTCCAAATTCAACTGCAAATCAAATATCAGCATGAGGTTGATTTGATTTTTGTATGTAACCATCAAAGCGCTCTTATTTGATAATCGCAGGTGCAACAATTGAATTTTCAGCATGGTTTTTTTTCGCTCTGAAGGTTGATGACATAAAGATACTGCGTCTAATTCCAGGCTGACCATTTCAAATTGAATCCCCGCAGCAGACAGGGTTAAAAGGTAAGGATTGCACAAGCACTGTGATTACATTACATTATTTGTGTGCAGGCGCCCGTGTGTGTTGCGCCAGCACGCGTTGAAATGAATTCTGTTAAAAGAAGTCAGCCATGAGAACGGACATGAAATATTCAGCTGACAAAGGGAACTTGGCCCTATGTGTAGGCACACACACACACACACACACACACACACACACACACACACACACACACACACACACACACACACACACACTGACTGCAGCAGTAGAAGGTAACTCGCAGTGATGTGTCGATTCAAATATCAGTCAACCTTTATTTATCCACAGATGTGACTTAGTGATCTGATGGGACTTGCCAAAACAAATCTACATCAACCTCTTTTGGCTTCTGTTTTTTTTTCCCTCCTCTTGGCCCTTATTCCCCTCTCTAGTCTTTCTTTGTCTCTCTCTTGTTTGAATAAAATTCCCCATCAGTCTTTGAGACATTTTCTATATAATTGATTTTTGTTTCCTGATGGCATTGTACATTTTGATATACCACTTAATATTGATTGTTGAAAAAGTGTTCAGGATACATGGTGCAGTAGAGTAAAAATACGAGATTAATGAAGGCAGTATGCTTTTTGTCCATCTCAGATTAACAGTACAAATCATTTATGAATAAGTAGTTTTGGTGTTGAAGGTGAAGCAGGTATCGTTTGAAGCCGACAAGTTATCAATTAATCTAATCCAAAGTAATTGTTTGTAGCAGTAGAACTTTATGTGACGAAGAAGTTCATTTTTCTTCTAGATCACTTGTTATTTAACCTTTGCAAGCGTTATGGTGCTTAACCTCAAGCAAAGTAGTTCTGATCCTGAACCTTTCGCAACTAGTGTCCCTGTCACACTGACATATTGAGTTCCCGAGGTCTGTGGATCGCTGTGGCAGTGGACTGACGGTACGAAGTTGTACGAGAAGTCGTACCCCTTTAATAACGGAATATGTGATGTTGCAGATAATGAAATTGAAAAATGCTGAAAATAATGTTGTTTTCCTGTAGAACCACTAGTAGGTGCTGTTTTTATGTGAACACATTCACACAGAACAGCACTGTAAAGATTATTAATGCTCCTTCAACATAATTTTTTTTTTGTCATTTTGGACAACTCAATGTTTTTAGAAGACAAAATGTGTTGCTTTGCACTTCTAGATTAAAGAGTGAACAGCACACGCAAGGGCAGAATGATTTACAATGGATGGACTGTGCCTGCTCAGTGTCAGCGTTTCAGAAAAGTTTAGTTTCTACAGACAGGAGTAGTGGCGTTTTCCTAAAATAAAGTTTCCATAAAGCCATGTTGCGCAGTGGCAGTGCTTCTAAAAAGTTGTGTTTTCCCCCATTTCCAGAGACAGTTGGCAACATTTTCAAAAAGTTCAAGTTTGGTAGCAGTTTTCAAAAAGTAGCATTTTCAGTGGCTCCGAGAACCATTGTCATGTAAATGGACTGTAAAAAAAGCAACAAGTTTTATTTTTGTTTTCATTTGAAAAGCTGCTGTTGTACAAACTTGGCCTAAGTTTCAATTTGATTCGACGAGAAGTTATCTAATTCTGATTAAATAGTTCTGCTATTGAGCTTAAGCACAGAGTCCTGATGGGATTTTAAACGTAAATGCTCCTCTGGTCTCATAAATCTAATTTCTTCTTAAGAGGACATCAGTGATGGTCCAATTTGAGAGTCAAAGAGATAAAGAATGAATTATAGTATCATGTAGCAATAATATTGGGATCAGCTGCTGCTTATCGGTACACCTCTTTTGGGGTGTTTTTTTTTTGTTTTTTTTTGTTTCAGGAACTATAAAAAGTTGTGCTATGTTTAACATGTTCACCATTTATGTAATTGTCCTCTATGCATGTGTTTGTTTTCTGGAGAACAGGTTGTGTTTACTTGCGGCAATAGAGGAATGAGAATGAACAATGAGGTTACGAAAGATCTATTTTTATCTCGTAATCTCATTCCGAATCTGCTTCTTTGTCTTTGTTGCGGTGGGAAAAGCGTGTGCTCACCTCTCGTTTTGTCTGTTGGAACTGTCAATCCTCAGGCTACTGTCATCTCCCACATGGGACACAGACACACACACACACACACACACACACACACACACACACACACACACACCAGCTGTGTCCACAAGATGATGAAATCTCCACAGCTGTCGTTTTCTTTTTTCTTCTTCACCTCCTCCTGCTCCAACTCTGTGTTTGTCCCTCAGCCCACATGCACCACTGTCTTTTAATTGGTTACACACACACACACACACACACACACACACACACACACACACACACACACGATTCGCTCCAACAGGTGTGATGTCAGCAGGCGCTCAGCGTGGCGCCGCATGTTGCTATGGTGACCTGCAGGCGCCCAGCGAGCAACAGTTGCTCTTATATGCGTTTGGTCTTATTTCCCTTTCTTTTCCACACCTTGGCCTCTCTCATCTCTCTGCCTGTAATCCTCTCCTTCATTAGAAGCATGACAATTTCCTTGAAATTATGGAGAAGATGGAGTGAAAAAAAGCCACCTGATTTGGCAGATGATGATTTGTGCACGAGGAAACACATGCACATTTTGAGACACATTCACTGTTGACTCTTTCTATATTGACAGATTGACGAAAGCTAATAGAATGAGTTGTTGGCTATGTGTGGTTACCGTATTTTCCAGACTGTGAGAGACAATTTTCCTATGACTTATATTAGTTGTTATGTTGTTGTGAAGTGAATTGAACTTATATGCAGCAGCGACTTGTACTCTGAACTTAACCCAAAAAAACCAATAATGGCATGTGGTGAAAGAACATGAAACACACACACACGCACACACACGGGCGCGATGCTCATTAATCGCTTGCACCTGTAAAGGAACATACACCTTTACTTGTGTTAATGCTCTCTGACAGGGTGTCATAGGGGTTTAGAAAGGATTAGTGACACATGCTTGGATTTTTTTTTTTTTTCCAAGTTTCCATCATTGGATAGTAAAGCTTGTGATGATGTAGAATTATCAACTTCAAGAAATTACCAGTAATAATGCTGAGTAAACTGTTGGAGATTAGATGGCACATGTGAAGTGACTGGAAGTAAATTAAAGTTGGAAGGATTGAATTAAAAAAAAAAATCAATTTGGATATTCTTAAATCGGTAATGGTACTACTTCAGGAAGGAGACTAGTTTCTGTTTTTTTTTTTCCAGAATTAGTTGTACTTGTTATTATTTACTTTTTTCCTGCATAAAGTCGTTTCCATTGTTCTCCTGTCTTCAGACGTAATAAATTTTCAATGTCATAATTCATTTGTTAGTTTGGTCGGGTTAATGTACCATTCACAAATTAAATAATTTCCCTTGTTCGTGTAACACGCATAAAACACTCATCAGCAACATTAACTGTTTAAGTTTTCATCCCTGGTGTTATTTTTACCTCCTCATTTAGCTTCAAAAAGACAAAAACAGGGAGGTTGAACTCTTCTCCTGTCTTTATGGTTATGAGGGTTGAAAATTTATCCATGCCCCATGACACTCAATACACCATCAGACCACTTGAGCTGATTAAGCAAAAGGAAAAAAAAATAGTCACTCGTTCACTTACTATTGTGCAGCTCTGTTGAGGCCTGCAGTCTTAAGTTAAAGACAAAATCTCAGTATACACTTCTTCAAAAAGCTTGTGTAGCCAGAGAACATAAACCCTGTGAGTGAAAACCTTTTGCCCCATCTGCTCATATTTAACGTGCACTCACACACTCACTGATATTAAAATTCTCCACAATAATCTCATGCCGCTCTTACGTATTTGTGGCACTTCAGACACTTCAAAGTTTCTCACATTCTAGCTGTGATCAAGGTAATGCACCAGACAGGCTGTGATTGGATTATGGTCTAAGACACACTTTACTTGATCGCGGACTGCATTTACCAAATCAGCAGCTTGTGCATTGAATGGGCGACATCAGCTCGAATGGTGATTATGGAACACATGCTATTCCACCATTCACACAAAATTCATGTGCACACAACCGTGCACGCAGGATGAGCTTTTTGAAGGTAAACACGAGCCCGGTCCGCATGCCATCAGGCTGTACGGATGCGCCGGGTGCCATGCTGACTCACTGGGCACGTTTACATGGACCATGTATAAGTGGATTGTACGTGGAGCAGATTGTAAAATGTGTCATGTAAACAACCGAGTGGATCCGCTTCACTCGGAGCGGATTGTAATTTGGAGCCGATTGTATGAGGTGGTCTACGCCGATCCACAATCCGCTCCGTGTCCCTTATAAACGAGTCTGACAGCGGAGCGGATTGTACTGGGGGAGTGTTTGTTCTGCACATGCATGTAGTGACGTGTGACTTGCCAGTAAACGGGAAGCAGCACAGTCAAAAAACCAGCAGAGAACGCCACGGTGGTTGAAAAACACTTTTTTAATAAAAAACCCCGACAGAAAAAACATTGGAGAGGCGAGATGGAACCAAATCGCGCAATAGCGAGTTGTATAAAGAGCTCTATAGCAGAATACAAGCGATCGCCGGCTGGTGTTATGGATTAACTGGTTCCTGTGTTAACGAATGACGGCGGAGGTCTGTGTAAACACATTTTGATTACAGCAGTTGTTAAAGTAAGACTCACAAATGACTTTAAACGTATACACTCACTGTAACTGTCGATAACCGACGTTCGCAAGAACGACTACATTTTTCAATCATGTATTGGTCACAAGTTAACACGGGCACCAGTTAATTCGAAACATCGACACGCGGAGCAGAGGCAGAGCTCACAACGAGACGTGCCGCTCGGTGCAGCGGTGCTGCAGCCAGGGGAGCAGCCGCTCCTCCAGCAGCGTATCATGGACTTTTGGGACATTATTTGAGCAGATATTAGCAGATAAAAACTCTCTGCTCGGCGCTGAGGACTGCTGCTGCGGAGCTAAAGACCTGCAAGTTCCTCGTGAGACTTTGTGCGCATGTACGCTGTATAATCCGCTTCACCAAGGGTCCTTGTAAACGAGGATTCATCGTGGATCACTTCATGAATACACTCCGTTTAATACGATTGTTTACAATCCGATTGAAAAAAACACCCATGTAAACTGGGCCAATGTGGGGGTGTTCAGACGTCACGCACATTTAGCCGCAAGCCAAGCCCTCGAAGTAAACCAACCGACAGACACACGTACGTACACACGTAAGCATACATGCACAGACAGTGGAGTGTGTGGTAAATGGAGAGAGAGAGCAAGCGGACTTTCCCTTTAATATATCAAGTAACCAAGGAGGTTTGGACCACTGATCAATATTTGATTCACTGCCACTCAAGCTGATTACGTGTGTGTGTGTGTGTATCTCCTTGTTTCACACTCTTTGTGGGGTCAATGAAAGTGAACGCATGCCACAGGAGTGGTATCCAGGTGTCTTTGCCCTGACCAAAATTAATACCCCACAGAGTTTTACATATGTTATTGATATATCATTATGAGGATTATGCTCTGAGTGCCGTTTCCACGGTAAGAGTTCGGCACTGGGCTGTGATGATCAAGATGAGGATTGATGGCTGGGAAGAGTATTATGTAATGGCTGACCTCCATACATAATGCTGTATTATACTTTGCTCTGCCGCCATTGTGAGGTCTAAAATTTATATAAGTCCACCCGGATTATTATGGTGGACCCTAACTAGGTGCAGCACAATGCAGGTGTTAGACTTGCACATGAGAGCAAGGACAGAGGGTGATGGCATACCTTGGGTTAATTTGGGGGCCCACACACAATAAAAACAGACTCTAGAGCCAACATTTGCGTCAGCACTGAAGTGGAGGAATGGCCACTGGTCATCGATTTTGTCATCTCAGACACAGCAGGTTGGGCCAAGATGGCACCCATAATGTTATTGGCTCGACCCAGTGAGAAGGTGACATCATGGGTAATGTTCATAAACCTGTCTTATGGAGCCAGAGATCTAAAGCCGGACTCCAATGGTAATTTCAGCATACAGCCATGGAGGGAACTCTGCCAGAAGGGGTCAAGTTCAATTTGTAAGATCTTGCTTGATTCAAAGTATTTGCATCAAAGACACAGCAAATATTTAGCATTCATAGTATTTTATCATGTTTATTTCTGATTGTATTTTTTATATTGTACTTACACCTGATTGTGACTCACATTCTGGATCCTCTAAATAACCTCCAACTGCAACGAGAGCGCATGAGCCATTGGTGGCAGCAGTGTTGGATCAGATTATCACATTTTAGAATCTGACAATAGATGACAACTTTAAGAGATTAAACATCACTCTTCATCTACCAGGAAATCTATTTTTGGTATATTTTACATTCTCTGTGAAGGTAGTTGTGCACAGCTTCTTCTTCAAACGCCTGTCTTCTCTTGCCAGATCAGAGGTCAGAGGTGGCAAACTGTCACATCCAACAACGACACTACCGCCGACGGACTCACAGGGTTGCCACAGTCTTCAAGTTTCTAAATCTGCAATCCATTCTCAATCTGGAGACCAAATGGTCGATCGAATAAAAACTGATCTATTTCTTTTTTTAGCCATATTTTGCAAAGAATTTGTTTGAAGGTCCTCCAGTGTTTCTAGCAAAGGTCTATAAATCGATTAGTCGTGTGTGGTGTTAACAGGCTTTACTGCAGCTCTTACGATGCAGTCCAGAGTTTCATTAATACCGTCAGTAATGTCTTTGCATTCAGTTTGTGGGATCAACATGTGGTTTGACGAGCTGACTCGGTGGTTGTTAAAACTCAAAGGCAGCGTGGAAGGCGGCGTCCTACTTTCCTGGTTGCTGTGCATCTGTTTGGTGTGCTTTGTTCCGGCGTGATCCTTTTTGCTCTCCTGGTTTCATGCACCCTTCCCATCCGTCTCCAACTTTTCTCCCTTACTTCTCAGTTATAGTCTAATCCATCATCCCTTACTTTCTTCTTCTTCCCATGACTTCTCCTCTCCTCTGATCCCATATTTTGTTTAACTGCTCCTTTCCTCTCTTGCTATCCTTCATCCCCGCTCCTCTTCTCTGACCTCTCCTTAATTCTTTCTTGCCACTCAGCCGTCTTCACTTCCCTCTCTGTCGGCAATCCATCACCTCCTCCGCCTTCTGCTCTGCTGGGTATAATCTGAAGTGCAAGTGTGTGTGTTGGTGTTCCCTGCACTCCCCCATCCATCTGATCCCAGGTCTCTGAGTTATTACCCTTTAATCATGGGTGAGCCCAGAGCCAATCCACAACAGGCGCATATTTTCTCCATACTTTGCAGGTTTGGATCTATACTTGGACGGTGATGCAAAACTTTATCTTCATCATTTCAATATCTTTCTGAAAGATGGAATGCCTGTAGGGGGATCTTCACGGCATCGGCTTTTAAAAAGTGCAATTACTATTAGTTGTTGCTGTTCTTGTGTTTGCTTTGCCAAAATGTAACAGTTTGTTTGCAACTCATGAGAAGTTTGAAAAAAAAAGGAACAATGATTGCTGACTTTGAATCCAACTGATCAATAGTTTGCTGAAAAGCAGTAAATCACTTCATATTTCAAGTTTATTGAGATCTTGACTGAAATTGTTCATGTCTTAATCGATGGACTTAGTTGGTTGTCTTCAATTCAAATCACTCCATTTTGGAGACACTTCAAGACTCACAAATGTTGCCAGTGTTAGTGGCAAAAGCTTTTAAACCTAATCTTTACAGTGGGACAATTTATGGAAGTCTTCACCCTTGAGAGAAGCACACAAACATACTGTTCAAATGTAAATGTTTAGTTTGGAAAAGTTATTTCAATTCTGACGATGACCCACCATTGTACATCGACAGTTTCTATTTGCTCTCACCTATTTACTCTTGATAAAGTGAGTTTACAAGGTGGAAAGACTTCACCGAACCTGAGGGTCGCATATTAAACTCAAAGCTCTAAAGCTCTTTGTTAAGTTCTGAACTATTATACAATATTCATCAACCCACACCTTTTTAATGAAGTCATTAGTAACTAATTATTTTGAAGGGTTTTGGATAGTCTCATACTGACCGAAGCCCTTTCGTGAAACTACGCAGCCTTTAAAATGAATTGGAATAAAATCTTAAACGCTATGCGTTTTTCCCGATTGATATTTTATTACTGGGTCGCATCATTATCATGGTTTGCTTCCTCTTTTGTTTTAACTGACCTCCTTTTTAGTTGCAACTGTTGTTTATTCCACATACGAAGTTATTGAGGCTCGAAAGAAAAACTGGCCTCATTAGTTTGCAGTTTACAAATGGCTAGCGGATGAAGCTAGTGCGCTAATTGTCTGATTTGTGTTTTCATGTTTTTTTCATTTCTCTACTGGTTTATTTACTGTGCATTTTGATTTTTTTTTTTAATCTGTTTTTTTTTTATTACTAATCTGGAGGGGGTGTAGTTTACCTCATGTATCATAATAGCCCACCAGGGGGCGATTACAATTGTTTTACTTTCAGGGGCTTTTCACGTAATTTATCATTACATGCATTCTGTGGGGATAACCCATATCTCCTAACATATTGATTATTGAATTAGGTGGTGATTCTACTGAAGCAACATATGGATTTTAAGAGTAATTTTTCATACATGTGTTATTTGTGTGCTGTTTGTTCCAGCCCATAAAGCTGAAGTCCCTCATTACTTATTGAACTGGCCTCTTTTCGCTATTCTTCCTTTTTCATCTTACTTTGCCCCCATATCTCCTCTTCCTCATCTCCCCCCCCCCAGTTCTCTCTGCCATCTCCCTCCCCTGCCCCCTGGTCCTCTGCTGCTTGTTCATTTGTCGTGCTGCTGAGTTTGCGCAGGGCCCACATCGGTCACACACTAATGATGTTATGCAGAAAAATGGATAAGGAGAGACGTTTTTCCCTCACCGCCGAATGGAAGGGGAAAACAGTTTGAAATGGGACACTGCTTGTATTTAACTGTGATGTGGTCTGTCTGTCCTCCTCCTAGGGTCAGGGTACCCGTATGTTCTGGAGGCCCCGGCTCACGACTTTATGTCTGGTAAACAATCAACACGGAAAGATAAAACTGCATCCTCCCCAGTCTGCCCCTCGACTACCAACTACTCCTCCATCATTAATAAGTGGCCGCTAAGCGTTGTGACCAGTATGGCTGTCGCTTTTAGTCGTATTAACCATCCATTAAAATAAACGACGAATTAAAAAAAAACCAAAACAAAACGCACACTTGGTGCAGATCCCAGCCGTCAACCTGTGTGTGTCTGTCTGTGTGCACTTAGAAACCCCACCGCACACACAAACGCATAAATACACACCCCCTCACCTTGTGACTTCATATTAATCAACAGCCCACATGAAGAATCTCTCTCTGCTCGCACATTATTCCTACTCGGCTGTGTGTCTCTCTGCCCGAAAAGACTAACTCCCCCAGCTTGGCCCTCATTACAGCTCTCCCGGAGCCCCCTAATGGAAAGTAATAAAGAGTTGTGAACATGTGTCTGTGTGTGTGTGTGTGTCTGTGTGTCTGTGTGTGTCTGTGTGTGAGATGAATGGCTCTGATTAGGCACCGCAAAGCTGCAGACAAGCACAATGATCAATGTATCCCATCATTCTGCTGCTTAGGAGCAGACGGATGTGTGACCACTCACACACACTCATGCTTGCATGTTCATTTTTGTGTCAACTTTGTGTGTTTGTGTGTGTGTGTGTGAGTGTGTTTTTTGTGTGTAACTGTCAATACCTTACTCCAAAATTCAAAGTGCATTTGCTACATTTTCACTCAATTTCCATATGTATGAATGGACACAGTTGTATATATTTTGCGTCTGTATGTGTGTCTTGCTGTCAACTAAGTCAAAAAGATGGTGAAAGGTGCCATGTGTGCAGGGGAAATGCCAAAAATTGGCTACGGCAAGGCATAAAAGTATAAATGAGCACGCTTGTGAGTCTGCAGAGCACTGCAGAACGGAAGTGCTGACTCGGCACCGGCACAACTCGGGTGGTGTGTGTGTGTGTCATGGGGGTTGCAAACTATAGCGTAAAAGAAATGAATGGATGCAATGCAGAGAAGGGATGATTATACTGAAAAGGAGGAGGGGAGGGGGTTGGTGGCCAAAGGTTTGCAGGGCGGATTGAGGAATAACGTTAAAACAGTGAAGTAGAAGAGATAAAGAGAGTGTGTGAGAGAGAGAGAGAGAGAGAGACGCAGTGCAGGCAGGAACCCAGCAGCAGATCCTTCTGCCTTTGCTTCGCTGGGCTTTCATCCAGGAAATGAAACAACTTCTTCCCCTGTGTGATCCCACTAAACACACACACACACACACAAACGCATCACAACCCCCCTGCGAGCGCATTAAACCCACATGCTCACAAACATACTTGTGCACTCTCATGTTGATGGGCTGTTAGCGTGATCGTCGGTGACACCCATCTTCATTCTCTGTGTATGTGTTATCCTCATTGTACATTACCTCTGGAGAATTCATGCCGAATGCTCTCCCTCCATTGGTTGGTTTCCTTTGTCGTCTTCACCAGAGTGCAGCTCGCTACAGACGTTTCATGAACTTCACTTTTGCTGCCATTTTCCTTTTCAAATTGTGTGGCGATTGACAAAAATATGGGGCTTTCGGTAGTCTTCCATTAAAAAGTGTCTGGATACAAAGATTCTTTTACCAAGAGCAAAATATCTTTCCATATACATGTGATCCATGAGGGTGCAGTTTTCTGAAGTCTCTCTTGGCTTTTTTTTTTGTTTCATGCACAAACATTGCATGATTATTTGAAAATGTGAATAAAAGGTGGGAAATAGTCCAACAATTCATACAATTCTGTCCTCTTACATTTGAAATACACGAACTGTTCTGTTGAAATCATCTCTTCTGTTTCCACATTCGGATGTGAAACAGCTGCAACGTAATGATGCTTCATTTTAAGTATCTCATTACTCAGTATGTTCAAAGATTTTTTTTAGAGTTCCACTTTATCTCAACATTGTCAGTCTGAAAACTGCGTAGGCCTCTTAGTAAAGCCGTTTTCAATCAGATGAACTTTGACTTCATGTTCATAGCACCAGAGCTTCATATCACAAGTCCATGCATCGGACAAAAATTCTAAGTCCAGTAGAAACATGAATGTAGTGTTGAATTGTGCACAGCCAGTAAAGTTAAAGAGTCTCTAAATTTTAATCCCAGGACTCTTTTACACCTCAGATCTTCAGCTTTAAAACACATCAGGATGCTCTGTTCACAGGACAAATGGACAATATGGCCAGGTAAGACAGTAACTACATGCAGCAGAAGCCATCTACTCGGCAGTAATCAATAGCAGAGTTAAAGCTGTATTAAGAGTTAATTCATGATGCATATGGATTCAGACTGAGTCATTGCAGTGGTCATCTGGCTTTTTCCCTACAATAATAAATGCCAGCAGAATAATGTTAAATCTAATATTAAAACAGCTCTGCTGCTCACCAGACTTTGGAATTGCGTCACCGCGCGCGCACGCACACACACACACACACACACACACACACACACACACACACACACACACACACACACACAAATCAAAAGCCTGCCGTCACAGTGGGCATTGCACTCTGTCCATTTGGACTTTTCACTTCCCTTCTCATTATCGATTCTTTTTAAATCGTTGGCTTCAGGAGAGGAGAACCCGCATAGCATCAAAGCTTGGGGTCATGGCCTCAGAAGCAAGGAGGACAGGGTGAAGCTGCCTGGTTTTGAAGAGTCTGAACCCTCTGAGCAGCTCGAAGTGAAGTGACTTCCTGGAAACGGAAAGAAAGGAAGTAATTCAGACCTCATCAGACCATCTGCATTCATTGAGACTGTGGTATTCATCATATTGTAAAAGCAATATTGATTGACAAGTTCAAAATTAAATTTTTAAATTTCGATGTCATTAGAACAATTACCGGTACAGTATTTTTGGAGGAAGCGGAGCTCTAGTGTGAGCGTATCGTTCTGGGTGTCCATTTACAACACAGGGACTTCTGTCACAGTCATGACCCTAAAAAACAGCCTCTTTTATAAATAAGTTTTCAATTCAATTCAATTTTATTTATATAGCACTTTTAAAAAACAACTTCTGTTGACCAAAGTGCTTCACAGAAATCGAAAAGTAAAAATAAAAAGATATAATAAATAAATGAAAATAAAAGGCTCACCTAAACATATTAATAAAAACAGAGATAAGACAAATAAGACACCAAGAATATACTCCAGTTTTGCTAGTGTTTAAAAAGCCTTCGAGAAGAGGTGTGTTTTCAGTCTGGATTTAAACTGTCCCACCAACTCGGAGGACCTGACATCTAGGTGGAGGCTGTTCCAAATAAGTGGAACATTCCAGAGCAAACTCACGTGCTGGTTTTTGATGAAATTCCACTTTTTCATCTATATCTGCTTTCAAATGTAGAAAAGAATGGTCACTAACTTTGAATTGCTTCCAGCAAGTTTGTCATTGACAGAAACACCAAAATTCAACAACAAGCAAACCAAAACTGTTTTTGCTTAACAACTTTGATGATTGGCGCCAGTCTTTTTGTCTCAAGATGTGTTTGTGTGTGTGTGTGTGCGTGCGTGGATACTCCATTACACCTCATTAAGTAGACATTGTACTGCGGCCATAAGACGGGTGCCACAACCGTCATTACTCGGCGAGTGATTGAGTGCGAGACGAGACGCTTTGCCCGCTCGCCTGGGACTGACGCCGATGCTGTTGCAGAACATTTACATAAACATCGCCTCTTTTTACATCTCATTAGCATAGAGAACACATCAACATGAAGAAGCGAGTGGAGGAGGGATGGATAGATAGATTAATGAATGGTGAAAGAAGTGGGAAGGGAGTGGAGAGCAGCAAAAAAGATGCTACACTGGGCTCCCTGACAGAATGAAGATGGTCGTATTAAGTACCAGAGGAAACATTTACAGATGCATTGTTGGTTTTTATTTCTCTAACAATGTTTCTTTTGTGTCTTGAGGGGCCAATTTGTCCCGTTAGTCTTTGCTCTTTTCTCTTTGCACTTAGCTTCCTTCTTCCCTGCGCTACCTTTTATTTTCCCTGATTTTGCCGCAGCACAATCAGCTCATTTCCAAAACCAGTTAATTTCATTGGTTTCGTGGAGATCGGTTGATTTACTTGCGGCAAAGTGAATCCTCTGGGAGCTTTGAGGAAATTAAGAGCCTGAGAGACCAAAACAGAGGAAACTATCCTCATTATCTGTCCATTTATGAGCCTCTGCAACCAAAATAGGAACTTCATCGAAGGGTCCATGTTTTGCAGAAGCAAAAGCTGTCGGAGAAAAGCTTCAAGACCTGTGGAGGAATGAACTTGATATAACCCTGAATGGTCTTCGAGCATCAGGCCTAGCAAAATATTCTCATAGCTCTAATGTATTTTAACTTTACGCTGTCTAGCTCCTCAAAGCTTTCAGATGCCCACCAGTGATAAGTACTACTGAAAGCTGTAGCCACATTGCCTTAAGGCTCCTACACACTATTCAGCTGTCCCAGACAAAAGCAGGTTGTCACGGTGTTGTAACTAAAGACAACCTGTGATGATATTCTGACCGTGTCAGACAATTGGGGTGACCGAGAGTGCCGCTACGACCTACAAACTAACCAATTGAAATGCAGTATGAATCAACGTACTGATATGTGTGAAGCTGACACTAAATGGCTATAACTAAAGATGCTTCAGGGCTACAATTTGGACTCTTTCCAAAAAACAGTCCGGTCTATATTCTCCTTTTTTCTGAGGGATTTTTCTTCAAACACACAAATGCTACAACATTCAAAATATAATTTTGACAACCTCAAATAATATTGTGCTAAATGATACTGTATGTATTTTAACTACACAACAGTGTAAAAATGGGCAGTTAAAGGATATTGGAGGTGAACACTTCATAAACTCCAGCTATGTAAAATTGTATGTAGAGCTAATGCAAAAGGACTGAATGATACTGCTCATCAACTTAAAAATCAAAAACAGCCTTTAAAAAAAAAACTTGCTGACTGGTAGTCAGAGCAAGTTGATGTCAAGTCGGCCTCTGACAAAGGTTTTCATCATGTTAAAGGGAAGTTTTCCTCTCTGTGATCACCAAGTGAATGCTCAGCTGGACAATCCATGAGACTCTGTCTTTAGGGTGCAGTCCTGACTTTACTTTGTAAAGTACCCTTCAGTGACTTGTGGTTTGGTATAGTATGAATAAAACTGAATTCAAAAGGGCTTTGCAGAAGTCAACAATTTCAGAGTCAGATGTTTGTGTAAAAGAGCAACCTGTGCCAGGGCTGACTCAAATTTCAAACGGGCACAGCATGAAATCACTTTCATGTTCTTGTCTGTTTGAGTGCCACTGTCATTACTGTTTCGTTACATCGACTAAAGACTGCTCTGTGGAGACCTGGCAGAAAAATCCTCCGGCTCTTTCCCATATTTCAAACCACTTGCCATGGCAACCGGTAATAAGGGCTGATTTCACTTTGCAGATGTGATATTACGTCTCCACTCTGCCCTTTTAGCGGCGCTCCTCATACCCTCACAGTGGATGCGACAGCCTGCTGATGTAAGGGTGAGACAGAGGACTTCTAGAACTGTTTGCAAAAATCTTGAGTAACTGCTAAAAACTAGTGAAATATTAATGGAGTGACTTTTCTGCATCCCGATCCATGACAACAATATAGGCAAACAGTGCTGACTGACAATGGTGTTCAAGCTCTGTTCCATTGTGATTTGGCTATACGGTGACAACAGCAGCACTGGGAGTCTCTGAAAACGAGAATATTTCAAAATTGCTTCGAAAGTCAAACATTTCGAATCATACTGCTTTCTATTTCTGCTTAAACAATGAAAATTATTCTTTTCTGTTCAGCAAAATGATGCGCATGCACACTTTTTAACAGTTATTTTCCCTCAAAGTGGACATTAACTACACCATCATCTGCATACGTGGAGATTCATTTCTTACATACAGCTTGTTTCTTAAGTAAATGTAAGATAAACGAGTCTCACGTCACTGCTTTCTATTTGTATTCAAATTTCACGCCACACCCCAACTTCTCTCAACAATAGCGTCATGAATCTGATCTAAAATTTGCATCATTACCCCTTCAAGGGTGCTTTGTCACTCGTTCCCTCACTACTGTACACACAGGAAGGGGTCTCTATCTCTCAGAGTTGCTTATGAGTTGAAGAAAAAGAGCTGAATGGTCAGATTTGTCTATCTTATGTTAATTCTAATCTAATTAAGCCTCTGGTCTTAAACACAGCCAGGCATTTCTAATTGAATCTCTCCCTTATGCATGAAGCTACATAATGAATGTGGGGGCACACCCACCCAAAATGAGCACAGGCCTTATTGGCATGGCTGTGCAAAATCAAGGCTTTAATGGTAGGTGGTTCTTACCCTTTACACCCATATATATAGCTGTCACCTTGCATAACAAATGAGGTGGTGATCTGAATAATTTAATTTTATGCGGAAGCGATGGCTGTGAATCTGCACCCGCAGTGATTTTCATTTATTGTGTGTGTGTGTGTGTGTGTATGTGTGTGCTCACGCTGACTACTTCCAGCCCTCATTTTAAGCACAATCACAAGTTAAGCCAGTCTGGGTTTTTTTTTTTTTTTTTTTTTGACAATGCTGTTTTGTTAAATGTTACATAATTGTTAAATATGTAAGCACATCCACACATTGGTTCCAGCTGAGATGAAAGATGTTATTTGATTATTGATACTTTCATGTGTGTGAACTGCGCTGCGAGAAGTTCTTCCTTCTGGTTAGTCTGCAGGTGTGTCATTCTCACCAGTCATAGCAAATGTCGGGAGTCAATATGATTAACCTTTTTAACTGAATAAGTCTATGTAGTACAGTTTTCATGTGGTATCGTTTGCCAAAATAGCTACATTTAGCTGCTGTCAGTTACCTATTGCAGTAGTCACGCTGGAGTAATTGGAAATATAAGACACCATCATGGACCACCACCTAAAATTATGCATTTTAAATCAAATCATAAAGAAAAATCCCCAAAATATGCATAAGCTATCAAAACGGAAAGCCCTTACTTTTTGTGAAAGTGAATGTGTTTGACTCCCTTTTGCCAGTAGATGGTGAACTTTAAATTAAACTACTGAAAGTTCTTTCAGAGAAGAAAAGATCCAAGAGAATGTGAAATCATATAATTAACATGCAACCCATGGCTCAGTTGGAAAATGCCAGTGAATTTTGTGATCTTCATTGTGAAGATGGCGTATCTTCAGTGGCTCTGAGCACCATTGTTGTGTAAAGGTGTCTAACTATGAATGCACAGTTCTGTCACAGATGGTTTACTCACTGATAAGTAGTAAAGTTTAGGTTACTAGATCTTATCGCATTAAAGAATTTATTTATTTATTTATTTATTTGGGTCTTTGGCTCATTCATTGGTGTTTGCATTATTTTAGAACTTCATGTGGTCTGTATGGTAACGTAGAGTCATATGGTAACATTTGAATTCAAATATTTCTTCACTGTGTGAACCGTTTTCAGAACGATTCCGTTTAAAAATATTACTACAGTTCAAAGGCAAGTATAGCTGCAAATCCCTAACTTTGACAGTACCTTTCACAAATAATCGTACCTTGCGTTTTGATTCCCCTAAAAAAGAAAATAAATAAATAAATAAATCAATGAATATATGTTATAACTTGTAAATATTGTCTTCAGTCCTGAAATTGTATCTGTAATGTATTAACTTAAGCTAATAACCACATGCACACGCATACACCGTCTTAATGCCCGGCTGAGGAAGTGGATGCCCATGTCTCCAAGGCAACCTCAATAGTCTCAGCAGGTATGGGGCATTACGTCTCTCACCATGGAGAGAGAGGAGAGAGAGAGAAAGCAAGAACAAAAAAGAAAAGAGTGAGGGAGTTGAAGGTGCTCGGAAGTAAGAGTGGACGGCGGCAGATAAGCCTGCGAGGGAGAGGAGGAGATGAGAGGCAGAGGTTGGATGTGATTAGGAGGAAGGGGGGTGAGTCAGAGGCAATGAGAGCGATTGGGAGCTAGCATGCTGCGTATTGCATGCCATGAGGAATGAAGTCAGCAACCAGTCTGCAGGATTTGTGTGCCCTGCAGAAGAAAAAAAAAAAAAAAGCTATCAGGCAATACCAGCACGACAGCGCTAACCGAGTTACACCTCCAAAACGGACAGGATACGCCCACTGCGGCACACACGCGCACGCTCTGTGTGTTTAGGACTGCAGAGAAATCACATCTGCATGCACACAAAGACATTGTGGGCTTTTTCCATTGGATTAATACATTTCCTAGCTCCTTAACCCACTCGTAAACATTAGAATATTTTTCTTGTATAATTTCAACCTTCTTGTAAATCTCATCTTCATTCTGGAAAACATGTAGACGGGCATGGTGCCCTGCACATTGGACCCCACAAGTTAGGTAGAACCCTGCAAGTGTGGTAGGCTCCCAGTTGTCAAGAACTGAAAGAATACACATGCAAATTTACATTTATGAGTGCCTGAATGACAGAAGGTGTCCCAAGAATACAGACAATTTCTGGGTGAGATCACACATACACACACCTAAATATACACATGTACAAAGGCTGCGTCTTAGAATTGTCACATAGCTGTCTGTAGAGTGATGGGAAGGCGAAAGGACATTGTGTGTGCATGTGTGTGTATACGCACATTTGTCACAGCTTTTTTGCTGGCACGTTTGTGTTAGACAACTCCCCCGAAGGTGTTGATTAGAGGAACGGGTGTGGCTCTTTGGTGCCTCGTCTTCGTGCGTTTATTCCTTTTTCTGCTGTCGTCACAGCACCTCTCGTTTACCTCCTTGAACCCTCTCTTATTGCTTTTTAAGTTTCTTTGAGGTTGTCATTGCAATAGATGCTGGCCATGCTTGTTTTTATTGTCTAAAAATACTTGAAACATGTAGAGCAATATACTTTGGCTGAATGAGCTTTAACATGGAGAACCTGACGTCTTCTTTTACGTGTATGAATTCAAGCTCTTTTTGTTTTGAAAAAACACAACTTAGACTCACTATGTCAGGGAAACAGACCTTCAGTACAGCAGTGAATCAGCGGAGGTGATTACACAATAATTTCTACTGAGGAAAAAGCTCTATGCTCTGGTGTAGTGAATAAGCGAGCAAACTTCTTTTTTTGAGGAAGTCAAGGCATCTTTAGGTGTTCATTTTAATTGTTTGCAGCTGAATTTTTGCACCACATAATGTCCGGTATAATGAGTTTCTGTAGTGTGCCAGAGCGTAATTGTGCTTCAAAAAAAAAAAAAAAAAAAACCTTTCATCAAGTTTTAACCAAGAGAGGCAAAAAAACAGTATGAAAGATGTTCATGAAACACAGTCGCATGAAAGTCAGCCACGGGGCTGTAAAAAGTACTTAGTGTTACGAAAACATTCGTTCCACATGCAGCAGATTAAAGGGGAAGCAGGGAGATGGAAACAAATTGAGTGTGTGAGTGTCATCAGTGTGAGGGGAACCCTGCTGCTCCCAAGTGTCATTTCTTTCCCCCACAGAGAGAAGGGAAATGAGGGCAGGCCTGGGAGAAGAAGAAGAAATGTTGTGTGAACACGGGGCATTGTGAATGCTGGTGCGTGCGTGTGCGTGTGTGTATACATCCAAATGAGCCACTATTAGATCCCTGTTTTGTTCCAGATATTAGTTATTATCAGTAACTGTACATGCATGTGTTGTGCAGCATATTAGAGTTCCTTCTTACTTCTGGGTGAGTATAACGGCCCTGTTTATCTCAGAAATCAACTTGTGCGTTATGTGTTTCGCTTTGTAGCGCCTCCATTCGCTATGACAGCTGCGCTGTGCATTTAATCCTCATCGATCAGCGGGTGCTGTTTTGTCTTCACCGTCTTGTTGATAGTTCTGTCACAATCTGTCACTTTCTCTTATGCCTTTGTGTTTTCGCCATAACCTCTGCTGCACACACTCGCCACTGGTCAGAGTAACCAACACGGTTTTTCTACGAGCTCATGTAACGTCGCCAGCATTGAACATCTGTTTTGCAGTTGGCTCAGTTTCCATCCGAGCCATAGTAGGAAGTGTCTGTTAGAACAGATTCATACTGGAGACTTCTCTAAGTTTCGTGTTGGATTCAGTTCCAGCCACAAAAAAAAATCAAGACCCTAATCCAGAATTAAATCTTTAAATCTTATGAGCTTCTCAGTCACAAACTCTTACACTCAACTTTCTGCTGATATTACATGAAATGAAAAATTGAAAGTCTCAGGTTATAGAGTGCACATATCGAAAACAAATCGTAAAGAAGTTGAATGTTTCAGCAAACACTATTATTTGCATTCAATTAATTTCTCATTCATTACTTGGTTTTATTTTTTCTTAAGTTATAGAGATTTTGATGCATTGTCATAGCATACAGTAGAAACCTCAAGTTTATTAAATGAAAATGGTTTGCAGTCTGGTTTAATTCCATTGAAACAAATTTCATAGGGTCCCTGTTTTACCATAATTTCCAAGATCTTGGAAAGCAAACCTTAAGTCACTGATAAGATGTGATTCAAAACATTTGAAAGAATACAATATAATAAAACAGTAATCAATATCAAACATCGAGATTCAGCTGCATTTAATATGATTGGTCAGTGTTGTGTGTTGCAGCTTAACTCTACTCTTAATGTACAACACTGAAAATGATACAAGAGCCAGTAATGAAATATGATGCCATATGTTATGATCCACCATAATACAATGCAGAACAATATCTGATGTACTATATGATGAATGGATGGATAGTATATGATACATGCTTTATTATACGATTACAGTTTGACACAGTACGATCCAACCATATGACACATGACGCGAAACAGAAAGACGTTATGCAGTTGGGTACATGAACTTTTATAAGATTAGAGTACATCGTGATATACAACAAGATAAGAAACATGATACAATGTGACACAGCAACAGTGTACAATATGATATGATGATGCTACGACACAATGCAATATGATCGAATGAGAAACGACACAATATCTGAAATCATACTTGTTGGATGGAGCGTGAGATTGACAGGCGGATCGGTGCAGCGGCTGCAGTGATGCGGTCGTTGTATCGGTCCGTCGTGGTGAAGAAGGAGCTGAGCCGAAAGGCGAAGCTCTCGATTTACCGGTCAATCTACGTTCCCACCCCTCACCTATGGTCATGAGCTTTGGGGTCATGACCGAAAGGACAAGATCCCGGATACAAGCGGCCGAAATGAGCTTCCTCCGTAGGGTGGCTGGGCGCTCCCTTAGAGATAGGGTGAGGAGCTCAGTCACCAGGGAGGAGCTCGGAGTAGAGCCGCTACTCCTCCACATCGAGAGGAACCAGCTGAGGTGGCTCGGACATCTGTTTAGGATGCCTCCTGGACGCCTCCCTAGGGAGGTGTGTCCGGGCCTGTCCCACTGGAGGAGACCCCGGGGAAGACCCAGGACACGCTGGAGAGACTATGTCTCTCGGCTGGCCTGGGAACGCCTCGGGATCCTCCCAGAGGAGCTGGAGGAAGTGTCTGGGGACAGGGAAGTCTGGGCATCCCTGCTGAGACTGCTGCCCCCGCGACCCGGCCCCGGATAAGCGGTTAGAAATGATGGATGGATGGATACTTGTTTACAATACAGTACAATACAACATCACAAAACACTAAACACCTTTATGTGATACAACATATTATTAACATGAAAAAATGTTAAACAATGCAATTTAAGAATTTTTCATGATTTTAACTGTTAACTGCATGGAGTATAATCTCCTACCTTGAAACATTTAACACAAAAGATATATTTAAGTATGTTGTAGAAAATGTGGATTTTTAAGTCTAGAAGCATGTTGAAATGTTGGGGGTTGAGCAGATTACAAAGCAGACACTGCTGACACAGCTCAGTATTTCTAAGGCTTTCGGATGGAAACACAGCTATACCTACAGGCCAATGTGGAGACAATGCTGTTTGCATTTTCCACTCATCAGTGCCGGGCACTGCGCTCTGTAGCTTCCGCAGTCTCTGACGTGTGGTGTTGTCCTCCTGCCTTCCCTGTAGTCTGCACGGTCCGCTGCCAGAAGTTCCTGATCTCGCGGGTCGGGGAGGACTGGATCTTCCTCATCCTGCTGGGACTCGTCATGGCCCTGGTCAGCTGGGTGGTGGACTTCTGTATCGCCATCTGTCTACAAGGTGAGGGGGGAACGAGGGATGGAGGGATTGCACCTGCAGGCCGGGTACTGTTGAGTAATAATCAGAGGTACTTATGAAACTGTAAAAATTAGAAATAGCAAAGAAAGATAATAGAAAATAGAGAGCATAGATCCAAGGAAACTGGCCTTTGCACACACAGAAAGAGAAAAGTGGATGTAGTGAGAGTTTCTGGTGGGTACTTAAACTGTTACTAAGCTTTATCAAGATACCTGCATAGCACTGCAATTAACAGGGATATATTTGATTGATCTGGCCCAACAGGAGCAAGTTAATAGAGGGAGATTGTAATACAGATTGAGCCCCGGGGACAGTGGTTAGAAATTCACTTCAGAGATAGAATGTATTGCTTGTGATTATGGAGAAAGGTAGAAATGGGAAAGCAGACAGAGGAGATTTTCAGACTATCTCACTCTTAAGCCTGTGTGGATGATTTGTAGTGCTGCTTTGGCCAATAATTACCAAAACTCAACAGATTTGAATGTTACTTGTAATTTCAAAGAGTGAAGGAGCTGTTATGGACAGACCAGCATATGATTACACATGAAGAGGGACAACATTAATAACTGTTCAAGCCAAAACACATCAAATTACAACAATATTATATTTGAAAATGTATGAAATATGGCCACAGATATTAAACTGATGAAAGCAGAGCTCAAGTAAATCCAATCGACCAGTTGTGCAATAAAAATTCAGTTTTACACATCTCTACATCTGACATTGTCTCAGACGCAGCCGTTTCTATTAAACATTGAAAGATGATAGCTGGTGTGACAGTGACAGATTAAAATCAAAGTAATTTCCCTGGTAATTACTGTGATATACAATTCTCAAAAGTTTTTCTGCACAGTGCATCCATGCTGTCCACTGAGTTAGATACCAGCTGACTTGGTAGATAATATTTTAGGCCAGAAAATGTGTGTAAAAAGCTTTTGTCATGGTGGATGAGGCCAAGACGAGAGAAGAAATCTGGTTAAATCAGAAGCTCTGATGTATCCCGGAGACTCTGAATGCCCAGTCAGGTCGGTCACTCAGGGACTACAGATGAAAATCAGCCCATGGCTAACTCTGATGTATTTACACTACTGTAAAAAGAAGTGTTGATTTTATGCGTTGCCTATGATAAATAAAAAATAAGAACTGTTTGTACCCATGACAGTTAACTGGACAATGAATGCAAACTCACCACTTTGATTGATTGTTACTAAGGCTGACTTTAACCAATGAATATAAGAAATGTCATATGGTGTACCCACGTTTATTTTTGTCCACAGCACAGAAGTGGATGTACGGCGGTCTGGACAGTAACGTGTTCCTGCAGTATCTGGCCTGGGTCACCTACCCCGTGGTCCTCATCACCTTCTCGGCCGGCTTCACCCAGATCCTCGCCCCACAGGCTGTTGGTACGAAAAACACAAAACACACACAACTTTTCTTAAACACTGCTATGCACAGGCACACTACGGACATGGTAAGCAGTTGTTCTCCGGATGTTGTGAGTAGGCACTAACGTTTACCTTCAGAGAGTCATGACTCCCAGGTAATGCTCTCGTGGGACTTGTTTGGACTTGTGAGCAGATACACTGTCCGTGCAGATGAACATAGTTTTCAAAATGTTGTTCTTTTCTGACATAAAAATACAAAAAGAATGCGTCTTCACTTGGAATATTTTTGTGCTGATGGAGCTTTAGCCAGGCTTACTGTAGAGAGGCATAACTTTTGTTCCTTTGAGGTGCATGATTCCACCTTCAGGGTGTGTGGATTGATGGCAGTGTTCTGAGGGGTAGTCCTGACTCTCACTGACAGAGGGCAAGGAGAGCGATGTGAGCACGCTTCAGACAATTCCCCACATTTGGCTGTTAAAACATAGACAAGCTTATGCACATAACATCAGCAGTGAATAACACAGTAGCACAAGGAGTCAAGGAATACATGCAGATTAATTTGTGCATTTTAATTGCATTTAGTGCAATTTAAATGACTACTGAACAAAGCATTCGTAAACTCTGTGGTTCAATTTGATGGCTAAGTTCTCAAGAAAACCCAACTTGGCGAAGGAAAAATCTGGTAACGTCTGAGAATAATACTTACATGAGTCATTCATGAAATTATAACCAACCTAAAAATGGCCTTTTCTCCTCTGGTAAGAGGAGTCCAAGATGAAAAATAGTGTCCTGCTCAAACCCTGTCAGTATTCATAGGATTTCTTTAACCTTTCAGGTCTGAAGCCAAAGTTTTACCATTTTGTCTCCCTGGTTTCTCCTGTGTGAGCAATAGATTTCACCTATACAGTGATTTTTACTGTCCAGTAGTCCAGAGAGTAATTGTGTGTTACTTAAATCCATTTTTAGCTTTCAGCCATCCGTTGATAACAATTTGGAATTCAGTGATTTGCTAAAGAGTTCTTGGACAGTGGGGCATTTGATAAGTCAAGGATTGAACCAGCAACCATATGATTAAAAGAAAACTCGGTGTAGCCTAAAGGTTTATCAACTCAGCCAAAGCCACCTTAATAAACAGGTGCAAATTTCTGCTCTGCATCACCCTTTTCTTGTTTCATTATTTTTGCAGCCACAGGGTTAACATTGATCGGAAACGAGCAAGTAGTGTCTAGCTGTTAAAGAGTCTGATTTGAAACATTTATAATGTTCTGGCTGTTATCCCCCTCCCCACAGGTTCAGGCATCCCAGAGATGAAGACCATTCTACGAGGAGTGGTGCTGAAGGAGTACCTGACCTTCAAAACCTTTGTGGCCAAAGTCATCGGCCTCACCTGTGCTCTGGGCAGTGGCATGCCTCTCGGCAAGGAGGTAATGCCTCACTTCCACCCCGCTTATACTACTACTCCTATTACTAATGCCTCTATTGGTACATCTACCACCACTACTATTACTAATGCTGCTATTACCCAAAGTAGTGAGATGCCAGTGAATCAGCATATTAATACAGTATTTAAAAGACTGAAATAAAATGCAACTTAAGTATTAAGGAAATATCAATGTAACATTTGTTTTCACTCATGACCAGCATACTCAACAATTTTGCAAGTAAAAGCGCACCGTTTTTAGTTGGATCACTATAGAACTGCCAAGTCCTAAATATGGAGTGGGAGTCATGACACTCTGGAGGCTGCCTCTGCTGTGATTGTCTATCTACTCTCGCATATCATCAAGAATTATTTACTATGGCCATGTTGCGCTTGCGCAGTAGCAGCATTTCAGGAAAGTTTTTTTTCCCTCAGGGTCAGAGCTGGTTCAATAAGTTTCACCTTGAGAGCGGTTTTCAAAGAGTTGCCTTTTCAATGGCTCCAAGCACCATTGTCACAATCAAAGTTCCATGTTTTCACTTGAAAATGTTAAACAGGGCCTCAAATGTCCCCATGATTTCTGCAATATTCTTGTACATGAGTCATCTCTGGAAAAACACAAATCAGTCGTCCTGCCCAGCCACCGCCATTAGTTGCAAATAGAATTGTTATCTGTTGCATGTTTTGCTCTATAAAACACACTTGAAAGTTAAACTTGTGAATGTCTTTACACTGTCATGAGACCTACGTGGAAGTGCTGATTGAGTTTTGATCCAAGTGCTGCTGTGACTTTTTTTTTCTTAGGTTATTGTTGTTGTTTTTTTTTTCTTTTTTCTTTCCCCTAACTAGTCAGGTGTTGTTACAGCCCAGTAGGATAGAGGCCAGTCAGACTGATAATAGGCTCTAGTTGGGTTATTTAACCTTCCTAACAAGCCTCCTCTACCTTTGCTCAACACCAGCTTCCATTCAAATCATCAGCAGCAGTCAGAAAGACAACAGCTCTAGTGGAGAGTCAATATTCTGCTATATAAACCGACTGATACTCATTCTCATTCCTCTCCACTTACATCCCCTTATAGTATGAATCACAAATGATTGACAAATGCCGCACTTTGGGGTCAGTGTGCTTGGGTTCAAACCCAGAGCGGAGGAGTTGTGGAGAAAAGAAATATAAAACAAAAGAAAAACTAGGATTTTGCAGCGTTGGCTCCACAGCTTTTTCTAATCCCAGTGGGAGGGACTGGAGTGTTTTCCTGGTGGGCTCAGTGGATCCCAGGCGTCTTATGCAGATGTGTTTATATCTTGTGGTCTTGTTTATGGAGTGTTGCAGATGGACAATTCTTAGAGTTTCCCAGCAATAAAACAATTCAGGTAAGTACAGCATCCGCCTGAAGGCTGCCTTGCAGGAACATGTTTCCATCACACACACCTCGGGCCGTCCTGGTTGCCACACCAGTGCGGCACCAATGGATTGAGTGCAGGCCTGTCCTTCCCTTTAACTCTACATCAGTTTTTTTTTTTCCTCCCAATATTAATCCTGTTAGTTTCCGCTTGAAAAGGCATCTCTAGAATTTTAATACTCTTGCAGAGTTTGATGTATTTCTGGGTAGTTTCTTTCTGCTGTGATTGGCAACAAACAAGAGTCTGGGTGGCTTCTTCGCCTTGTAGTAATTTGCACCTGTCTTTCTTGTGTGTCTTCATTTCATCCCCGCTGTCAGGGTCCGTTTGTGCACATCGCCAGCTTGTGCGCCGCTCTCCTCAGCAAGTTCATGTCTCTGTTTGGAGGAATTTACGAGGTGAGTCATCTGTCGCCTCTTCTCGTTTCTCTCTCCTTTTTTTTTTAATTGGCTTCACTGCTGCACGGTCAATGTGTGAATGGAAACGGTTTGTGTTTTCGTCATTGTGACACATGCTTCATTTTCATCCAACTGTGTAATTGAGTTAAATCTATGCTGTTAGTTGCACAATGTCCCCTTTAAAAGGAAGCAGCCCAAATGAACACATTACTGTCAGATGTTCGATATTGACTCAAAGTTCAATATTGTCCATCTCCACTCAGCTTCGGTCAGTATCTGTACTTGCCTGAATCAGCATCGACAAATATTAACTCAGCTCTCACAAATTGATCAGTTTAATAAAAAAGTACAGGAAATGAAGTAAAACAAATTAACGGCAATCGTTTTTTATTTAAAGGCCAGTGGAAGTGGGCTGGAAGAGGTGGGGGGGGAGTGACATTTGTGGAGTTGTCGGAAAGTAAAGTGCTGCAGAGAAAGTGGAAGGCCTGAAAAATGAAGTGTAACGACAGCAGGTGAATCACCGGAAAACATGGAGGAAAAGGAACAAAACAAGGACGTGAAAACAGATGAGTGCAGGAAATGGCTTCAACTGGACACTTTTTTTTTTTTGTTAAAGAGGGCATCAGACCTCACAATAAGGCTTTCCAGCTATTTGTTCTCTGATTTGTTAAACCAGTGCAGATTTTTCTAAAATCTTATTTCACTTTCATCCTGTGTGAAGTCATCAATCTGTAATGACACATCATTACGAACAACTGTCGACAAAGATTGTTTTCATCTTCTAACTTTACCCCCTTTTGCTGTGATAAAGACAAATTTGAGAACAGCACGTCAGGATTCGAGTAGAGAAAAATTAAATGTTAAAGATGCATGTTGAGTCGATTAGGGGAAGCAAAAACATTTTTCTTTTTCATCATCCCCCTTCTTTCCGCTGCCCCGCTTCTCATCCGATGCGCCCGACGGGGAGCTGAAGGAAAGCAGGAAGAGTCTTGACTCTCATCTCTCTTTGTGATGAGACGTGAGCTCCTCTCCCAGGGGTGAAGTGGTGGGAAGACGGCAGGGTTTGAAGAGAGTACAGAGGGCAGTGGGACCGATTGAAGGGTCTCTACACTGCATCCACTGTATGGCCCTGAGGTGGCAGTATCAACGCACCATCCAAATGGAGATCTTTATGCAACAATCATATATACACCGAAATAAGCTTACATAACATGGTTTCGAGAATGGAGTGAAATGTTTGCAACACCTACACTTCATAGTAGTCATAAGCCTTTTGTTGTTGGAAAACCCCTTTATTGTCTGACAGAAATGCTACACAACCACATCTCCATTTTTAATTTGACATAGCATTAGCAGTGAAGACAAACACTGGTGGGACACTCACTAACACTAACATAGAAAAGCAGGAGCCTTCAAATAAAAGCAGTGAGGATTACTATTGCAACAGCACATCATCGAACTGACCTGTCTCACGACGGTGTAACCCAGCTCACGTTCCCCATGTTCCCTATTAGTGGGTGAACAATCCAACGCTTGGTGAATTCTGCTTCACAATGATAGGAATTCATAGTCTGTATTCAAACAGAAACTCAAGTTCAAGTGAGCTTTTGCCCCTCTGTTCTCCTCTGCTCCAGATGTTACAGAATGCATTACTCTGGTTTTCTTGGCAAAGTTTAGTTTTAATTAAACTTCACATTAGCAGTGCTTATATAAGAATCAAAATGACTTGTTTTAACCTAAATCCTAATTATGTAACATTTCAAGTAAAAATGCACCATTTTGTGCTTTTATTTCAGATAAATTTCCTGTTTCCACAGCAACCTTTTGAAAATCATTTTTTAGTTTACACAGAAATGGCAGAAATGCTGAAAACCATGTAGATAGCATCCCGGGCCACCAGTTGGCGCTGTTGCTTCTTTTTATGATGAAACCACATGCAGAGAAAACAGTACAAGAAAGCTTGAAAAGTGGTTTGGTTCCTCATGCCTGATTCGTGTAAAGATAAAATGGTTTGGGTTGTGTTGAAGGAAATCCCATGTGCAGGGAAACACCAGGCTTTGGTTTTTGCTCCACATGAAAACGGTAAATAGTTCCAGCCCATTTTGGCTTCATATCAAACCACTACAATTTCTGCAGCAATGCTCAGTTTACAACTACCATCAAATCTGTTCTGGCCCTCCACCTCCACCGTTTGTTCCTCTCATCTCACTCTTTAATGTGCCGGTTACATTTACAAACCACCTGACCATTCCTTTTTATTTTGTCCATCACTTTGTTTCCATGTAACCAGTTCACTGCTGCATGCCGGGCTCTATTTTATGGCATATTAATGCTGGGGAGTGTGGAAGTGTCCCCTCTGCAGCAGTATCTGGCCCTCTCCTGGAGTTTCAAGTACAGTATGCTAATGTAGCCTGTGGGCTGTGTGGGGAGAAATGGAAAAAAAAAAAATCCCCACAGTTCTTTGTTTCGAAAAGAGCAGATGAGCACTTTGCATGTACATGGAGCATGGCATTCTTTGGAGAGGGCTGACACCAGATCTGATATAATTGCCGAGCATATATATATTTTTTTTAAATCAGATCTCTGAATGTCGAGTGGATTGAGTATAAATGTTGTTGCGGGAGACTGCAGTGCGGAGAAGGAACGGTTGCTTTTTTCATCCTGTATTCCTTATTCTGTCTTACTCCCATGCTACCTGAAGGATCCCAGTCTTATAGGGTTTAAGGTAATTTAATTACACAATTCCCATCATGCTCCCCTGTAAAGGTCCTGTCTCCCACGCTGCAGACGCAGCACAATATCCAGTCTCAGAAACAGGTTTTAACCCTTCCTTCCTCTTTCAACCACTCATCTCGTACGGTAATGTGTTTCAGGTTACTTTTATTGTGTTAGGTTGTCGCTTTTATAAAAGTGGCTGCACACCCAGCAATTTAGTGTGTTTTCAGCAAAAAAAAAAAAAAAAAGGACAGTTTTGATGACATCTTTTTAAAGCTTGGTTTATTTTCCATATTTCAAACTATATATGAAGGCTCTGTGTTGTCATGAAGCACCTCTATCTGCATGGATGCTTTATAAATGCTGAAGTGGCAAATAAGCTCTACTACGTCATGGGGCACATTAAAAATCTCCCCATGTGATCTGCATAATGGTGGCATTAATGTGCATTTTATTGGAGAAGATGTTTCAAACACCACCCAGGGGCAGGGCAAAAAATTCGGATTGCAGTGCAATCCACAATGCTTTGCAGGGAGCTAGCTTGAAGCTCACCTCTAGTTTGCTGGTTTGTACGCGAACCCAAAATTTGCGGCATAACTGCCGCAAATTTGCAAACCGCAGATTTTCCGGTCATGTGACCGCAGACAGCTTCCAATCATTGTCCGACGGTGCCTGAAATACCAAAGCTCACACCTACAACTCTCAACAACCAGTTGAAAAGCTGAATTTACTGAAGGATCACATGATAACTTTCTTTGGTGAATTGACATCCAAAGTTGGTCTCTCATCGAAAGCCACCAATACATCCAGAAACTCAATTGTGCATTTGGTTAAATTAGCACCAGGAATAGCATCCATCTGTAGCAACTTCAGAAATACAAAAAATTGTTAGAATTGCACAGATTTGTACTTTTTGAAAGAATCTAAGAAGCAATACATTGTATGGTGTAAAGGAAGTTCACACTAACCTCTTTCTACCACTGCCATGCTGCCTGAAGGATGTCAGTCTCATTGGAGTGAAGGTAAGTAAGCTTCCAAAAAAAAAAAAAACAAGCTTCCCATTATGAAACACGATCTGTACGCGGGCTTTGCAGTCTCACTCCTCTCGTATCGTTTGTTTGTTACCATGTTACACCTGATGTGAGGCAGAATTAAAAGAAATCCAAAAGAGATTGTTTCATATTGGCTGCCCCATTTGAAAAATCCTTCAAGCATAGAGTTAATTTAATGTCTCTTGCTCGGGTATCATTTTAAATTTCAATCCCGTGTCATGTGTTTGTTTTTTATTTGTGTGCTGCACTTGAAGGTGCTACATCCGTCAATCCTTCATACACTCCATATGCTGAACAATGTAAATAAGATTGTTGGTGTCTATTTACGGTATTAAGTTTATCAGTGTATGAGAACAAAAAAGTAAAGATTATTTTGGGTTTGATGAACTTAGCTTTGATCAGTTTTTAAAATTAATTTTATTTTCTGATTAAAATTAAGCTCAGTCTGCAATAATCTTAATTTTAAAGTGCAAGTTTTTTTTTTTTTTTTATCCATCTGTCACCCACCTTTAACAATCAAATGTTTGTCTTTGAATTCTCAGTGCATCCTGGTCAAATCTGAAATGTACACCAACTAAGTTTGCTCAAATCTTAAGGTGGGGCCATTAAATGTCAGCATTGTGTGTTTTTGTGTGTTTTAGAATGAGTCAAGGAACATCGAGATGCTGGCTGCAGCCTGTGCTGTGGGGGTGGGCTGCTGCTTCGCTGCCCCCATTGGAGGCAAGTCAAAGAGTCATGCTTAATATAAAAGGCTTTGCCACATGAGTTCAGATCATATAACATACCACAGAATGAACTTCATCTCAATGAAAATGATATGTTTTTGTCAGGTGTGCTGTTCAGTATCGAGGTAACATCCACCTTCTTTGCGGTGAGGAACTATTGGAGAGGTTTCTTCGCCGCTACCTTCAGTGCCTTCATCTTCAGAGTACTGGCTGTGTGGAACAAAGACGAAGGTGAGGAGGGTTGATCAGCTCAAACTAAATATTTAACACATTTTTTTTTGTCGAGCTCAGAAATCACCTTATTTGATTGCATCAGCTTCCAAAAGTGTCTTAATGTATGAACCAGTCAGGCACAACATCGTGACTACCGATAGGTGAAATACACTGATTCACTTTCTTATAGCTTCTGTTAATAGTTGAGATGTGAGACTGCACTGTGTATTTTAATCTAACATCTGGCTACTGTAACTCGGAGGTGAACAACAAATACTTGACCGACACATTGTCAGGTAGATAGTGTTAATAAAATGGATTCTTAATTGAATTGCATTATTTCAAAGCTTGGGGTGCATCTTTGTCTTTAAAACTTTATACGATTATTCCACATTCCATTGTTCTTGTCATTACAAATTGAGCATATAATGAATATTTCACAGTGCTTTAGTGCGTCATCCAGTACATTTAACAAAGAATAGTCAAAATATTTTAATTGTTTAAGAGGTCAAAATACACATTTAGGACCAATTGAACCAGAACGCTATCGAGAGTAAGACATAGATCGAATGGCTTCTCCAGGACTCCCAGCCTCTGGTTTGTTTTATGGGACATTGATTTCTCATCTATCAATGTGCTACCATCTTTCTAAGTGAAATCACCTCTGCAATGAGCTGATTTTGTTTACGGATAATTAATTACTTTCCAACACTGACAAACCAAGAACTGACCAATTTAATTTTTTTAAGTTTTCTGCCTCGCAGATCTCTGTTATGGTCGGTCTGTCTTTCTTACCTGTCCTTTCCTACATATGCTCTTTTCCTTCAGAGACGATCACAGCCCTGTTTAAAACCCGTTTCCGGCTCGACTTTCCCTTCGACCTCCAGGAGCTTCCTGCCTTTGCTGTAATAGGGTAAGTTCTGACTGAAGGAGTAAAGCTATGAAAGTTGTGAAACCGGAGCAATCTGTGAAGTTAAACATCTTTTAAGTGAATTAATTTTCAATTCCATAGTAGACCTAAATGTGCATGGAAGCAAGAAATCATCAACCAAATTAACCACATTCTTAGTTAAGAAACAATAAAAATTAATCAAAACCAGTCTAATTGTTCTCCACCAGGTGGTATGTGTTTTCATTTTGGTTGGTTGGTTGGACGGACAACTAAACATTTTTGAATAGATTTAAAACAAAATTGTCATGCTAGTTAATGGGATAAGTAAGAAGTAATTCCAGAAATCTGAACGTCAGGAAACTGTGAGAAAAAAGTTTACTTCAACAGTCCATCTGGCAGAAACCCCAACGGAGCAGAAGTAAGTCAGACGCTTGGTAGCTCAGGAAAATAAGCCAGAGCAGAGTTCACCAGAAAGGAACTTTTAGTTCTGAAATAGCCAAAACATGTTTTTCATCTGGAGGTTGAGGGGACGAGGACAAGAAAAACTGAGGTGTAGCAGTGCAGCCTAACCAGCTGTAACCTCCACTATACATGATTGTGCAATAGTTTGAGGGACTTTGACTCAGCTGGAAGAGCGAGTCAGCTTCAAACCACAAGGTTTCCTTCTTCATGTGTCAAAGTGTCCTTGGACAACACACTGAACCCAAGCTGGGTTGACATGAAAATCCAATTGAAACATTGAAACTGTAACTTTAAGTCACAAAAGCAAGCGCTGATGAGTAGCTTTTCAACAACTGTTCGTACCAAATTGCCAACTAGTGTGGTCTATGTGGTACTAGAACCTGAACAACCTTCAAATAAACAAAAATAAACTGGTTTTGCCTCCTCTGACATGTATTCCCATTTGTTGTGGGTTCATTTTGAATCCACTGATTATTTACAAGTACTGTTCGCTAAAGCTGCTGAGCACGTTGCCTCAGAGTGGCCTGCATGAATAACATAGATAATTCAGATGGCAACAGTTGCTTGCGCACTGAGAGTTGTCTTATTTTATCCTCCCGCAGCCTGAGGGCTCTTCTGTAAAAGCTGGCATGCTTTCATTGTACGCCAACTCCCAGGGAGAAGAAATTTGTCATATTTTGCTTTTTGGTTTTCTTTTTGGATAATCTTTTTTTTTTTTCTCAATTGTTTGTCCTGAGATGTTACCCCCACCAATTCACCCATTCACTGGTCACACACCAAACACCTCCTCCCTCCTCCAGAGAAGGGAGCAGACCCAGTTTGGGCCGTGCCTGTATGTAGGCGTGCACACGTTCAAAGAGGAGAGGCCGGCAAGTCCGTGCTGTTTCCATCTTCCCCTGCCAATAACTGTCAAGCAGGAAAAGTCGGTCAGCGTCTCAGTCAACTAGGCCAGATCGAGTTTGTTCTGTGCTACGTGCTGCCAAGGGCACGTCTTTGAAGAGTGGCACACTATCTCTCTTACTGCTCCCACCTTCAGGCTTTGGAAGTGAGAGCGTCTGTGGGACACGAGGAGGCAGCAGTACGACCTGATTCCTACACGCAAGGAGTACAATAATTAAACACAGGAGGATGAGCTAATGTGTCTCCACCAGCTTTTAAACCTCTCTTGACTCCACCGGTCTACCACGGCCTTCATACAACCCAAATCGACCTCTCATTAGATCCTGTAGTGTTGAACTGGAAGCACTGAACCTAAAGGTGCACTTTGGAGGTTTGTATTTATTTATTTGATATTTATAAAGCAACATATAATGTCCTTAAAGCTACACAATATGCATAGCTTTGTATTTCTGGGAGTACAGCAGGAGGCATGGCATAACTGAATCCATTGCTCCTTTGGATGTCTAATTTTCCACACATTTTACAGTTTTATTTCCGATCTAGACCGAGGGTGTCAAACACATTTTAGTTCAGGGGAAAATTACTGCCCAGTTTCATCTTGAGTGGGCTGAAACAGTAAAATAATGCCATAAAAACCTTTAAAGTTAAAGTTTGTCCATACTTTTGAAAGACCATTTGTACTGTAAATTACTATAATCTTGATATAAAGCTTATTTTAATGAAACCTTCTGGTGCAAAATGCAGTGAAATATCCCAAAAACTTCAGTAGCTGTTGCATAGTGCATGCTTTTTGAAAATTCACCCTGACAAGATGATTTTGAGGCTGGATTGCTTGCAGTGAGGTATCTATCACCGATATCTCCGCTCATGTCTGTGTTGTTGTGTCTGCTACTCTTTGAAAATTTGGAGAAAAAAATTAATGTGTTCTTTGAATTTTTTTGCAATTTTTACAATTTTTTTGTCTTGTGAGCCAGATTGAAGTCTCTCGCAGCCCAGTGTTGGCCTGATGTTTGACATCCCTAATCTAGCACTTGATAAGAGATTGAAATTGTTTTTTTTTTTTCCTTTGGTTTATTTCCATGTATACAAAACTCAGGAGGGCGAGAGGGGCAGGGATTGGGGTGGGGGGGAGGGGGTGGGGGGGGGGGGGAGGTTAGAAGGGGAAAAGGGTGATAGGGAGAGGGTGAGGGAAACAGAGGGGTGGAGGGGTGACAGAGGGGGAGTGAAAGAGGGAGACAAGGAGGGAAAGAGGGGTAAGGGAAGGGGGGGGGGGAAAGAGGGTGAGGGAGAGAGAACAAGAGAACAAGGGAGGGAGAAGGGGGAGAGGGTCTTATTTCTTCTGCTCTTTTATGGCATCTTTCTTCTTCTCTTCTTTGTGTCCTTTTTCTTCTGCTCATTTTTGTCTTGTTTCGTTTTATCTTCCTTTTGACGTCTTTCTTCTGCTTTGTCAAATTTATCCTTCCATCCATCCATCCATTTTCTACCGCTTATCCGGGGCCGGGTCGCGGGGGCAGCAGTCTCAGCAGGGATGCTCAGACGCCCCCGTCTCCAGACACTTCCTCCAGCTCCTCTGGGAGGATCCCAAGGTGTTCCCAGGCCAGCCGCGAGACATAGTCTCTCCAGCGTGTCCTGGGTCTTCCCCGGGGTCTCCTCCCGGTGGCACATGCCCGGAACACCTCCCTAGGGAGGCGTCCAAGAGGCATCCTGAACAGATGCCTGAGCCACCTCAGCTGGCTCCTCTCGATATGGAGGAGTAGCGGCTCGACTCCGAGCTCCTCCCTGGTGACTGAGCTCCTCACCCTATCTCTAAGGGAGCCCAGCCACCCTACAGAGGAAGCTCATTTCAGCCGCTTGTGTCCGGGATCTTGTCTTGACCCAAAGCTAATGACCACAGGTGAGGGTGGGAACATAGATTGACCGGTAAATCGAGAGCTTTGCCTTTCGGTTCAGCTCCTTCTTCACCACAACGAACTGATACGACTGCATCACTGCAGTCGCTGCACCGATCCGCCTGTCAATCTCACGCTCCATCCGTCCCCTACTCGTGAACAAGACCCCAAGATACTTAAACTCCTCCACCTGGGCCAGAGTCTCTCCACCGACCTGGAGAGGGCAAGCCACCTTCCTCCGGTCAGGGACCATGGCCTCGGATTTGGAGGTGCTGTTCCTTATCCCTGTCGCTTCACACTCAGCTGCGAACCGCCCCTGTGCGTGTGTGCGTGTGCGTGTGCGTGTGCGTGTGCGTGTGCGTGTGTGTGTGTGCGTGCGTGCGTGCGCGCGCGTGCGTGCATGCGTGCGTGCGCGCGCGTGCGTGCATGCTTTCTATGATTGTTTTATTTTTTTTTTCTGTTCAGCAATTTGCATTGTTTTAATATGAAAAGTGCTCTACAAATAAAGTTTGATTTCACTGAATTTGATCACCCAGTTCATAATTTATTCAGAGATATTTGATGGAATTAATTTTGCAGCACAATAAATTTATAAGCATTAGATTGTCTCTGGAGTTGTCTGAGGCTATTCTCTCTCACCTCTTTCTTTCCCTCTTGCTGCTCTGAAGAGGATTCCCACAGAGCTTTTAAATGCACGCTTACATAAACCTCTTTCTGATTTGTCTCTGACTCCCCCACATATCCTCATCAGACAATACCCTCTCTTTCTATTCAGATCTTCGCTGCTCCCTTTTTTCCCATTCTCATGTTTTCTCTTGTCACTGTGATTTTGTGTCTCCTTTCTGTCTTCTCTTTGTGCCCACATGCTCTGATGGCATTCTCTTTTTCCTACATTTGTATTCGTATTTTTTCTTTTTACTGTACGCCACTGGTGAGTTTCCCATTTTGCATTTGCACCTGTAGCTGATAACCATTTCCACATCAGATATTCACTACCTTCACATTGCCTTTATAGTCAAATGCACTAAAGGGTAACGCTTTTGGAGGCGGTTGAAGAGACAATAATCGTTGGTGTGAATTCATGATCTAGGCTTCCTCTTCGATGTCGATGACATACATTTTCATCTCTGTACCTAATCGTTCAGCTTGTGGTCAGCTGCTGGTTAGCCATCAAAGTTTTCGTTGGCTTCTTCATTGAACTCAGAAATCAAACCAGACTCATGGTTGTTGCTGCGGAAAGATGGAGGATTTCACGTGATGGTGAATAACTTCAACCTTCAGAGTTCAACACCTCGGTGTCGACCCTTGATCACATTCCCCGCTTTCAGACACAGAAAACCGTCTTTGTGGGTGAAACGATATGTCACTTTACAGAGCTCCACTACTCTCCAGCTATCATGCTTTTGGTTCTTTATTGGAGATTACCACAAACGCTGTAGTATAATGTCAACCACAAGGCTCTTAAATACACCAACCTCTGGCAGCATATCATATCTTTTGGCTGTCTACAAAGAAACACTTTCTAACTTTTTCTTTTTTATCTCCACAGCATTGCCAGTGGTTTCGGTGGGGCTTTGTTTGTCTACCTGAACCGACTGATAGTCCAGTTCATCAGGAAACAGAAGGCCATCAACAGGTTCCTCATGAAAAAGTGAGTAAAACTAGCTGTGGAAAGTATATCCAGATGAATGGGAGGTTCTCTGTAAGTGGTGCTATCGTGATTTTATCAGAATTAAAACTTCATTGTCCATAAATGAAGACAGCTTTGTTAGTCACGTCTATTCATGAAAAGAGCATCTGACTTCGCGAAGCGGAGCGGTGGGGAGCAGCGCGGTGCCTGCATGCTGCGTCGGGAGCCATGAGTGGGGTGCTGGATGCCCACCCCCCCCCAAACCCCCAACCCTGGGCCCGGGACAACAGACCCGTTTGTCCCCACCTGTCGGCGGGCCTGCCCAACTATGTCAAAGACTGCCCTATCTCTCAATGATAAAGAATCCTTTAAAAAATTCCTGGATCCAGACAGTGATCCGGATCATCATCAAAATTTAATGGATTCTAAGTTAGCCCAAGAACCACCTTTCCACAAAGTTTCATTGCAATCCGTCCATAACTTTTTCCGTAATGTTGCCAACAGACCAACAAACCAACCAACAAACCGACGTGATTACATAACATCCTTGACGGAGGTAATTCAATTCTTCCAGTTCAACCGACAAGTCAAAAACACTTCAACTTGTGATGATTTGTGCAGAAGATGGAAAATTTTCACTGAATTATTTTGAGTTTGAATTACAACCTCAAATTGAAGCCTTCACTGTGTCACAGCACATTTCCTGTCAATAAAAAGATAACAAAATGAAAAAAAAAATGTCACCTGTAGTTCTCCTGCTTCTGTTGTGGGAAAAAATATTACTCTGGATTTTTTTTTTTTTTTTTTTTGATGACATTTTTTTGCCTTTACAAGAGTCCTAGGAGAATATCGACTGAGAGTCCACACTGCAAGCTGCCATTGTTGTTATTGTCCATCTACTCATGCATGTGCCGAAGAACTATATTATAGCCATGGTATGCATGCACAGTAGCAGTGTTTCAGAAGAGTTTAGTTTTCCCTCATTTTCTCAGAGATTGAGTCGGAACATTTCCAAAAAAGTTCCATGATCACATCTGCAAAGTAGCATTTTCAGTGCCTCCAAGCTCCGTTACTGTGTAAACAGACACCCAAAATGCAACCAAAGTTTGACATTTTCACTGAAAAATGTCATGTAAACTGGGATCAAGTTCAGCAAGTCATTATCTTTAGAATAATTTTCTAAAACAATTCAATTATTTTCAACTGTTAAAATAGACTGGAACAAAAATTTGTGATTAGCCAATTAAAAAGTTCAACTGACAATGCTAAATTACACACATGCATAAACAGTCACAATAACAACACTTTGCTGATGGTCTTTGGTCTAAATTGAGCCGCTCTGCATAAATAAAAACTATATTAATAACTTAAACACTTGTGTGCCGTAAGCCACACGGATCTCTGTAACTGAGCTCATTTACACTCTCTACATCTGTGTTAACATGAATTCTGGATTCAATGCACTGCTGCAAACTGAATGTGCAGCCTGTAACATGGGCTTGAATGATGGCGTCTAATGAGGGAGAGAACACTTCTTTGTCAGTCAGCTCATTTAACTGTGTCAGACATCCATCGATTGCTTCTGTTTTCTTGTTTACCTCACTATTACTGTTGCTTTTTCTCCCCTCTCCTCTCTCAGGCGGTTGCTCTATCCAGCACTGGTCACTTTACTCATTTCCACACTGACATTTCCTCCCGGGTTTGGACAGTTTATGGCTGGAAAGGTATGTACAACTTATACTGCAGTATTTATTATTTATACACACTGCAAGGCTGCCAGTAGAGGGAATGTGAAAGAAAGCCTGTGGTTCATCAAATCCTGCCAATGCTATATATTTACTGTATATTTTAAGCTCTTTTCTTTATGTCTGTGAAACTGACTTGACTGCAAATCAGAAAGTGAAAATAAATGGTTTGAAATCAGATAAAAAAAAAACACAAACACATTTTACCAAGTTTTTTACCAAGTTTTTTAAAGTATCAAAAAATCCCCCCCCCCCCGAGAAAAAAAAAAGGTTTCTGCTTTTAAATGCTCATGGAAAATTGGGAAATCTGTTGTTCCTGTAGTAGTTACGAGCACCGTTGTCGCCCGAAATGCTGTGGAAGTTTTACATTGTCACGTGAAAAAATTGTTGTTTCAAATTGAGCTGATTATTAAAATTTCAACCAAATTACATCCAAAGTTTTTTAGAATCCAAAAGTCAAAATACTCCTGTAATATTGTCCCAGTGGGAGGATATACATTGCAAAGTCAACTCAAAGGTGACAGGAAGAACATAATAAATGTGAACAACATTTTTCTTGGCTCCTGTTTTCTGAGCTAAATCTGAAAGTGAATTGAATGAACAGAATAAAAAGTGAACAAATGCCTGTATTTCACACCACCCCCACCAAGTGAGTGAGTTCATCTGACTCATTTTAACGTCTCGACTGAGTCTAATTAACCTGACAGCGGGCTTCCTCACATGGATTTGCATGTTCTACATGTTATACCAAGTTGTTGAGGTCCTTTCATGAAACTACAGGCAGCAACTAAGCTATTTGTTATCATTACGGTATTAACATAACTGTCTCATTACTATTCACGTTGAAGTGGGATTGTTTATTATTTTTGACCCCCCCCCCCCCCCCCCCCCCCCCACCCCCCCCCCCCCCCCTTTCTTTTCTTGGTCGCGGCACAGGTTCATATGTATGCGTGTATCATGAGCTGTGAACCAGTGTGAGTGTCTTGTCCTCTTGCTCTTGGTATGACTCATAAGCCTACATGTGCATGTAGCTTATTTCCAATTTCACTCACTTCATCCGTCTAATTATGAGAATTAGAAGAGGAAAAGCGTGCACATCCTGAGGCTTTATGCACATACAGTACACACACACACACACACATACACACGTGCTCATTCGGTCCTGGCTCCTAATGAGAGGGTGACTCAGGCTTCTGAAGCTCTGAATCTGCCCACGCTAGCCCCCTCCTCTTGAAGCTCCTCTCCGAAGTGCACTTGCACAGTCCTGTATCTCATATATCCCTCTGTGTGTCTGCATCGGACTCTCTTCACTCATCATCTCTTTGGCAGTGGGCAACATTATCATGGCCCGGGTCCGCAGAGAGCCTGCAGTTTGAACAGCTGCACACAAATTTGTCTTGCTCTGCTCCCTGCTTGGTAAATATCCAGTGACATCCTTTTGAAAGTCTTAGAGTGCGTCATCTCCCCCTGCTAACACGCTGTGGGAATGTGTGGTGAGCTGTAGCATTTACATTTATGCCTGGAGTCAGATGCACACTTGGTTTGAAGTCATTGAGGGTTTGAAAAAAGGTTAACATCCCACCAGAAGCAGAAACAGAGTTGTCATCTTTTTCTTTGATGCACATGGATTACGTGCCTTTTAATGTCTCTTCAATTCTTGTTATTGTTTCATTACCACAACATCAAGCCATTCATGTTAATCTCTTGCTAGGAACTTGATGCTTTCAGACATGTAAACATTACAAAAATGACTGTTTGGAGCTCTAACTGAACATCAAAATGTGGAAGAAAGTTAATTTAGATGATACTTCATTAGCGCTAGTTAATCACAGAATAGTATGCCTATGCTGGACAATAGAAGTTTGGAAGAAAACATCTTTTGGTTAACTGAGTTTGGATTTCTGCTGCCGCATTCAGATGGGAGGCTCTGAATATAGTGGAAACACCCCAGCATGGATTCATTACCCCTGGTGTCAGTGGGTCAGTCTCCCTCTGATTTTATGGTGTTTCATAACAGTATTTCCTGCAGGAAGCATGTATCAACTTGAAAAGCATGGGTCCTAACAAAGAACCCTGTGGAACTGCAGGGTTGGGTTGTTTGCAGATCTTGGCAAAACTTTCACATTCGTTCCTTTGGCAAAAACTAGCTACATATACATCCTCCATGTCTTCATTTATCTTAAAATATGTTGCAGCTCAACTCCGGTTGAATAGTAATCAACGACAGGAACAACCAGAAAGTTTTAGTGGTGCACTTGGTGATGATGTGACTTCCCATGGTTCACAGCTGACCCAGAAGGAGTCTCTGGTCACATTACTGGACAACCGGACGTGGGCTAAACAGGGTATCGCCGAAGAGTTCGATTACATCGGAAACTCACAAGCCTGGAAACATCCACAAGTCAACGTCTTCGTCACGCTGGTTCTGTTCATCGTCATGAAGGTAGGAAAGAAAACAAGTTTCAGGCTTATCCATGCTGCTAAACACATATCAGCTACCTGAGAAGTTCCTCTCATCTTGTAAATAATTCCATATGAATTTAGTCCAGTAAATAAAAATGTCATTTTTCTTGATCTCTTTCTCTCTTTTCAATGAATACAGATAAATGAACTGTTTAGCTTTACAAAAGTTGTTCCTACATCAGGTTACCTTTCAACTATTATGGTTTCTTTCAAGCTCCCCCCGCCAGTTACCTCATCGAATTGTCTTTAGTTTGACTCTGAACTGCTCTTTATGGTTTATTCAATAGATACACTTTGACTCAAACTTTGTTTCACCTTGCAGATTATAATTATTGTCTCTGTATAAATCCATGGTAAAGAAAGCAATTACCAATGAAATGCGAAAGCATACTTTTTAAACTGTTCAGTCCATTCTTATTTGCAAGTGCCGTCATCATTTTTAGTGTTAATCGTTAAGAAAAATAAGTCATTTCCAGCCACAATATGTCAAATCCCTCTTAATGCAGTGGCCTGTGGTTGCAGTAGCGATAAAAATAAATGAAGGTCACCAAGAGTTTGTGAATTGAACAGGGTGGCGTTATAGATGTGAGGGGTTCTGCCCCTTTCATTCAGCACTGGACCTGAGCTAATGGGAAATTATTGGCACCCGGCCCATCTCTCCTCGTCACCGAGTCAGAACAAAGGGAGAAGCACGCTGGAAAGTGGCTGATCTCCTCCTCACTGCATTACAAAGTCCTGCTCCCAGGAGGCCATTTAAAGTTCGGGTCCACTTTGATGTAGTATCTCAGAGTGAGGGAGCTGATGGGATCCCAGAGAAACTTCAGAAACGGGGCCCATATTCATGCATCAGGAAAAGGCTGCCTCTCTATCGGTCCTGTCTATAAAAGTCGGTTGAACAGCTTCGGATTAAAGGGACTGAATCAAGATGTTATTTCACGCACTGCGACTGAGTAAAAGTGAAGAATGAGTTCCAAAACTAATGTCGCGTTTCCACGGATGGTATCGGGTCTACTCTGCTGGGTAGGAATCTGCTCCCACAGCCTTCTCAAAAACTTACAGACACATTGCTGATTGGTTTCCAGAGTCGTCACAGAATAATTGCATCGACAGTAACCATGCACAGAAAACAACAGCAGGACAATAATAGACAATACTGTGAATACAGTGAAAATGTGGCATAAGTCTGATCATTTCACGCCTACTATTGGCTATATCACTGGTAAAAATGAAGGAAAATCAGTAAAAACAGTGATAACTTAAGGTAAATATTTGTATTTTCTGAACATTTTAAGCTCATCTTTATAAAAAATAAATGTTGTATATGTTATATTAGCCATGCAGACAAATTAGAAAGCAAAACTATTATACATTTTTCAGGTGTCTGTTTTCACTTGTCAATCAAATAAACATAACATGCTGGATTTACCTGGAGCAACCAATAATGTAGTGATGACCAATAAGGTAATTTTTTTTTTAAATTTTAAATGTAATGAAGCCAATGATGTTGGAAAATAGAACATTTACTCCCATAATAGAGAGTGCTGCACATTATGTTTCCTCCATGAATCAGTATATTATCCAGCCTGACTATTTTTAAGAAACAAAGTGGAGGAAAAATGACAGATCTGAAACAAAAAAACAAAACAAAACAAAAATTGACAGGAAAACTGAAAAAAAAAAACACTTTTTATTTCCAACAAGTGCACATTATACATTGTTTACTGCAATTGCAATAGTTTTATTTATTGCTACTTAAATATTGAAACGACAAATAATTTATCTTAATGATAATGAATTATTACCATGTTCCATTATATGATTGGAAACTTATCATTGGCTTTCTTACGATTGAAATAGCCAGGATTATCCTATTATTGTCAGTTATATTATTGGTTGCTAAACATAACCTTTAAAGCTGTGATTACTAACATCTCTCTGGCATCATTAGGTGAGCACATTATTTCATTTATGTTTTGTGTAGTCGGGTCCGAAACACCTCCTGGACGTTGTTCCAGAACAACATTCCTAGTGCTTACTTTCTTAGAAAAATGCCATGTCACTAGACTACCACACATCAATGACTGCCCAAACAAATGTATTTTATCAAAGATAAACCACTAATTTATAATAATAATGCATTGGTTTTATATAGCGCTTTTCAGGACACTCAAAGACGCTTTACATTGCATTGCATTATTCATTCACACCATACTGGGTGGTGGTAAGCTACTGCTGTAGCCACAGCTGCCCTGGGGCAGACTGACGGAAGCGAGGCTGCCAATCTGCGCCTAGGCCACTAGGCAAGGTGGGTGAAGTGTCTTGCCCAAGGACACAACGCCAGTTTTACGCCTGCGGGAGCGGGGATCGAACCGCCAACCTTCCAGTTATAAGACGACCTGCTCTACCAACTGAGCTACTGTCGCCCCCAATTTACTCCTTGACTTGAGATCTGACTGTGATTTGAAATTAATCATGGATGGATGGATTTGCAGTCTTGTTTCTATGTTGAGAGTCCTGTTGAGTTATTTGTCTAAATAATTATCTGATCTTGGTGAAGTAACTCAAGTCAAATTGCAGGGAAGAGAAACTGTATGCCCTCCTGCAGTAAAATAATCCAGTGAATCACAGCTGCTCAGTGACACTCGAAATGTGAGACACACCAGAATGACTGTTTCCACATCACAGTGAAAATGTGAATGTTGGTACATCAGAGCTTTACTAAAACAGCCGAACACAGCTGTGTTGCATTCCAGCTGTTTTGCTGCAGTGGGAGTCATGTGGATATGCAGTAAAGGTATCGGTAGCAAACCCCTCCCCCGGGGGTCTGAATGAGAGGAAAGTGTGATAGAAAGTACTGGAGCCTCTGCACTTCTGGCCTCAGTGGAAAAACAAGCCGAGCAGTTCCCGTGTTTGCAGTCCTCTCCCTCTGCTGCTGCTGTGCTTTGTGTTTAAAGGTTTGTGCTGCTCGAGTTGTGATTACATTGCCTTTTTTATTTTTTGTTTGTTTTTTTTGTTTGGTTTGGTTTTACGTAACCTTTATTCATTCTGCACAGCACTGTTCAGCTGAAATGAAATGTCCTTTACCAGTGCAACAAAAACAGAGGTTATAAATCTCCACTTACTGCGCTGAGAGCTGAGTGAGTGTGAGCGTGAGTTCGTGAAGTCCTGCAGAAGTGCGAGTGGGTACAGAATCGATTGGAGCTAGCAGTGGCGGATTTAACAAATTTGGGGCCCAAGGCAAAGGCAGGAATGGGGCCCTCTCAAATGAGAAGACAACACACACTCACTAGTTGCTCATCTCCACACGTCGACAGCTGACCCTCCCAAACAGGTGTTGACGTCGCCGTTACACTTGCTGGCTGTTGTGGATATTGTATTTTATTTTATTTGTATTTTATTTTATTTTGATTCATACTAAGTTTGAACATGATAAATACCATGAACATGATAAATACCATGAACAGTAAAGCCTCAGTTGCAACATCTGTCTCATTAAAACCATCTGCACATAGGCTCAGTTTAGGTGGGGACGGGGGTGGGGGGGGTTGGGGTTGGGGACTCACACAAATCCTTCACATGTAGCCATTGTAACCCCGGTTATTTTCAGTAGTAATTAACATTCCGACGTTCCTGAACGCACCATCCGCTGATTGCAGAGACGCACACAGACGTTCACGAGGATTAAAAAAATAAAAACAACGTGCAGCTGCTCTAAATGTGCTCTGTTCCATTGGAACAGTTACTTGGATAGAGTCTGGATACGGGTCACAGAAGGAGCAAATGCAATACAAATCAGGAACATGGATGATCTGGTGAAATACAAATAACCCAAATGAACGGACTTGTGTTTAAGTATAAAGGACTGGAGAAATCACGGGGACAAGAAAAACTGGCTGACTAAAGGAATTATGACTTCGATCAAAAAGAAAAATGCTTTGTACAAAAACTATATAAAGGACCCTTCTGAAGAAAATAAAATTAAATACAGTAAGTATCGAAATAAACTAACTAAAGTGATCAAAATGAGTAAACGCAACCACCACACTGAGCGTTTCAAGGCTTCTTGCGGTGATCAAAAGCAATGCTGGAAAGTGCTCAACGAAGTCCTCAGCCGGGGCCATAAACCAAATGTCCTCCCTGACACCACAGTGTTCCAAAAAAATGGTGATCCCAGTGTTGGTGACCTTGCGACGTGTTTCAATGAGTATTTTAGTTGTATTGGTGAGACTTTATCAAAAAACATAAGCCCACAAGGGGGCGCCACCTACCATCAGTACCTCACTGGGAATTATCCCAACTCTTTCTTTCTTTCACCCACCAACAACTTAGAAGTAACACAAATTATACTCGGTATGAAAAGCTCCCACACAGAAGGAGTTGATGGCATTAGCAGCAAAATAATAAAATTCATTGTCAGCGACATTGTAGATCCACTTGTTTATTGCATCAATCTTTCACTTCAGCAAGGAGTGGTACCAAAGATGGCCAAAATCGCTAAAATCATTCCAATATTTAAATCTGGAGATAAAAACAATCTACAGCAGTATCGTCCTATCGCAATTTTGCCAGCTTTCTCCAAAATTATGGAAAAAATAGTTTATAAAAGACTCTATGACTATTTTAACAAACACAACATGCTCACCCCGTCACAATATGGTTTCAGAAAGGGAAGTACCACTTGTTTGGCAATCCTGGATCTCATTGAAAAAATAAATGACGCTATTGATAAAGGTGAGTGTGGAATTGGTGTTTTTCTCAACTTATCAAAAGCGTTTGACACTATTGATCATAATATTTTATTAGGAAATTTGGAGCACTATGGTGTCAGGGGCTTAGCGCTCAGTTGGTTCAGAAGCTACATAAATGACAGAGAGCTATATGTGTACGTAAATGATAATATATCTAACTGTAAAGCTATTAATTGTGGGGTACCTCAGGGGTCAATCTTAGGCCCACTTCTTTTTCTAATTTATGTAAATGATTTCTCAAATTCTTCTCCAGTTCTTCATAAAGTTGTCTTTGCAGATGACACAAATTTATTTCTATCTCACAAAAACCTGGAACAACTTCAGACTACTGTAAATCGGGAATTGGAAAAAGTTGACACTTGGTTTAAATGTAATAAATTATCATTGAACATAGCGAAAACCAAATTTATCATATTTCGCTCAAGTAAATGTCGGACAAGCCTTGAAAATGTACAAATTAAAATAAGCAATTGTGTACTTGAACGAGTAAAATTTATTAATTTTCTTGGCATCCAAATTGATGAACATTTAAACTTCAGCAAACACCTTGATTACCTAACAATGAAACTATCTAAGTATGTTGGTATTCTTTTCATGGTGAGACATTTCATTCCCCTTGAGGCCCTTCTGACTTCATATAGGTCTATATTTGAACCCCATCTAAATCACTGTAACAGCACATGGTGTAATACTTACCCAAGTCACCTCCTAAAATTGCAAGTTCTACAAAAGAAGGCTATAAGAGCCATTTCTTGGGCTAAGTATAACTGTCCATCGGACCCTCTCTTCTATAAACATCAGCTTCTGAAACTCACTGAGTGCAACTTATTTCACAATGCCTGTAACATGTGTAATGTCGTGTATAGACTCAATGTTAAACTCTGTCAGTTAATTCCTATTTCTACCCCCTCTCATGACTATAACACAAGGGGTAAATCACTGTTAAAGGGTAAAAATAGGAAGTTGAAATGCACTAGTTTTAGTATAACATGTAAGGGTCCACAGATTTGGAATGAGCTGAGTGAAGACCTTAAAATGTCTAGGTCTTTGCCCATTTTCAAAAACAAACTTAAACTTAATCTCCTTCAAAAATATAATGGAACCCCGATGAGCTGACGGCTTATTTATGTCCTCTGAAACCCATGAGTATTCTGTATGCAATAATATATTGATGTGTGTTGTATTGTTGCCATGTGCAGGTAGGATTAGTGTAGGGTAGGTAATAGCTTAGGTAACTGTGGGTTGTATGTGATTTTCTGTGTTCAATGCAAAATTCTCCGATCTTAATGTTATAGGGCCCCGCCAATAAGCACTAGTCTGCTTCCAAGGGTGTCCCTAGTTACAAAATGATTGTTTCTCAAATTACTGTATGTCTCTATGTGACATTGTCATTTTGCAATTTGCAATTTGTAAATTTGTAATTTTGTAATAAACAAGATTGATTGAGAAAGCAATAGACAATCATGGATCATATTCATGAATTAGACAGAAACTTAAATGACCATTTAAATTCAAAGGACTGAATACTATACCGAGGACAAATTTAATGCTCAGCACATTGACACAGATACCTTGTCAATTATCCATGTTAACAGTCGAAGTCTCTACAGTAAATTAGCAGAAATGAATGATTACCTGAATAACTTTAAAAAAAAAATTCAATATCATTGCAGTAACGGAAACATGGTTCAGGGATGACATTATGAAAGAGGTCACTCTAAATGGTTATGAGCTTTTTGCAGTGAATCGAATTGGTTAAAGAGGAGGGGGTGTGGCTTTATATGTGAGTTCGGATTTGAAATGTAAACCAGTTAAAGACATAACATTGATTGAAAATAATGGCATTGAAATTATAACAGTTGAAATTATATCTACAACAGAGAAAAACATTTTGATAAGCTGTGTGTATCGCCCACCAGACAATTGTGTACAACAATTTACTGATAGTTTAATGGAACGGTTTGAGAGACATAGAATTAAAAAGCAGATTATATGTGGTGACTTTAACATTAACTTGGGAAATAAGAATGATTATAAAGTAATGGATTTTTTAAGTGCAATGAATAGTATGGGACTTTTTCACCTCATACATAAACCAACAAGAATCACAGCCAAGAGTGCAACAATCATTGATAACATTTTTACTAATATTACTGGAGACATTGTGCTGAGTGGGATCCTACAGTCTGACATAAGTGACCATTTACCCATATTTCCCATGTGTGCAGGTACAAGCATAACATAAAGCAAAGCAAGAGTACAAAAATGTCAAGAAACAGATCAGTGGAAGCACTAAGAGCATTAAATGAAGATCTTACAAAACAAAACTGGGATGCAGTCTATGTTGACGATGTTAATGAAGCCTACAATGCTTTTATTAATACAGTTATTGATTTGTATAATAAAAATTGTGCATTAATAACAAACAGAAAGAAAAGTAATGATAAACCATGGATGACAAAGGGAATAAAAAATGCTTGCAAAAAGAAAAAATTACTTAAACAGAAATTTTTTGAAAGAACAAACAAAAGAAGCTGAAAACAAGTATAAGAAATACAAAAACAAACTAGTATGGATAATTAGAAATAGGAGGAAAGATTACTACAGTGAACAACTGAATGAAAATAGAAATAATATAAAGTCAACTTGGGGAATATTAAATAAGGTATTAAACACAAAAGAAGAAAAAAACTTCTATCCAAAGTACTTTGTGAAGGAAAATATTGAAATATATGATGAAAAAGAAATTACAAATGAATTTTGTGAATACTTTACTAATGTGGGACCAAATCTCACAGTGAATATTTCAAAAAATTCTAATATAGATGAAAATTTAATAAATAATCACATGAACAGTATTTTTCTTGAAAAGGTGGAAAAGGAGGAAATCTTAAAAATTGTACAAAACTTTGGAAATAAGAGGTCGACTGATGGTGAGGGGTTGGATATGATCATTGTGAAAAGTATAATCGAATTTGTAATTGAGCCATTCACTTACATTTGTAATCTATCATTAACCACGGGAGTTTTCCCTGATAAAATGAAATTGGCCAAAGTCATACCCTTGTATAAAAGCGGTGATAAACATAACTTCTCTAACTATCGTCCAATCTCGTTACTTCCACAGTTTTCAAAAATATTGGAGAAGGTATTTTCAACAAGACTTGACAATTTCTTACAGAAACATAAAATTTTGGACAATAGTCAATATCGTTTTCGGGCTAATCATTCCACAGCACTGGCAATAATGGAATTCACAGAAAAAATTGCAACAGAGATCGATAACAATAATTATTTTTTAAGTATTTTCATTGATTTACAAAAAGCTTTTGACGTCATCAATCATTCAAAATTACTAAAAAAAATGAGTATGTATGGTATCAGAGGAGTAGCTCACCATTGGCTTTCAAGTTATTTGGAAAACAGAAACCAATATGTACATATAAATGACACTAAATCTGAACTATGGCAAATTAAATGTGGTGTGCCCCAAGGTTCGATACTTGGGCCAAAGTTATTCATTTTGTATATGAATGATTTTGCTAAAGTGTCCAACCTTGGGAAAATTCTATTCGCAGACGATACCACATTATTCCATTCAGGTAAAAGCATACAAGAAGTCACAAAAGTAGTGAATGAAGAACTGGAAGTAATAAAATATTGGTTTGATTTAAACGGATTAATCCTAAATGCCAAAAAAACAAATTTTATGTTGTTTAATAATAAAAAGGAAAAAGTGAAAGTAAAACTCGAAATAGATGGAGTTGAAATCCATCGTGTAAGAGAAACAAAATTCTTAGGAGTGATGATTGATGACGATCTAAAGTGGAAATCTCACATTAATTATACCAAAGGGAAAATTGGGAAAGCCATTTCTGTGTTACATAGAGTCAAGTTTTTTTTGAACAGTTGTGCTTTGTTAACATTGTATAACACTATGATTTTGCCTTATCTCATGTATTGTGTTGAAGTGTGGGGTACGACATGTAAAACTTATTTACAGACAATATTTATACTACAAAAAAGGGCAATAAGGATAATAACAAATAGTCACTATCGAGAGCCGTCTAACTCATTATTTATTAAACTGAAAGTTTTGAAATTTCCCGATATTGTTGACTTAAGCATCCTAAAAATAATGTATAAGGCAAAGTGGAATTTATTGCCTGTGAACCTTCAGAATGTATTTGAAATAAGAACCAGTATATACAATCTTAAAGGAATAGACGTGTTCAAAAAACCCAGATTCAGAACCAAAATCAAAGAAAGAAACATCGTGGTAAAAGGAGTGAACTTATGGAATGCTCTGAAACAGGAAATCAAAGAGTGTAAAACAATTATGGCATTTAAGAAACATATAAAAAATTACATACTAGAAAAATATGTAAATGAAAACTAAGTTGTTGCGGGTGAAAACATTTTTTATTTTTTGATTTACTGAATATGAGTTTTTGAGTATTGTTAAATTGTATTTATTCAAATACTGTATGTAAAGGGGCAGATATAATAAGATTGTTCTTCTTTCTGCTCCTTTTCTTTCGTTTGTTGGTGTCTAGATTGATGACATTGATGTATTTTCATCTTTTTTGTTTATTGTCTTTGTGTTGTTTTAAACCAGGGGTGGGGAATCCTGGTCCTGGAGGGCCGCAAACCTGCATGTTTTCCATGTCTCCCTGCTTCAACACACCTGAATCGAATCAAGATTCATGGCCAAGTCCAGCAGAAAGCCTGATAACGAGCCTCATTGCAATCAGCTGTGTTGAAGCAGGGAGACATGGAAAACATGCAGGTTTGCGGCCCTCCAGGACCAGGGTTCCCCACCCCTGTTTTAAACGAAAGAAACAAATAAACTAAACTAAACTAAACTTGGGACCGAGTTGGTCGGGGTCGAGTTGGTCGGGGGCCGACTTGGCTTGGGCGAGGTCAGGGACAGCTTGGATTGGGGTGGGTTGCTGCTGGAGCCGCTGCCGCAGTGAGGTATGTCGTCACTTTGGGGCATTTTGAGAGCAGCTTTCTGCTTTCCTCCTTTTTTCCTCCTTTTTTCAGCACTGCTGGGGTAGCTTCTTTTCATCGTCTTTTTCTTTTCTGTTCTTTTCTCTGCTCTTCTCTTGTCTTCACGCCGTTTGTTTTCGTATGTTTTGCTGCTGTCTTCCTGGATCCTCTCCGCACATGCGCAGTGAGATGGACTGATCCAATGTAGTGGAGACTGAAGGGGGGCCCCCGAAACACACATAATACAATAAGCATTCTGCTGGCATTTTAGGGATAGGATTTCATTCAAAACATAATTAATGTGTACAAATAAGTAATAAGTGTATTAACCATAAGTGTATGAGGAGTTTTATGGGGCCCCCAGGAACTTGGGGCCCTAGGCAACTGCCTAGTTTCGCCTAATGGTAAGTCCGCCCCTGGGAGCTAGGCTGCGTGATATGCTTGTGTGTGCACGGGCAGTTAGCCACCGACAAAATATTGAGTTTTAGAAATATTGTCAATCAATCAATCAATCAATTTATTTTTGTATAGCCCAGTATCACAACAACAGTTGCCTCAGAGGGCTTCAAGATGTTACATTGGTTGGTAAAAATAAAAACAGTGTATAATTGTTAATGCTGTTATTTTGATTTTAGAAAGCTAATGAAATAAAACAACAGCCATGATGGTGGTTCTATCGATCTGTGTTTCTGAATCTGTCAACTCCATTTACATTAAGTTTTTAAAGTACTAACATAAAACTTGTGTTAGACTTTCAGTGTCTATTTACATGACAATGGAGCTCTGTGCCATTGAAAAAGCTACTTTTGGAAATGGTTCTCATTGTGGAACTTTCTGAAAATATTCCGACTCCCATCACTATGTAAACAGGAGAAAATGTAGCTTTTCTGAAACGCTACTGCTGCGCGTTCGCATCTCGCCCAAAGTAAATAGCCCTTCTGCACATACATGAGTAGACAAACAATAACAATGGCAGCCGCCAGAGTGGCATGACTCCCAGTCCATATTCTCCTCTGATTTGGTGGGTTTATAGCTGAATCAATGTAAAAGCAATTCAACTTTGTCATCTGTCCATAGGAATGTCCACATCCTTGTCTTTGTTAATGTCTCTAGCAATTGTTCTCTGTGCATGTGTGTGTGGTTTCATTACACAAACAACCAAAAACCAAACAAAAATGCATACATGATGCACTTCACTTAAAAGTGCTGTAGGCAGGATTTTGCTAGTCAATGCTAATTTTTCTCTTTTCTTTGGATTAAATGTTAGAGTATCCATTGGTAATATAATCCTTTAGGAGTGTAATATAATTGCACTACTGCGAGGACACAGCGTTTCCATCTGTCTCTGTTCTGAGCTGAAAAGGATTCTCGACCGCTCCCTGTATGTTTGACCAATCAGAAGAGCCCCTGAGGCTCTATCCTGATTGGTCGAGGGGCGGCACTTCAAAGCTCTGCTTCTCGTGAACGCGCATGAGGAAGTCCAGGCCCGCATATTTACCTGCCTCGTCTGACATAACATCATCAAAACACCACGGAGGACACTGTCTGTTTCTACTGTAATTCTTAAAAAAAAAAAAGGCTTTGACCCCAGGCCCGCCGTGAAAAGGTCACAGGTGAATCAACCCGCCGGCGCAGGCAGCCATGACACTGCCGGCCCCATCCGGCACCCCGAGGTGGGCACGATTCCGGGTTTCAAATGGGCATCTTGGGTAAATCGCCATCTTGTGAAGGTAATCCTGCCTACGGCACCTTTAAAATACTGTCATGTAAACACAGCCTGATTATAGCAAAAAAATGTGGCCAAAAAGAGCTTGCAGACATGAGCATGTTCACTTATTTTTGTGCAGTCATAGTTACAACCTTAAAATCATGAGGTAAATATTACATAAAAGACAACATTTTTGCAAAAATGCACGAGCACGAGCTGTTCACAGCTAACATTGTGCAAAAAGCAGAAAACACCCTTGACAGGTCGTCGCCACTTCACTTTATGTAAGAAGCTTTGGAAAATAGAATCCAACGATCATCAGAAACACTGTCCTGCAAAATGTGCTTGAAGCCCACATAATGAAGCGGGTATCCAACCCTGACCACAGGCTCCAGTGTCAAAGTTATCCAGTGTCAAAGTTATGTAAGCGCCAAGACTGATGATGTGACTGTACTGCAGTGACGGCAGAACCTGACTCACTGTCATTGCTTCCTACCGGTACACCACAGAGAACGTCTCTCTCAGCCCTTTGTCTGCCGGTCCAGCTCCACACCTGGACCGTCACTGACCGGCTCGGATTGTTTCATAAGGCCACTCTGACTGAGTCAACTTTATTTTTTTTAATGAACGTCTGTCACCTGATCCTTGATTTGTGTGTCACACTACGCCACCTGTCCTTTAGCAAATCAGCCTTGTGTCTTTTAGCGCGTCATTCCTGCTGGCATGACGTCGATGCTGCGTGCATGTGTGCATCCTCCTTTAAGTGGCATGTGCAGTAAGCCAGGCACATGAAAGCACCCTTTTCCCCCAATGTGAATCACCCGTCTCCACAAATTTGTTGCATCTATCTTTGGGCATGCACTGACTCATGTCGTCTTACACACACACACACACACACACACGCATGCGCACACACACATACACTTACTTTTTAATGCCTTTCAGGGACATTGCATTGACTTACATTCATTTCATTCAGTTTTACTACAAACGTGATTTCCTGAATCTAACCGGAGCCAGAAATGTAAACATGTCTTCACCTCAAAATTTAATAGAGACATTGATTTTTTTTCCCCACGCATTCAACCCTTCAGGGGATTATTGTGCTTTCCTCTAGACTTAGTTTAACCTTAAGAATGACTCAAACCAACCTTTTCCTCTAACCTTTGTCTAACTTTAGAACACATTTTTACCTAAAAATTTGACTTTTTTTCTTGGTGAATTCCTCAATTTCTCCACACAAGCATGAGTCCAAAGGAATGAAAGACACACAGCTTTTACCTTTAACCTGTCTAACCTCAAAACATATATTCACCTTAAAGTGTCAGAATTTTTACAGAGCAGCTTTACTATTTTCCCCTAGAACTAAAACAAATCTCAAGGTTGTCTTCGACACTTATCCACAACTTTTAAGAAAACATTGATGCCAATTTCATTTTTGAACCCAACATGAAGCAACTTTCTTTCACATCCCATACATCGCTTGTTTGCCCTTCAATCTCAGCTATAATACCTTAGTATACCTTTCTTTCTACTAGTGTAACAACATTTTCATTAGTTCCATCTCCAAAGACTCTTCCCACTGCCTCCAAAATAAACTTCCTCTCTTTACCTTTGAATCCTTGCACTCCCATCCTCCACCCAAACATTTACCTTGAAAGCCTCGCCCAAAACCATCTCCTACGGTTTTGATGATTTTCCTCGTTGAACCGTACTTCTGCACCGACCGAGACGTCTGTGGATCTGTGCAGAGATTCAGGCTCTCACAATGTAGTTAAAGCACACAGCATGTGTTTTTGTTTATTTAAAGGAGTTTAAATTGATTCTCGTTTATTTTTTTTTAAGACTTACTGCAAACCAGGGATGTCAAACACATTTTGGCTCAGGGGACACTTGCAGTCCAATACCATCTCGAGTGGACTGGACCAATGAAATACGGGCATAATAACCTTTAAATTTAAACACAGATTTTTTGTTTTTGTTACTTTGTGGCATTGAGTATAAGTTTGGAAAAAACTCAGTTTTTGCTCAATGTTTTACAATTAGCCAAAAAATTATCAATCTCAACATGAAGCTGCTGCCTAATACCTTCTGGTACTAAATTCAATCTGAAATGTCCATAAAAGTCCAGCAACTGCTGTATTTTGCCACCTTTTGCATGCATGTTTTTGCAAACTCATCCTGACAGCATGACTGTGGTGCAACAATAGTCTGTTTTCTGTCTGCTACTTTTCAGAAAACTGCAAATGTTGGTTTCATTGCAATTCTTAAAGTATGCTTTGTCATTTATGTGATAAAGGGATATGGATATGTGTCCTCAAAATGCGAGTGTTGGGGTTGTTCAGCGTCACTTATGAGGGACAGTTACCCAAACATGAACTATCACTCCTACTTTCCATCCCCTGTCTTCATCTTCAGGCTTTGACCAAGTCACAGTTTGCTCCTTAACTACATGAAAACCCTTTGAAGCCCTGTAGTTTCATCCCAGCATGGTATGTTGGACTTCTAAAGCGTAGTATTCCATCGAGTATCAGAGCCCTCAAAGTTGGTAAAACCTGCACTAACACACACACGCACGCACGCTCACACGCACACGCGCGCACACACACACACACACACACACACACACACACACACACACACACACACACACACACACATATATATATATATATATATATATATATATATATATATATATATATATATATATATATATATATATATATATATATATAATTCAAAGTGAGGCTGTAATGGCTCTGTATAATTACCGCCTTTGGTTTTTCCGGGTTCTCAGCCTGGTGATTTTCAAAGACAAGACTGCTCATTCTCCCTCCCTCTCCTTCATAATGTCTCTTTTTCAGCAGCCATCTTTTCATGTTTCTCATTTCCAGCAAATCCCTTTCATCGCAGAGTTTCGATCCAGTTGCTGCACTATCGAAGAGAAAAACACGTGAGCGGGGGTGGCTCTGGCTCGTCAAACGGGGCGGGTCCTTGTCAGCTTAGGGTCAGCACACAAAGTCGGCATAGTTATTTTTTTACTGAAACACATAGAATTAAGGGGGTTGAATGGTGTCCTTTGGAAAGTTCAGGGAAAAGTTGCAGATTACTCTGCAGTACACCTGGAAACACACACACACACACACACACACACACAAGCCTGCAAACTACTTTGGCATTGGACTTAAATGCTATTTTTAGTGGTGTGCAATTAAGCACATCAACGGCTCTCAGGGAGGAATGGATTTATGAAATCAGGTATGTGTGTGTGTGTGTGTGTGTCCTACAGCCTCCAGAGCGAACCCTGTGTTATCAATGTGTGTGTGTGTGTGTTTGTGTGGGTGCAAGTGCGTCAAAGTGACAGAGAGCTGGCGGGACTGTAATTGGAGTGGGAATAGAAGAAAGGCCCCCGAGGGTTCCCTGAGGGCCCCGGGCGATAGACTGTCCTCTGAATGTGACACACACACACACACACACACACACACACACACACACACACACACACACACACACACACACAGAGTCACACACACACAAAGTGCAGAGGCCTCCCAGATGACTGACAAATTAGAGTATATATGTCCTGGATACTGCGTCATAACTGCTACCCTTGGCATGAGTACCCTTCACTTCTTTCTTTCTGCCTCACTTCGAGGTTCCAGTTTTTGTGGATTTTATTTTTCCTTTTAAGAAATAAACTGAAATGAGTCATGACAGACGGTGGCAGAGGTTTCTTGCAATGTTTATATATTTATGTGGAAATACAGTTTTTACTGGAGGCATTAGAGAGAATATAGGGGCTGCACCTCACTCAGACTCTCCAGTGGTAAAACTACATTATAAAGTTGGAGAACACCGTTACACTGGTGAAGAACTTTTATTCTGCAATTTTGTGTTGTCATTTAATCATGAAGCCACAAATCGTTCAGGTCTTGCACACAAAACCCAATAAAGGTTCAACAATTCAAAGAGTAGTAGATATACGCTACGCACTGCCCTATGGGTACTGTAAGCCGTAAGGCTGTTGGAGGTGCTCATGGCTTTGACACAGGCTGTGCAGAGGTGGTTCGCAGTAACGCATAGCCTTCACGTGTTTGCGTGCAGAGTATAAAATATGTTTAATGGCATTTAATAAGTACTCGTATCGGTACTCTCAGTACATCTCAAAGTAACTAAAGGTTGGTAGTCGTAATCATACTTTAAAAAAAGTAGTGTCAGTGCAGCTGTACAGTAGTGTCCATGGAGAGAGAACCGGTGAACCAGCAACACAGTGTAGTTTTGTTACAGTGAAACAGAAATTTTTAAATTTGTAATGGATTCAGCATCCTTCATAATAAAGCCTGCTGAAATACCCACCTCTGTCGAGTGGTAAATCCAACAATAAATGATTTTTCTTTTTCTATATTTTGTCCAAATTAACTTCACCATATGAAAGACAGTCCCCTCACAGCCACAGTGAGACGTGTTTGAACTAAAGCCCATGTCAAGTCAAGGCTTCTCCAATATTATCAATGCAATATCGATTCATTACTGGCCTTCCTTGTTTTCTAAGCTGACCTAAAGTTGCAGCTCGAACTGCGTTTCTCTCGCTTTCTTAAATGTGCCATTAGCAGCCGATGCAGCTCTCTTGTAGCACACAGCTCATGTCGTTACATATTAAAATTACACCCTGAACTGAACCACTCTGGAGAAACTGATAGAATTTCTTACAGCTGCAGACTTTATACAGAAATCTCATAATGCCAGTGTTGCAGTGTTACTTCCGCTGGTCTTTTTTCCGCAAGATTTAATCCATTTCTTGTTCTCTGCATATGAAACATTGTGGAAAAGCCCCTGGGAATAAAGCGCTGTTTAAGATCTGAGATTGAACAGAGAAAAGTTCTGCTTCCAATGAATGAATGCAGGACTGTGTTTAAGAAGTGGCCAATTTCCTCCTTTAAAGCTTAGGGTTTTTTTTTTTTTTTCTCTCTCTCTGAGAAAGTCTGTAGCTGTAACATGAGCGGCTGTCGTCGATTTGATTGTACAAGATACCAAAAGCCCTTGAGTGTTCTTTAATTCATCCCTCTTATGAGCTGAATACCTTACCAATGTTCTCAGCATCTACTATCCAACCCTTATATTTTTTTTTTAAAAGAAAATCAATTTGACCAGCTCTCACTTGATTGTCAGGGTCTTACTGATATATAGAATTACCGTCATCACCAGTATTGTTGCTTGATTGAATGGCATGATAATAGGAAGTTTAAAGTTCCTTTCAGACCATTTCAATTAAGCGATGCATTGTCCCGTCTCATTATTTACCACAGTAGAAGATAGACCTTCGGTGAAATGAAACAACCTTCCTTAGAATGATATGTTATAAGATATAATAGTAAAAAAACAATGGCTGTGTCTGCATAGTGTTCGAGTAAGAGTCTGAAGTCCTTCAGCTCTATCAGGAAGAACAAGTTCTCCATGTTCCTGACTGAGACAAACATCCACACCAAGTCTTTATCTAACTCCATCCAATTCGGTCTGCTTTGACTCTATATTCATCACTATGTTCCCCTTAGAACGGCTCATCAAATTTGGGATGGGTAGTCCTCAGTGTAGTATTGCTAATTGCTCTTTCAAAATAATATATCTTAACTTACTCTGCAATAAACTCTCCAGAAAGTCTTCAACAATCGAAACACTGTCTTTTCAAATGCTGTATTTATCATTTCTGTTCTTTTTTTTTTTTTTTTTTGGTTCTTTAATATCATCTTAAAATAGTAGTGCCAAATGTAAGAAATGTGATTCTGAGGTAATGCTCATTTCAAAGGAGTCTATCCTTCCTTCCATCCACTACTTAGATGACTTTATCACTACTGCTGTTGTGCCCTCACTCATGTAGCAAGGGTTTTAAATTACGTGGACATTTGCTTCATTGAAAGAATGCCGAACACAATTGTTTCCGTCCTATTCTACGTTCCTTGTCATATTGTAGCATGACAATTGATGGAAAAACAGCACAAGGTTGGCAGTGTGCGATCACCTGTAAAATTTAGCTACATTGCCTCTGCTTGGAGTCATCTATATGTAGCTGATCTAATCTCACAAACAGAACCTAATTTGAGACATGTTCACCTCAGCATGAATACAGGAAAAAACATTTATTTCATCCTGTTCACAAACAAGGACGCTAACAAATAGCATCCTCAATAACAGGGGTATATTCTATAATTTATGGAGGTCCAAACAGTAAAAACATCCTCATGTTTAAGTTTCAGTGTAAATAAATTATTTATTACTAATATATTGAAGCAGCATGTTATTTCAATAAAAATTCACTGTGTGGAATCAACAGCTACAAATGAACCCAAGAAGGCTGTCATGCGATATATCAGCTTCAACTCATACAAGAACCATCTCGATAACATAGGGATACTTCCACAATGATTTACTAGTAATACCATTTTTCAAGTAGAACAAAAACTTAAAAACCAAAACACATAAAGGTTGGTCATCTCTGGCTGTGATTACCTGAAACTTAAATGCAATCATTAGAGATCAGTAGGATTTCTATTTTCCTGTGTAGTTTATGAGAAACTGCAGTTATACAGTATCAAGTCATCTGGAATTGCAATGCAGTTGTCCATACAAGTGGTTGTTAAGGTTTATTGCATATTGTTCTCTGCTTGCATGTCTGTGTGGTTTCAGTACGAAAACAACTGACAGCACCAAGTCTTGGCTCTGAATGAAAATGTAGGCAGAAACTATTAGAAGCCTCTGCCATTTTCATGGAAATAGACATTGTCTACATTGTTGCTGTGTAAATGCAAAACTTTCCTGAAACAGAAATGCAAAAATTAGGCTTTTTCATTTGAAATACTTCCATGTAAACAGTGGCCTGGAATGCTCACGACACTGTTTTGATTGCTTCTGCCATGTCATTGTGAACTTGGTTTTCCACCTTTCAGAAACAAAGCTGAGGAACGCCCACCTTGGGTCTTCTGGACCACTACAGGTCCGACTGCCATGGAGGTGGGGTTTGGAGGAATAAAAGTGTTAAAATTAAATAATTTAATACACTATTAAATCGGATCGGCGCCACCTGGTTGTGACATGTTGTAGAAGTTCCTGGAACTCAACATCACAAAACTCTTGAGTGATTCTCTTCATTCAGCAGATGTGGAAAAGAAGCCACAGACATTCAACACATTTTCTACACTCACTCAGTTGCACAGTGTGGGCATGGCCATTTCCTTGCAGCAGATCATTTTTTTTCTTCTACAAGTTGTTGAAAACATAGCTGTGAATTCTTTAATTTTCTTTTGTATAATCAATACTTTAAATCAATTTTTGAATTGGGTAGAATCTTTTGATTGAGTTTATGTGCACAGTCAGCGCTGTTGTTGCTTCAGGTGTGCCTGACTGTGGTTCAGCTGCGTTAACCTTAGAGTGGAGGAGAGGGATGGCAAATATAATCAAACAGTATCTGTCTGCCGGTCTGATGACTTTCAAGGAAGTCAGGTCATCCAAAGACTTAAACCACACTGATAAAAGAATTTGTCACTGAGCACTGTAATCAGCCAACATATCAGCATTTTGACATAAAATATTGAGACTATTTCCATAAAAGTAGATTCCGTTTTTAATGACTTTTTTTTTTAAACTGCCAAAATCTGCTGGATTTCTTCAGAAGAGCCAGACGACTAAATTCTATCATGTCGGAGTGTATATATATATATATATATATATATATATATATATATATGTATGTATGTAGGATTACTATTGCAACAACACATCATCAGTAGGGTAAAACTAACCTGTCTCACGGCGGTATATATATAGGAATTAAAACCTTAAAATCAGGGGTTGGTTCCCCAAATATTTTATAGGACAAAAGTGAAAAATGATTAGTGAAACTGAATCAGTCATGACTTAATGTCCCATACCGTATCAGTTTCCAGAGATGATTTGGGAATGAAGAACCGTGACGTTGACTCTTGGCTGTTCTGTGTTCTTACAAGTCTGCAGTGTTGCTCTCCTGACGCATACTGCCTGTGATGGAAGCACCACAGCTGGGTTCGTGTGCAGATCTTAAAACAGTAATTTAGTTGGCCTCAGTGTTTCCTGTGTTTCATTTTGTCATGATTGTTGGGTTGTGTGGCGCCCCACATCGGTTCAATACGGGACGCCAATATTTGATTGTCAAAGAATGATCCATATTCTACGGGTCAGGTTGCAACCCTAGTGTAAAACGCACATAGTTTTCAGAACGTTGCTGAAACGGTGCCTTGAACTCAATATGTTGGCACTGATTCCACCTCAGTTCACTTATTGACGGAGGTTCTATAAAAGTCACACGGTCGCAGTCTTCAGAAAAAATGTCTTGTATGAGATTATTACTCATTACTGATGCTCACATTTCTGCAGTGTCAAATCCCAACAAAAGGCATCTGCTGGCATTTTTGTTTCACAAACACACCAGCAATCACACCCAATGATAGAACAGGAGTAAAATATATTAACTAATTACCTCTTCTTCAAAAATAGCATCACCCCGAAGCGCCTCATAACTTATAAGTCTCATTACAGCCACCGTCAAAAGTCATGTGCTTCATTAAGAATTCTCTAATTGGATTTTAATGCAGGAGGATTCACAAGAAGGGTATATTGTTACTTCTCTCCTTCAAACTAGTTTAAAAAGCACTACCAAGGTTTTAAACCAGTAGTCTGATCAATCCCTGGTTTGACTCTGTTGCCTCCGGGCTTCTGTTTCACTCTGAGTTTATCGAAATCCCCCCTTTTGGTGCGAGGTCAGAGATCCTCATAAATTTTGATGGCCGTGCACCACCTTTGCGAGGGTTACACTTAGAAGATTGCGTTAGATTAGATTAGATGAAAAATTAATGATTCGTCCCCAGGCGAGAAGTGAGTCACTGCCGCTGCGAAGAATTAGACAATGCAATAGATAACAGGACATAAATAGCAACAGAGCAAATAAAGGGCAAAGAAATGTGTTCGGAAATGGTAATGTGTGTCCTCGAAAGCAATAAGCTTCCAATTATACGGCAGAATTATGTCAGTTTGGAAGGCTATTAAAGAATTAAGCATGAAGGCTATTCTGTGAGTTTTTCTCTGCCCTGGGCTGTGGCAGGGCAAGGGTTAGAATCTTGTAAAAAGACACACCTCTTGGATTTCACATCCATGCAGATGAGCAGTTTGAGATGATGTGGTGCTGATCCAGCTCCCTGCTGGTCATTTTAATCCAACACTTCATGACGTAGGTCACCAGTAAACCCATAAGAATCCTCAATTCAATCTTCTCTTTCGATATTTCCCCAAGATACAATGGTTTATAGTTTAGATTTACCTGGAATAGCAACCCAGCTTGGTCACCTGGAATATAGTGTATTGTTTTCTGCAACCAACAATGCGTTTTTACTTGAAACATTATGTAAACAGAGCCTTATACTGAAGCATTGTTTCTTGTGTCACGACAATTGGGGCATTATATTAATGTTTCAGTTCTATTTTTTTTTTTTAAATGAAATGGTGTTTTCATTAGCTTACTAACAAATGAGTGCAGTCAAGATGGAAAAAGTATTTTGTGTACATATAACTTTTACAAATATGTTCAGTTTTCCTTTTTGTAAAAAAAACTGATTACTTAATCATTTCTTCCGGCGTAACCATATCTGTGCCTCGCCCTCATGTCATAAATGGTTATGTATTCTGTATGTGTGTTACTTCTCAATGTAGGGAAAATGAATGAAGACTTTCTGGATGCTGTAAGCAGCAGTGTCAAGGTCACAGCGTCTCGTCTTCAGTCCTATTTTTACTGAGAGTTAAGATTAACTGTATATTGGACAAAAGTGAATGAAATTGTGTAACGGAAAGGCTTTTGGCCACAAGGCACCATGTCATTAGTCCACCTCTGTAGCAACCCTGAGCCACCTTAAGGAGCAACTGTAACTTTGCCCACGTCAGCACAGTTTCCATGGTTAAGGCTCGTGTCCTGCGAGGGCCGAGAGGGAGCCGCAGGTAGAGCAGCGTCACACTCGTCTGCCTGGTTTGTGAAAAAAACAAGCATCTAGTTGAAACTGCATCTTGTTTTTCTTTTCATTACAATCCCTATCAAATAAAAATGAAGCTGGATTAGTCAACTCAGATGACAACATAGAACAAATATGTTGTGTTGTCAATGAATAATTTAACAACATATGTTATTACTTACAAATAGAGCATGAAAAGAAAGCAATATTGTAATATGCTGTTTTCTCTGGAATAATTGGGCACTTTTCAACAAACTTAAACTTTTCTGTCACATTGGTAAGGGGCGTGCATTTGTAGGATGAACATCAAAGACGAGTGGTTGGATTCCACTCATAGACAATATTCCAAACCTGTCCTGATGCCGAACAGCTTCGGAAAACTATTCTGTTCTCGTCATGAGGCTTGTTTACACTTATTGTTAACAGAACAGTTCTGATATAATTTTAACTTCCACTGTAAGCGATGAAGAGAAAGACTTGTGTAACCCCACCTCTGGGCCACCTTTACCCCTTTTGTTGAATAACAAATACCAGCGCAAAAACCTCACATAAATGTATTCATAAATCTCAGTCAGCCACAGCAGCCAACCCTCAGACAAACAGATACTTTTTCAGTTTTGTTGTTTTATGCAAAATCTAAGATATTCTGAGGGATAACTTACTTTTCTATTGTTTGGTCACATCTTAGCTCTGATGATTGAACTCACATGGCCCGATATCCCGTCACAGAATGCAGCACGCCAGAAGCTGAGGCTTTTCTGCATTCTGTAATGGGATATTAGGTGAGTTCAATCTGCAGAGTCAGTGAGCCAACAATATGAGAGTAAGTTATCCTTAACAATGTCAACAGCTCATCGGAAGGGGCAAATGGAGGATTTTAAAGTAATAGCCTTGCTCAGCCTCTGCAACTGATGTATCTAAAATCTTATTTGACGGCTTGGTATCATTACATTCATCACAAAGTTTAGAGTCAAATGTACTCCGTTTATTGTTTATTGGATTTTCAGCTGGCATCCTCCATCCCTTGTCAAAAAGTTAGACATATATATGTATTTTTTTTATTTCCCAGAATTTCTGCACTATAATTATGGTGCGTAAGAGTTATCCCTTCTTCATCTGCATCACTGATAATCGTCATTGTCCTTCTGTAAATTTGTTCCTCAGTTCTGTCCGTCATGTTTCTAAAGTCTTTGTGCTGCTTTTTCTGTTTTCTAATCCACTTTTGGCTTTAATTTCTGCTGTGTTTCATGCTGTTAAATGACCTCCAAGTTGCTTCAGTGATGAGAAACACTGAACTCAGTTTACTTTTGTTGTTCTGCATTGTTTGGTCTGCTGCAGTTGTGTTATTTTTTTTTTAAATGTCTGCAGGTATGCAGATGTCCTCTCCTGTATGACACGATAAATAAAGCCACCTTGACCCCGAAACCCCACCTACTGCTGTTATCTCAGATTGCACCCTGACTATAGGGGCCTTTGACTCTCTATATAACGCCTCCCTATATATTTCCCAATATATCTTTCTTCATCGGCCTCCGTTCAGGAGGAAGTACACGCAGTAAACCACTCACACATTTCTGTAGAGCTCGCCTCAGAGTTCATGATCTCTGTATTAATGTCAAGCCTTTTTTTATGAGTTCCCAAATCCTGTAAAACATCCTGGCTCCAATAAAGGTGAGATGAAGAAGAAAATCGTAAGAGGACGAGTATAGAGAATTGTTCTTACCCGTTTTTCATTCTCCTGTGAGGGTTTTTTTTTTTTTTTGCGTGCGTGTTCAACAGGTTGCATTCCTGGCTTCAGATTCTCGTCACCGAATCGGTGTTAATGCATGCTCGGAGGTGTGTGTGAACACCTCCGCACATTATGTGTGTTTGTGCAGAGTGTGAAGCCGGCGGCGGCGGCGGGTTACAGAAGCAGATCCGTTACGTCACCATGGCAGCCGGCCTTAATTACAGCCAACTACAGACAGAGCAGAGGGAGAGAGAGAGACACAGTGATCAGAGTAATTAAAAAGTCTATTTGAAACCGTGAGCTTATTACAGCGGCGAGGTTTGTGTAACGGCTTCTGCAATCTTCTAATTCATATGTCTCAGTTTACGCTGCCAACACTGTCCATCTCTCAGCCCTGTGTGTAATGAATGCACACTGCATCAGAGGCTACTCTCAGCTTCACTGGGAAAAATAGAAAGTTGAGCTCAAGTACTACATATGTATTTGAGTTTAATATTAGCTAAACTTAAAAGAAGTCTTTATATCCGACAGATCAGGCAGTTCAGTGATACTCATCGCTCATTTCTCTCTTTTCTTTCTGGATATTTAGGCACTGCTGTACTTTTACTATTGAATTGTGCGGTGTCATCTTTTACAGATTTAGGCCCTGTTTACACAGCAACGTTTCAAGATAAAGCATATCATTTTGCGTGGCAACTTTTTGTAAATGATGTCTGCTTACACACACACAATGCTTCAAAGACATTTCTGTCTCGTGGCCCAACATGCCATCTGTTTTCTGTCATTTCCATGTAAACGGATATCATTTATATCATTTTCAAAATGTTGCTGTGTAAACATGAAACTTTTCTGGCAGGAAAATGCAAAGTGAAACATTGTCACTTAAAATGTTGTGTAAATGGGGCCAAAGCGCTGATGATTCTTGTATTTCATAGATAATCAATACTGTACTTTTTGTGTTGAGTTGAAATTGAATTGTAATTCGGTGTTTAACCAAATAGTCTAATAGAGACTAGACAAGTGAACATGGATGCTATTTCTGATTAATATAATTTTAAATCTGTGTGTCGGAGCCACATGCTCCTCTCTATAAGTTCTCAACCCTTTTTTTGAAACTCAGATCTGTTGGATTTGTCTTCCCACAACTTTGAATTACCTGACGATATACTGGCACATTGTCGGCGCTGACATTTCCTTATTTTTTGTTTCGTCTTCCCTAATTAGTTCACCAGGCAAGGTGTTGACCAATCGGTGCAGAGTGCTCATTAGCAGGGGTTTATCTCAGCATCTTTGTCAAATGAAGAGTGAAAGTGACAGCTCAATCTAACCTGAGCAATGAGCCTCGCATGGCCGCCCTCTTGGTGCTGGTTGCAGATTCCACTTGGCTATTGTCTGAGAGCGCGTAGGACGGCACTCAGAAACTAATTGACATGCCACCCTATTCTTTTATCTTGTTGTCTTCCTTCATCTGCTTCTTTCTTCTGTCCTAGTTCTGGATGTCTGCCCTGGCCACCACCATCCCGGTGCCTTGCGGAGCCTTCATGCCAGTATTTGTCATTGGTAAGAAGCAAATAGCCTTTGTTTGTGTGTATTTGTGTGTGTATCAGAGCAGCAAGACAAGAAGTGTCTGCCAGAGAGAAAATAGACTCTAACACAGTGTCCGCTTAAGAAGGAAGACGAAACAACAAACTTTATTTTATAAGACTTGAGGCCTGATCTTGGCCAGATTGAATGGGATTACATTGGGATCATAATACCTGAACAGAATCTCTGATGAATGAAGTAGCATCTGAAAAACAATGTACAAAGAACTGAAAACAAAATGTTCCGCAGTCGAACCACATCAAGTGAGCTGTCCTCTGTAGTCCCAGACAATGAAACTTAAAGTAAGTGAAACCTGAATACTTAAAAAAAAAAAAATCCATCATTCCAGTGAAAAGACAAATGTCATTCAGTGGAAAATGAGGCCAGTCTGCAATATCTTAATGTTGTATTTGATCCACTTTTATCTGAAATGTGAATGTAGCCAAGGAACTTCTCAGCTCAGGTAACTCCATGAGCTTTTTAACTTGGAGTTATTACAAGTACCCAACACTACTTCCTTGGTTCAACCAACCAACCAGCCAATCTTCTACTCTCTCCCTGAACTAAGAAAAGGTCCTGTAGGGATAGAAATACCTGGAGAGTGTTCTAGAATTGCATGGTATTTGAATACAACTGCATCCTCTACTGGCCATAAATGATATTTCACTTGCTCACTAGCTTACTCACTAGCTGTTCTGTATAAGTGAATTCCACTGTTTCTTTTGATTTAACTTTTTAAGGAAAACATTTCCAGTATCTATTGTAGACTGAACCACTTCCTTTTTTACTAGATTTCTACAATTTCACCACTTAACCGGAATCACATTGTTACCGATCAAAAATAACTGCATAATGTGGAGTGTGACGCCACCCACTGGCCTACCCTCAAGCGTTTTCAATCGTTTTTTGTGTTTATTTCAGGGGCAGCTTTTGGTCGTCTGGTCGGGGAAAGCATGGCAGCCTGGTTCCCAGACGGCATTCACTCAGATGGCACCATTTACTCCATTGTACCGGGAGGCTACGCCGTCGTGGGTAAGCTAAAGACACGCTCCTGCTGAGCTATTCCCTCAACTGATGGTTCTGAAACGTTTCTAGCTTTCTTTCAGGTTTCTGTGTGTTTTAGTCACATTTTACAACAGCAAATAAAGTCAAATTGAGCATTTTCCAGAGCCTCCTAATAGCTCTATGTAATACCTCCCGTGGACTGATTAATTGAGGACGTCTGACTCTTAGCACTGGAGACAGTGAGAAATTTCAAGAGCATGAGGAAAGCAGAAAGCCTTCGCCACAGTTCAGACATCCGCTGAGAAAACCCGCTACTTTCACAGCCCATGGCGCCGCTGTTATGTGCCGATATCCTACGAAAAAGTCTGGAAGTTGAAAGTGTAGCTTGTTGTGTAATCAGTAACTCCTGTTGAGAGAGGGACATTGTGTTATTGCCTCATGGAACAAAAACTTTTGATATGCAGACAGCTTCATGTTCCTTATGTAATATTCTCTAAACCGATCATTAAATACTACACAAAATGTATCCGTCACTCTTCACTTGTGGCACCGCTCTGCTCCGTTTTACATCCATCACTAATGTATTTTCCATTTCCCTACACAGCCTCTTTCTCTTGTCTTTAATCAGATCTAATTCAGGGCCTGTCTTCTTTACTCAATCTGACTGATCTCAGGAATCTCTCCAACTCTAGTTTCAAAACTTCTCAAACATTTTGATCTTAATGATACTACTGCTGAATCAGATGCGTTAGCTCTGCATTTCATGATATAAATCAGTCCTTGTTGAAGAATCTCTATAAATTCCTAAGTACTTATAATGTGACTCAGGAAAGTCTTTGTTTTTCCATTTTGTCCAACCCTGCAGCCTATGTCAAAGGCTTTTCTGCTTCATCACACCAGATTTTAATCTGAGGTTTGCTATCAGGCTTTCTGCAGAGGTCGGTGATGGCATATCCACTAGATTCAGGTATTGCGGAGTTGGAAAACATTGAAATCGCGCTGCACTCTGACCCTGCAGATCCAGGATCTCATATTTCTGGTGTACACGTTCTGAGTAGAGTGAATTTTACATGTGAGGCATGTAGTCCTCAGCAAAAATAGACAGTGTGAAGAGGCGTTGGGAGTTCTCTCACCAACAAAATTGCATAACTGGCACCTCTCACAGTTTAGTTTTTCGCAGGCTGACGATCGCAGTAATGGCAGTTTCACTTTATTTGCAGAGGGTTGCTTTTTCTCCCAAAAGTTTTTGAATTATTCCGACTCAGTAGAGCCTGAGTTAAAGTCATTGCATATGCAAGGTCTTCTAAAATGTTGCAACAACACACAGAAAGGAAGAATGCTCTCACCGGCCCACGAAAAAGAGTTCACGAAACGGTTTTCTGACGTTCTGAACAAATTGGGGGGAAACTGTGTAGCCCTGGGTGCAACAATGTGCTCAAACACAAGTAGAAGGCACTTATAGCTACGATTAACCGACGCTGAGAATGTATTTTTCTGTAAGTTATTGTGATTACATTAGAGGAGCCCATGTTTTGAGGCCAATGGGGGGGGGGGGGGGGGGAGTGAAGAAGAGCAGCAATTTAGGTAATCTGCAGTGTGGTTGTTAATATACAAAGTGGATAAACGGCTCACTTTGTGCAGACAACAGGGTGAATAAGTAAAGTATTTTGTTGTATCTTGATATCCAGGTTTTTGTTACTTAGAAAAAAAAGAAATTATATTTAAATGCCTCAGAGGACTTATTTTTAATCCAAAATGACTCCAATCATGACAAAGAAAGTGCTGACCTGGATTTTTAATTTGTAATATACCCGAAATTCACTTAAACTTCATGTTGGACAGTGTTCACAACAACCAGGAAGCCAAGGCTCGAACAAGCATTAGTAAAATTGAAATACAAGCTACTGCACTCTAAGATAAAGCCATTATAAAACCATTAGTAGTTTGCCCAAGCCACATTTCTGAGACTTTATCCTGAATGCTCTGTCGTCAGAGGAACCCGACCTAAAATGGATTGTGAACTTCAAGGACACTGGCTCAGTGACAGTCCCGGACAGCCAAGAAACCAGAGGAAAAGAGGAGCTTTTATCTTGAGAGAGGCAGATGAAGACAAGTACACGCGGATTCATCCAAGGATCTGAAAAGTTAATTGGGATCAGTGTTTCTTCGGGCCACACGTTTAATGAATCACACCTGAGTTGGCGTTTGATTGACAAGCAAGCCTTTGATTTATTTTTCTGATTCTTCTCTAATTGAGGATTGTGAAGAACTGTGTTTGTTAATCTTGCTACTGGTGTTGTTTGCCAAGTTCCTCCTGGCTCAAAAAGCAAAACATAAATTTAGTCAACTTTACAGTTGCAGAAACAAATAGAAATGAGAGAAAATGTGATGAACGCTGCTTCTTACTTGATCTCCATTTTGGAAGTAGCTTCATCCCTGTCCTTTGTACATTTTTCCTCATTTTTCACATATTCCTCAAATTATTTTTGCACTGACGAAAGCTGCCATAAGCACATGTATCCAGATGTGCATGCTGGTCATCTGTGATCTCAGGCAGTACATTCAGTATTTTCAGCTGAATAAGTTGCTTCGTAATTGTGAAAGCAAAACAATTGGGAAATTGAGCAACTTATAGTCCAGAAAATATGGTAGTTGATGGAATCATCCATTGCAAGGTTCTCAGATACTCTGGAATCTATTTTTAATGCCCAGTTTCCATTTTCTGCTGCATATTTTACATGTTATACTTAAAGCTTTTAATGCTAGGCCAACATTTGACTTGCCGTCAAATATAAATACTGATGTTTTTTACTGTGGTAATGGAGCAGCATTCTGTGGTCTTACATGAAGTCCCAGATAGTTTTTACCGCTATATTTTGATATGTCACATCCTAATTGAGATTGCATGACCAGTCAAATTGCTAAAAAATATACTTCTAGTCCACACAACACGGTATATGCTGGGTGGACTGTGTTGCTGTACGTATCAGATTTCTCTATAACTTGTATATTCTAAACTTCCTTGGAACTTGTTGCTCTGCCTGGATCTACGGTTTCATTTTCGTCACGCACCCTGCGTGATGACAGTGGAGGCATCCGTGAGCAATATGCTCACGCGGAGCTGTTACAGTGCTACCTGTCGACGGCCCTGCTGATTCTGCCTCAGTTGCTGCTGTTTTTCTGATGATGATGATGATGATGTTATTGTTGTTTTCCCACACTGGGGCAGATGACTCAGCCTTTTAAAGTCCTGACGCTGATGAGCCACTCTGATCTGACAGCAGAGTTAAAGTTTTCACAATGGCAGAGAGTTGAATGGATCTGAGGTCAAGAAACCGGTGCGTACACAGACTTCGTCTGGTTAGGAGAAAGAGAAGTGAAACCCGCCTTTGCTTTCATTTTGAAGGTTTCATTCTGCATTTTTTTTTTCTTTTTCTTTTGATTGGACTCGTCCATTTCCCCCTGTTAGTGTGAAGGCTCACTCCTTCTCCTGCTGCTTCAATCTGCTGTCACATTACCATTTCACAACACCTTTATTTGAAGAGGGGAAAAAAAAGATTTGAAAAAATTGAAGATCCCTCTTGTATCGAATTAGTTGAATGAGCTGATTTTTTTTTTTCTTTTTGTTCGCCTCACGGACATATGAGAGAAGATTGTGTGAATCGTGTGAATTTGGTTTGGCGAGCTGAGAGAGTGCGAAGGAGAGTGAGAGAAAACTCATAAGAGGACGGTGACTCAGACCTCTGGAGTAAATTCATCTCTAATGAACCGATGTATCTTGTGGAGAAGAGGAGTTAGCAGAATTGTTCCAGTGTATCATTTTGAATTAGTGTACAGGGAGAACTGCAGCTGCAAAACATGCAGCAGATGTATCGTCACCACATTAGAAGCCGAAAAAAATGTTAACCCCGTTTCTAATGAAAATGCATCGTTTTTGGATTTCAGTTTCAAAAAAGTTTTGCGTTTGCATGATAACGTTTTGAAAACGATGTCCGTTTACACCGAAATGGCAGAAGAACTGCAAATGATGTAGTTTTAAGATAGGGCCACTAGTGGATGCTGTTTGTGCCACAAACATTAACAGTGGTGGCTACACGTAGATTGGTATGGACAGATGACAAAGTTTGATTAATATTACGATGACACTCAACTATAAAAGCAACGAGTCAGGAATGTGGAGACCGCCATTGTTATTTTGCATGTGCAGGAGAATTATTTAGCTGTGGTGCGTGTAGCGCTGAGCCTGAGCATTTTCCTCTCGTTTCCACGGAGACAGAGTCAGAATTTTTGAAAATTTCCACTCTGGGAGCCGTTTTCCAAAAATTGCATTTTCAGTAGCGCCAACCACCGTTGTTGCATAAACGAACACCTAAAAAACAATAAAAGTTGAGCATTTTCACTTGAAAATGTTTTTGTGGAAACGGGACCGTAGTTTTCAGTGGGCTCCTTCTCACTCATTGCCGACTTGTCGATGTACCGCCAGTCATCTGCGTCTCATTGCCCCAGACCACGAAAGCCATCACATCCCAACAACAAGCCATTAATAACAAGCAGTCGGAAAGGTCTGACATACAGAGCAATCAATAATTGGATGGGTTTTTTTTTTACAAACCATCAAATACCGCCAAATGTTCCCTTCCACATTGCTCAGGGGCCGGTATGAAAACTAGTATTGTTGAACCACAGTATTGAAGAAGACGTATCATCTTTACCCTTTGTGGTGTAAACCATAATGGCTGAATGGAATGGTTTGATGGGAAGTCACTGGAAGGGTCTAAGATCTCAACTATTTGATACCACATTATCTTTTTTTTTCTTCCATTCCAAATTACATTTTAAACAAATTTCAACATATAGTGAAAAAGAGAGAATGGGATGGTTTGCTGTCAGGAGTGAGCTAATTTGGACAGATTTGGTACAGATAAAACTTTAAATCACACTGTGATCTTTGCCCTAGGTCTTCATTTGTAGACACTATCGTCAGGTTTGTTGCTTTACCTATGGAGAAGGTACAATAACACACTGAGTTTCATTTACTTCATTAGATAATGAATGAGTCCATGTCCTTTGATTAAAGTCTGTAACACTACATTGCTTCAGAGGCAGGGTTAGCTTCCAATGCTAACTGCTATATATCATCATGGTATTTGATGAAGCTTATTAACTTTTCACTGTAATTTGGGGAATATTTCAGGAAAGTTTGCTGTTATTAGGGATATTTCTGGTGACTCCTCATGGTCAACTAACCAAAATTTTAAAATTTCAACATCACCAAATTTTAAGACTTTTGACTCTCATAAAAGTGCATTCAGGAGTTTTTCAGCTTTAAAAATACTTATTTTCTAAAATAAATATGTTACAAATATTCAATGATGTGTGTAATGTGCCCTGACATATTCATTATAAGTACCTCTAACAGCACTAAATTGTCACTTGAAAGTTACAGTGCCGGTCCGGCACCAGAATTTTTCTGGGAGAATTTGAGAGGATATGACGTAATGCGTGCTCCCGCTGGCCTGATTTCCTTAGCTTTCGTTTTTTCCGCCATTACTCCGCCAGATGCTTAGCGAGCAACAACTGAGCAGTATTGAGGATGGATCTTCCAGAAAGTAAGAAAAGACCGGCTTCTACCGCTGCCACAACTCCAGCACAGACCCCACCAGGCAAAAGAAACTTAAATTTTACTCGAGCGCTACTAAAAGAGTGAGGAAGGAGTTCCCCCCTTCCGTGCACGTAAATGGACGCAAGCCACAGGCACGAGCGTTTCACTAAGCTGCAGTTATTCCCAAGGCCTGCAGGGGCTGTTGTTTCGCATAAAACATGCAAACCCCTTAATGCACCTTTAAAGAAATGGGAATTCTTTAACAGTCCTTATACAGTGGTGTGTATTTAAACCTAATACATACTATTAACTTGATAAAGACTTTTGTTTCTGCTGACCTAAGTGGGAAAATATTTTGTTGAGTCATTTTAGTGAAGATCTGCATTATCGTCACAGATTATATTATCTCTGGCTAAATTGTACGAAATCTCTGGCGAATATGCGATTGCTGGAGTCGAGGTAGTTATACAGAGGTGAGCAAAATGTGTTTGAAATCAGACTGGTGTTGAATTTCCTCTCATTCTGCGAGAGGCATCTCTTCAATCTCTCTAAGTGACCTTTCTGAAAATCCATGACCACACTGTATAAACCACTGATCTGGATAGTGTTTGCACTGAACCCTTTTTTTTTTTTTTTTTTGTCTTGCCCGTCCTCTCCCCCACCCATAGGTGCTGCAGCCTTGTCAGGAGCGGTCACCCACACGGTTTCTACAGCGGTCATTGTGTTCGAGCTGACTGGCCAGATCTCCCACATCCTGCCGGTGATGATAGCGGTGATCCTGGCCAACGCTGTGGCCCAGTCCCTGCAGCCCTCCCTGTACGACTCCATCATCAGGATCAAGAAGCTGCCCTACCTGCCTGAGCTCGGCTGGGGTCACCACGAGTATGTAACACGCACACACTGTGGCCCTCACTGCTGCACTGAACAACTGCAGTGGTGGAGTCTGATAACAGATCAAACACAATCCACTCTTATACTCAAAAGACGCGGCATTGCAACCATGTAGACAGATACCTTTGAGGATAAAGTGTCTCTAAAATTAACAGTGAAGATTCAACAATGCACACACTAAGGCCTGATCTTTATATTGTACAAGATAGCATTGTGAAAGAAAATGCAAATAATAGCGAGTTTGTACAGCTGCAATTGATGCTCCAGCTAACGATCTCATAGCTAGCTGCTACCGATTCTGCTATAGTTGCTTCATTCTGTCACTGACTTCAATTGCATCTATTAAGGAATCACATATTTTCTGATGTTATGAATAAATTTGGATTTGAATCTGTTCAAGGGTAAACTGACATAATGGGCATATATAATGAAATATTGAAAAATACTGACAAATTTTGAGATCTGTAAATTTCCTTTCAACGTACAATACATGATATTGCTGACGTACGTTTACAAACTTAAATATTTATGATTAGCTACAGTGCTCTGCGACCCTAAGCTGGATGAAACAGTATAGAAATTAAAGCCGCAAGCGGCATTGGTCGGGACCGAGCCTCCCCGCCGGCCTGCGACTGAGACGTCCACCCAGGAACATGCAAGTTGTTAGCATCTCCCTTTGTCTAAGATGTAGCTGTTAGCGTCTGTCATCCACTAACATGTAGCTGTTAGTATCTCCCATCCACTAACATGTAGCTGTTAGCATCTACAATCCACTAACATGGAGCTGTTAGCATCTCCCATCCGCTAACATGGAGCTGTTAGCATCTCCCATCCACTAACATTGAGTTGTTAGCATCTCCCATCCACTAACATGGAGTCGTTAGCATCTCCCATCCACTAACATGGAGTAGTTAGCATCTCCCATCCACTAACATGGAGTAGCTAGCATCTCCCATCCACTAACATGGAGTAGTTAGCATCTCCCATCCACTAACATGGAGTAGCTAGCATCTCCCATCCACTAACATGGAGTAGTTAGCATCTCCCATCCACTAACATGGAGTAGTTAGCATCTCCCATCCACTAACATGGAGTAGTTAGCATCTCCCATCCACTAACATGGAGTAGCTCGCATCTCCCATCCACTAACATGGAGTAGTTAGCATCTCCCATCCACTAACATGGAGTAGCTAGCATCTGTCATCCACTAACAAGCAGGAGTTAGCATCTCCCATCCACTAACATGGAGTAGCTAGCATCTCCCATCCACTAACATGGAGTAGTTAGCATCTCCCATCCACTAACATGGAGTAGTTAGCATCTCCCATCCACTAACATGGAGTAGTTAGCATCTCCCATCCACTAACATGGAGTAGTTAGCATCTCCCATCCACTAACATGGAGTAGTTAGCATCTCCCATCCACTAACATGGAGTAGCTCGCATCTCCCATCCACTAACATGGAGTAGTTAGCATCTCCCATCCACTAACATGGAGTTCTTAGCATGTTCCATCCATTAACATGGAGCTGGTGGCTTCAGTCATCCACTAACATGGAGTTGTTAGCATGTTCCATCCACTAACATGGAGTCGTTAGCATCTCCCATCCATTAACAAGGAGTAGTTAGCTTTTGCCATCTGCCTTTGAGAGTCACTGAATGAAGGCAATCAGTGTCATAGTTTGATTGACAGCTGCTGTCAGCTGTGTAACTGCAATGCATGCCCATATATGGTAATGTGAGTTAGAGTGGAGAGAGGAGAAAATAAAAGTCTTTTTTGGGGAAACAACTGCTCCTTGTACCTTTCCTGTTTGGCAAAACTGAACAAAAAATATCACGTTTGATAGGAAAATTAGTTGTCTTTCAGTTGGTGAGGCTTTCAGAGCATTGAGACTTTTAGTTTGGACCCCAGAGGCCTCAGTTTGTGAGAAGCGCGAGATTTTTCCCCATCCGGCTCCATTATAACTGAGAGCAAAAAAAATGCAGAGCGCACCCCAATTCTTACCTGTGTCAACATGCATATATCATCATATTTCCCCACTTATGTTACATCATCTTGTTCAGGAGAACCTGCTGGAACTTTACGTGTGCTCGGTTTGTTGATAGGAGTCACGGTTTAGCCGCAGTCGCCACTTGTTTGAGGTGCTGAAAAAAGGCGACTTTTTTCCTTTTTTCCCCATTTTAACGGATGAGGGCCGGAGCAAGGCAGGATTTCAGACTTCCAACTTTGAACGCTAATAAAATCCACACCGTTAGACTTTTGACAAAGTTGTTCACAACTTTTGTAGAGAAATTTGTCCTCTTTCACGTCGCGTGACTCTTATGTGTGTGCGACAAACGGTCTCGGAGGAGATAATTTTTTCGTGAGGAGTGATTTTGATCAAAATTTTACTTTGAAAGGGAAATAGCGGACTTCCTGTTGGATTTAGGTCAGGGGTGTGAGCGCGTGAAATGTAGATCTTGATGAGACGAACGCATGAGTGTTGGTTTGATCTCTCTCCGACATTCCTGCGGGCCGTAGCGACTGTTTTAGACGTTTTTTGGGATCTAGGTGGCGCTAGAGAGCAGATGGGGCCAATTTTTCCATTTTATAAAATTTTTCGCCGGTCATGATTTGCGTGCCAAATTTGGTGAGTTTTCGTGCATGTTTAGGGGGTCAAATTCGCGTTTATTTGGGCGTTAGTATAATAATAGAGAACGAGGAGGAGGAGGAGGAGGAGGAGGAGAACGACAAACGAACGAAGAACAATAGAGACCTTGCCCTCCGGGCATGGTGGCCTGCGGCCACCATGCCCTCCGGGCTCGGTCCCTAAATATATGGATTGATCAACATAAATAACAAATTTACCCATGATTTGTGCTGCAATGATGACTTAAATTATCACGTTAACCCTCCAGCCTTGTAAGTCTTGTAAAACCTCTTTGAACCACCAGGTGGTGCAGTGAGTGTCTCTCATCAAACTAATGTTTTATCTTTATTTGCTGCACCTTTAAACTAGTTATTTCTGGAGGTTTACTGGCCTGTGTAACTCCATCAGAAGCCGAGCAGCAAATGTTAATGAAACTTCTGTGTGCTCTGCAGGAGTTTCTTTTTCATTTCCACATAATTGCCCGGATTGTATATGTGAATATGTTACGAGTTTCGATTTTGTTGTGTTTTAATTGCCTTTTTAGCACTGACTGAATTGTGTTTCTTTATTTTTTTTTGAGTATTACCTTCAATTCAGACAGCACAACTCCAAATAGTGACGCCTCCTTTGATTGAAATTTGCTTTACAAATAGACAAACGTGGGTGGAGGCACCTGGTGGAGTCTACGTTTACTCAGTTTTTAATTGCCTTCAGACTCATTAATAGTGCATTGGGAGAACACAATAGTGAATGGGATCACCAGCTGCTCTGTGTCATCAGAGCTCCAAGAAAACACACTACAAGCCTTTTTTTGTGGAGGTTGGCCACATTATTTGGTGAAGAATATAGTTTGGGGGCATCATTCACAAATTAGGCCTACAGGGTAATAATTTGAACCCACCCATGTGGCCGTTTTCAGTGATCTGTGTTTATCATTCTTTCTTTTCCTTTTTACTGTTTTACCTGTTACGTTTTTGTTTTTGTTTTTTGTTTTTTCTCAACTGCTTTAATCTGTTCTCTCTTCTGAATTTTCTGCGTGTGTTTATATGTGCAACGTGGGTGTTCTGGTGATACCATTTTGGTGAACACTTTCTATTTCTGGGGTATCAAACAAGTGTCCAAGAGGACCTAAATATATCTTGGACAAATCACCAGTCCATCACAGGGCAACCACAGAAAGAAAGACAACCACACACTCCGGCATCCCCACCGAGAGACGTATTAGGGCTATAAATTAACCTCACATACATGTTTTTGGACTGTGGGAGGAAAAACCAAAGTAGCCAAAGGACGGTTGACTTTACAGAGTGTCGAAATAACAAAGAACATGTTTGTTTGAGTTTTAACTCTGGCAAGCTATAAAGTAATACTACATTAGCTATGTTGATATCAGTATTTTTATCTTTTTTTTTTCTTGAATATGAATTATTTTCCACTTGTGTATTTATATCATTTTTGCACTAAAACTAAAGGAAATCTTGCATAGTATGAATCATTAATACATTGAGTTTGACACCTGTTTATACTCGGCACAGTTATTATTGGTCAGGTATTAAAATTTTCTTGCACTCAGTCATCGGAATACAATGGAACGTCCTCGTTAATCCCCTTGACCCAGTCTTAACCACAAAAATAGATTATAAAGTGTTTTAACAGTACAGACTACCTTGTTTAAGTTCTGTCTATCACAAAATTGTGTCTAAACACCAAATTATAATAGAGTCAAAGGCAAGTTTCATGATATTTTTAGATGTCCGTGCTGTATATCGAGCCACTGTTTGATTTAGTTTAGACTGCTGAAGGGGAAATAATGCACTCCAGATGTCCCATTTATGTGTACCACATGCACACATTTTGTGTGTGTGTGTGTGTGTGTGTGTGTGTGTTTGTGTGTTTGTGTGTTCTGCTTCTCGACATTCACATTTGCATAAAATGTGGCTGAGAGGATCATCAATCACTACAACCACTGTACAAATAAACTGAACAAAAATACAAATTTTTCGCTCTTTTTTTCCATGAGCTGAACTCAAAGATCTAAAACTGTTTCTATGTATTCTCTCAAATGTTTGCAAATTTGTCTAAATCTGTGTCAGTGAGCTCTTCCCCTTTGCGGAGACAATCCATCCACCTGTTAGGTGTGGCAGACCAAGAGGCTGATTAGACAGCAGAGTTGCATTTAATTTTTTGTTCAGTGAACATCATTTACATGTAATGATAAACAGAGTTTGGAAATGTGCGTGGGCAGATGATTAAAGAATGAAGCTGTGCGTGACACATGATCTCGATCGTCCAATATATCAAACCAGCTCCCCGCAGTGACAAATTTCAAGATGTTACGACTTTGTGTGTGTGTGTGTGTGTGTCTGTGTCTGTGTCTGTGTCTGTGTCTGTGTCTGTGTTTGCGTGCGTGTGTTACATTGCAGCATACAGGGGGTGAGCTACTGCAGCCCCCTCCAATCTGAGCATGTTTTTCATTCAAACTGGAACTTATCCATCTCACACCCACACTGCCATCCACCCACACAGACACACACGCGCATTGTGCACTTATGCAGGAACACTTGTGTAACACCTGCCGTGCAACATGCACATATGATGCCATGTACGTTTGCTCACACACCCACACAGATATGGAGAGAATTGGATTCCTTATCTTTTATTTCTGTTCGCCTTTTCCAGATATAGACACACACACACACACACACACACACACACACACACACACACACACACACACGCACAGTCTCGTATTTCTATCCTTGTGGGGACCTTCCATTGACTCCCATTCATGTCTAGCCCCTAACCCTGACCCTTACCCTAACCCTAACCCACACCACAACAAAGCCTAACCCTAAAGAAATGTTTTTGAACTTTTACTTTTTTCAGTAACAACAACATGGTCAAGAAAACACTGTTTCTCCTACTTAGGACCGGAAAAAGGTCCCCACAAGGCACGTCGTTCCACGTTTTGCTATCCTTGTGGGGACATTTGGCCCCAACAAGGATAGAAATACGAGAACGCACGCACACACACACGCACACACGCACACACACACGCACACACGCACACACACGCACACACACACCATAAGAGAAGTGATGTTATGTAATTGTTCCCACACTTTATTTCAAATGCCACTCCAGCAGCACAGAGGAGATGTGGAAAAGCTTTTTTATGAGCCACTGGGCATGATTATAGAGAAGGTGCATTACATCTGGAGTGGAAACACATGTGTGATCTGTTTGTGTGTGTGTGTGTGTGTGTTCTCGTATTTCTATCCTTGTTGGGGCCAAATGTCCCCACAAGGATAGCAAAACGTGGAACGACGTGCCTTGTGGGGACCTTTTTCCGGTCCTAAGTAGGAGAAACAGTGTTTTCTTGACCATGTTGTTGTTACTGAAAAAAGTAAAAGTGCAAAAACATTTCTTTAGGGTTAGGCTTTGTTGTGGTGTGGGTTAGGGTTAGGGTAAGAGTCAGGGTTAGGGGCTAGACATGAATGGGAGTCAATGGAAGGTCCCCACAAGGATAGAAATACGAGACTGAGCGTGTGGGCGTGTGCGCGTGTGTGTATATATCTAAAAAGTAATTTGTTTCCTATGTGTCACATTGTCTTTCTTTGCATTTCATAATGGCCAATTATAGCTTTGTCTACGGTCCACTGTTGTCTCAGTGCGTCTGATGGGAGCGAGGCCGTGGGAGATGATCATATTTTCTCCGGATCATTACAGCCTTGCTTTCATTGGCTCCCGCGCCTTCCTCTCACATCTTCACCACACACACACACACACACACACACACACACACACACACACACACACACACACACACACACACACACACACACACACACACATACACACACACCAAACATCCACACTTGTGAAAAGCCTCTCCACTCTGGACAAGATGAATGATCCACGAAGGCTGGATTTCCGACCTTTTTAAGTCTGTTTGCCTTGGCTAAAATCTATAAGCCCAGGATTAACGTAGGAGAACTCAAACTGATCAGACACGCCGTCCACACAGGGGAAAGAAGGAGGTTCAATTAGGTGAAAAGACGAAAACAGTCAGATTTCAATAGCCTCCTTTAATATCTCAGGAGGAATTAGTGTCAGCAGCATTTGTAGTCAGTTCAGAGACGCCCATTACAATATTCTCTTAGATCCACCAGCAAATTATAAAAGGCTACAAATCTACCAGAAAAAGGCAGATTTTCATGCCTTTTGTATATTTTTTGTGCTTTTTGCACAAATTAAAAAACATATTTTATGCTGATGATTCAACCTTACAAAATTTGTTGTTTGCAAACAGATTTTCTCAATCATGAGGCACGTTCCAGTAAAAATATGAAAAAAAAAATTTATATTCATACTATGACAAGTGGTCTGTTATTTAAACTTTAGAATAAAATACGAACTAAATCAGAGTCCATTTCAAGGACATTAAAAGTACTGACATTGTGTAGTATTTTTAAATTTTTCCCAGAAACTCTTTTAGCAAATTTTTTTTAAATTAAACCTACCTGAAGAAGAATAAAACTGTACAACTAACAAATGTGTTATTTTGAATGCTCGATAACAAGGTATAATATTTCTCTGACTGTAAGGTCCATTTTAGTGCAACATGAAGATTCTAACCTTATGAGTTATTCTATTGTTGAATAGTGTACGATTATGTACTCATCGGCATGGATGCCATGTGTCATGTTTGGAGGAAACCAGGCCAATACCACTCCTACAGTCAAGCACGGCAGTGGCAGCATCATGCTCTGGGGATGTTTTTCAACAAGAGGTGTTGGCAGGCTCGTCAGGATAGAGGGAAAGATAACCACAGCAATGTAAAATGCAGTCATCCTCTACAACACATTGTTGTTAAAACTTTTCCAAAATGAACACATCTGGAGCCGATGGCCTCACACAACTACTCTTCAACTTTGTGCAGTTTGAACCTTCAGTCGTCAATATCAGGCTGCTGCAATTTTACAATGAGATCAGTTTGACTTTCATGTCTAATCAAATGTGCTGCAAAGAGTACAACGTCCTTTCTACTATAGCTAAGCAGTTACCTCGGTTTTTCATGAGACTGCAGTTATTTGGAGGGATCATTGCCAACTAAAATGTATAATTACAATTAGATAGACACTAACTGTACAATTTCAGCTGCAGTTATTGGCAAATGAAATCTCCAGTGCCTCGAGTCATAAACTGAACCTACTTATGATTTCTCAACAGCTGCTGAAAGTGTACTAAACACAGAGTTTATTAAAGAAATTAAAATATTTCATTTTTATTGCAGTGCAGTTTAATAAGGGAGCACATTAAGGGGAGTGCATTTGTGTCACCAGGGCCGACTCAGAAAGCTAATTATGCAATAAATGTATAAAAGTTTGTTTCTTTTGTAGAGGAAAATGGAACTTTTTAGTTTCAGACCCTGTGGCATATAAAATTACATTCTTTTTATTTTTTTTTTAACTGATTTTGATCCCAACATCCAAGAATTAGGTTTGAAACATTCAGCTTGCTCTTGTTACTGTGAGAACTTGCTACACAAGAAACTACATCCTCTGTCAAAAGTATTTCCACTAAAAAATTAATGCTGTTGCCCCTCTTTCAATGCTAAGGGTGCTACAACCACATCTCATTTTGCTTCTATTGTGTGGAGGAAGCCAATATCTCAAACAGAAATACAGCTGTAAACATTGAGCAGATTGAAGGCTCATAAAATCCACTGTTGAGGTGCATTGAAATTCCAGTACACTTTAATGATCGGTGTGAGTTCATTAAACCGTGTGGCGCTCAGGGGGGGTCAGAGGTCATTATCAGGGACCTACAGTGGTGACTTGTCAGCAGTGGGATTCAAACTTCGACGGTCACTTTAACACAATATGCTGTCAGAGACGTCCTCAGAGAGGCAGCAAAGATTCAAAAGGACTATATCTATTAGTTTGTGTTATAGGAGACAGGAGCTTGATACCCCAGTAGAAAAAGACATGGCAAAGTCCACCAGAATGTAACAAGCGACACCTCAAGCACTTAGCAACGGCACATAAATGTAGGGAGTAGCCTTGATGACCATCGTTGATTAAATGTAATATGTATTAAAAGACTAGCCAGATTGTAAAATTGTAGATTAGTCAAGAAAACAGCTTGTACTGATTACGCTTCTTGGTTAAGAGGTCAAATTAAATGACAGATGACCAAGTCCAGTCGACCTGATTCAGTTGCTCTAAATGTTTTGTACCTGGACAAATGAGGACATTCATAGGCTTGATTTAAAATCCACCCTTCTCTTTCCTGCTTATGGGGTCATGGAGTTGTGGAGAGAGCAAAGAAACCATACATCACTATACACAATTTCAACTGTCCATGCTGGAGAATCGAAGGTTTCTAGGCCTGGTTAATACTGCAGCTCCTGAGAGGTCAACCAAGATGATTGAATCAACAGGCACTTTATTGGTGTCAGTGATCTCTCAAGATCAATTCAGTGCATTATTGTATTGAAATGGTGCTTGAGGAAGATGGCCATCAGTTCAACTTTGACTCTGAAGCGAAGTCAGCGCAGTGAGTTGTCACAGAGCCTTGACCGGACCCCTCATCCTGGCTCTGCTCTCGGGGGCTTGGCAGCAGAAGCCATCGAGCTGTTGTGTTCACAGATTTTGGCAAGCCTGGGCCGGAGGAGGAGTCCAATTGTTTATGTGCTGCGGTAGAGAATATGATTCTGCTGAGGCAAGACCTGCTCACACAGTGTAACCCCCCCCCCCCCCCCCCCCCCCCCCCCCACCCCCACACACACACACCCGCAGTTGTTCTGTTCTACCGCTTACATCCGAACGATGTGTCGACATCGTATTGAGCGGTCACAGAAAAGTGTGCCGTCATCATACTTGTCTGAATGGAATCAATGTCTAGAAACTGTGGTGGGCCTCATTCCATCCACACACATATTTTTTTCCCTAAAATTTGATGGTGAAAGAAGGAATGTGGATGCATGGCAGTGTTCAAAAATAAGAAAATGGGAAAAAATATGCTTGGATCTGGGTTTTTTTCAAAAGTGTTGGATGAACTCCCAGGTGGGCTGGAAATGCTTTTTTCATTGTAGCCTCATGGCACAAGAGAAACTGGTTAAAATAAAGTTGTTTTTGTTGTGCACTGAAAAATAAAGTGATCTAGTTGGTAAAATAATGTGACTTAGTGACTTTGTGGTTTGCTTTTGAATGGATAATGGATATGGATGGCAAATGGAGGCAACATTAGGGATTGCAATCTGTCTTTGCGGTGGAAGCTGTTTCAAGTCATTGATCCCAACATGAACCAAATGTCAGGCCATTAAACTTCGACAATAAGTAGGAGGCCCCTCTAGGGAGTATATTAACCAATAATGTAATAATGGCCAGGAATAATATGATAAAGCCGATATATTTGCCACAACCCCCCTAAAACAGCAATATTGTGATTAATATTTTGCAAGTCAGTTGTTATTGGCTGGTTGTTACATTATTTGAGCAGCACTGAAAAGCTGTTTTTAAAATGTATTAACTGCATTTAATAATAATACATAAACAGTAATGTGTTGATGAGAATTAAGATTTTCTTGCTTCTTTTGAACCATTTGCCGATTACTGTTAATTCTACACAGGAGTGTGTTGCTCTCGTAATTTTTGCTCTGATTTGATTTTTTTTTTTTTTTTTTCTGCTGTTCTCTTATGCAGGAAATACAACATCCGTGTGGAGGACATCATGGTGCGGGATGTGCGGTACATCACGCTCAACTGCTGCTACCGAGATCTGCACAACGTGCTCCTGACAGGTCACCTCAAGACTCTGGCACTGGTGGAATCAGCAGGTGAGGAACCAGAACACTCTTTCACACACTGTACAGAGAGCATAATATCACTGATGGACTAATTCCTGTCATGTGCTAATACTGCTGTACGTTTTAAGATGTACAACCTGACCAGCCTCCTCTCTCCCATGACTAATACCCCAACGCTTAATCACTGTCCTAACCTTCCTGTACGATACATCACGCATTACTGTGTTGGTCCATCTCCACCATCATAAACATGGCCTGCTGGGTGCAGACGGCGTAAACAGAACTGCTTCTATATGTGTCTCAGTACTAAACAGCTAAAGTGCATTTTTAGCAGCAATTTGAGGGTGACATTTTCAAGCAGAAATGACAGATTTGAGATGCATCAAAAGCACTCATTTGTTTCCATTTTTTAATCTACATTTGCATTTAAGTCCTCAGCATATTTTTTTTTATGTTAACATATGAAGAGTGCACTCATTTTACATTACAGCAGTATAGCACAGAAATGTAAAGAGGCTTTATTTGCTATTTGAGCAGCACAAATGCTGTATCTTTGCCTTGTCCCGTTGGGATCTGGGATAAAATCAATTCAGCTACAGAAATAACTGTTTTATTAAACATCCCATAGTTGAGCTTCCTTCTGATATGTTAAGTCAGTCACAACAGCTGATTTTTGTCTGCCAAATTCTGTGTGCCTGAAACTGAAGTGCGAGTGGAGGGAGGGAAAAAAATCTCACAAGTGTGATGTTCTGAACGCCCACCAGCGAGAAGACACAACAAAATCTGTTTTTTACCATTGTAAATCCTGTGTGAATGCAGCGTGCTAATCCCAAAATCTGACACTTCTCTGAAATCGTTTTGCTGGACATCGCTGGTGCTGGCAGGCTGGGTATCCCCTCCGCTTCATCCAGATTAGAAGAGGAAAACAAAGTGCAGCGACCTTGCTGATGTGCTCATTAGAGTGATTGATTGACAGCCGTGGTCCCGCTGCAGCTCCCGCCTCAGTCAAGTGCAGATTTGGTATTCCAGCATCGTCTCAATTACGCAATCGTGCAGGAACAATTAGCTGCGGCATTTAACCAAATACATAATCAGCACGTACTGTCACAAAGGCAATTACTTAAAGCAAGCAAAGCTGCCACACACACACACACACACACACACACACACACACACACACACACACACACACACACACACACACACACACACACACACACACACACACACACACACACAGTCGCATACATTTGCTGCATTCTGGGCTTTTGTTATATAACTGAGCTCTGCAGCACTGCAACATGTGTTTGGAAACTCCTGCAGTCTGCTCACTCATCCCTCCCCAAAAACAACTTTCACCATCTTTTCTTGTACTTCCTCCTCTCCCCCGCTGGTTAGTCATTCTCTCTCCTCCAGAAAAACTGCCCTCCACCCCCTGATTTTCCATTATTCTCTTCCCGTCCTCTCCTTTCTGTGTCTTCCGCTCCCAGAGTCGATGATCCTGCTGGGCTCCATCGAGCGCGCTCAGCTGCAGTCGCTGCTCTCGCAGCAGCTCGGTCGGCCCCGCAGGATGGAGTACATCAAGGAGCGGGCTGTGGCCGAGAAGAAGCGCCTGTCGGTGGTGTCCAGCCTGGGCAGCGAGGACGGCGGCCACCGGGCCAGTCAGGAGGTCCGCTTCCAGGTGAGAGGTCAACGCCGCCATCGACCGCAGCCTGTTACCAGCATGGCTGGCCTCGATCCAACCAGGCTGCAAAAGCGCACGACAAGCTGGGAAGAAAACCCCTCAATTAACAGTGATTTCCAAATGAGATCAAAATGAATTGTAAGTGTGCATATTTTGCACAAATGTTGCTGCAAAATTGGGGTGAACATTTACCTGAAGTGGCACAATGAGTGTGGTTACATGAGTGTTTTTAATTTGGAATTGGTTTATTCTGAATGGAGTAATCCAGTATTATATTGATGAGCGTCGTGTTTACATGGGATGAATAAATAATTAAATAATCTCCCACGCCGGGGTCTGCAAAGCATTCTGATTGGACGGTGTGGCCGTGACGTACGAACATCTACCAGAAGTAAACAGCTTTTTTCTCTTCTTTCTTTCTCGGTTAACTTTGGCGCTAGAGCTTCACAAAATGTCCGCGTTGTTAAGCGCCTGTCGATCCACTCATTTCATTATATCCAATTTTTCTAAAACTGCTGTTCAGTAAATCATCTCCAAATGAGTCGAAACGCAGACTGCGAGCCACCATCTGAGAAAACTGTATCATCACAACGGAGCAGGAGCAGAACGACTGGAATGCGCCTAATAAGCATATAATTACGCTTCCAAAGGAAAATAAACCAGCTCATTCAGATATAAACTTAATTCTGAATGAAGTTTTCAGGCATTTACATGGTCATTTTAGAGTGGAATTAGGCTTTATTTGGATTTATAGAGTAATAAAAAGTCCTATGTAAATGTACAGATTCTGTAATATGGAATGACAAATTTATGGTGCTTCAAACGGTCTTTCAAATTTTGTGCAATAATTGGCGGAAACTGAGAATTCTTAGCCATACACATATGAGATCTCTTCCTCCTCCTACTAGTTTGTAATCGTCACAAAAAGACATGCAGAAGCTGCTGGATGAGGGTCCCGAATTGGATTGAGTCAGATTATCAACCGCTGCTTCGATTCATATCTCCTGATGCTGACAAGACATTCACAATCTGAAACTCCATGGTTGTAGAGTGGAGAAACTCTCCAGCAGTGGATAAACAAATTTTTCACAACATTTTGCAACAGTTGGGCACAGCGACCGATCGTTAATGTTAATAGGATATACTATAATTCTGTGTGTGTGTGGTTTCATTGTAAAAGCAACAACAGTGCCGTAAGTTCATTTGAATACATAATTTATTCACTCAGTTTTTTTATCAGCAGCTCTAATGCTGATCCAGTCCTGTGGTTTTTGTTGGTCGCAGTTTGTCTCTTGGTTGTGAGTCTTTCATGGACTTTATATGGTTCTAAAATTAATTAGTTTCCCTTTCTTGTCCTTTTTTAAGACAATAATAAGAATTCTTCATTGCAATAGTCCACATTAAGTCCCTATTTTGGAGAATCTAGGAAATACTCCATAATGGCTCCCAAATGACGGCATTGTGTAACAACACACAGTCATAAAAGAAACACTGTAATCCTGTGTTACATGAGGAGCTGATATCAGCTCAGTAGATTGAGAACATAAATGCTTTTTACAAACATTGCAGGAATCACACTCGGTCGTGTTTTTCCTGCAAGTTTCTCATTTGATCTGGGAGGTTTTGATGGCTGAAACAAGATCTTTTTTTCCCTCCCTCTTTCGCAAATTCATTAACAGAACCAAGCAAATAAGAGGCAGTTTTTTTTAGGTCAGAGAAATTGCTTCATGTAAAGTCATGAGGCGTTGCACCAATAAAAGTTTTTTTTTTAATGTTTTTGTGATTTCTTTGTGAGTCTTCTTCCCCCCCCCCATCCTCCCGCTTTTTGATTTTCCTCCATCTCATCACTCACTAGAAGTGCATCCATTTGTCTAATGAGTCGGCACAAAAAAAAAAGATGGGTGAAAGAGGAGCAGCTTTCTGAGGATTTGGAGTTTTTGGAGAGCTGTGTCTTATCTCTCTTCCTCTGTGTGTGTCTGTGTCTGTAGATATCGACCGAGGAGTCCTCCTTCAGTCCAACTCGTACCGTACCTCAGAAGCCCCTCAAACCCGCTCTGAAGAGACCCTCCGTCGTGGAGCGACCCACCGAGCTCCCCACCAGTAAGACACACACACACACACACACACACACACACACACACACAGTTGAGACATGATAAATAGATGAGGCTATTGAAACAAGACGAGGAAAGGGAGATTTAATAGTTTCAGATGGAGTGAGAGGAATGTCCTCTCTGTCTCTAAACTCACATAACAATGAGAGATTCACTTCATCTCTCTTTCTCTCTCACTCATTTGCTCGCTCTCTCACTTGCTTCCTCTCGCCTACTTTCTCTCTCCCTCTCTCTCCTCAGTCTCATCAAACCATCACTTTTCTTTCATCTCTCAGGTTTCTTTGTTTTTTTTGTTTTTTTGTTTTTTACCAAACTGCTGATTGAAATTTGGGTTGATGTTCATTAAATGAGAGAGTGAATAGCAGGAGTCCACTCTGAGGGTCTGTCAGGAATTGATGTTCACATGTTGGCCTCATGGAGGCGTTGGAGGGGTTCTGCAGACACTGCCGGCTGCTTCCTGTGAGCTACAGCTCTGTTCTCATGCATCTGATCGGGACTGATACGTCACATTCAAACCTTGCAGAGGGAGATTCCTTCACAAGACACTTCTTTAGGTGCACTTGTATAATATGATGTGATCCAAGACGTTAAGTTCTGAAAGTTACACTTTGTTTCACGATAAAAAACTAAACCCTGAATGGGAACATGTTTCAGCTTAATTACTCTCCCCTCATGTAAAACTTACTGAATGAAATCTTCTTACTTTTTCTATGGTTCAATAATAGAAGAAACGTATCAAATACCTAAATTTAAGCATATGTTTGCTGTGCAAATGTTTTATGGAGCTTTGGACCTGATTCTTTTTATTTATTTATATTTTTACTATACCAGCAAAAACTCTGTCTTGTAGTCATTGTTTGGTTTGTAACCACAGGCTCAGCTTTGAACAGGTTTGTCTCTTGTTGTGCTCCTGTCAGCACCTGAAAACACAGCTGAAGCTACACTGAGTGTCACCTCCTGAGCGCAGGGAAAGTTTGCTCTTGGAAATACTTCTCCAAACAGAGGGGAGAAAGAAAAAAAAAAGGCTGAGATAGCACTTAGCTGTACAGTGTAAGAGAAAAGACGCGGCCAGCTGGCTGCAGGCTTGTGTTTGCTCACCGACACGGCTTCATGATGTTGTTCATGAAGAAGGGTCACTTGAAGCAGAATGCTGCTGATTTCTACTCATCAAACCCTTTTTACTGCTGCATATGTTAAACGAAAAGTGTGAGTTATTTTCTCCCTGCAGACTGTTGACAGCTGTGTGGCATTGTGGGTATAGATTCCCTCCAGTTTTAGCCAGGAAGATAAAAAGCTTTAATTTACTATGTTGCCCAAAGCAACATAAAATGTAGTGCAGTTGTCTTTTCTGAACGGATGAAGTCACTTTCCCATTTAACAGCTGTTTAAATAGCTGCTGTGTTTGTCTTGAGGTACATTGGTAGAACAATTATTTTTGGGGTAACAGAACACATATATACATAAAGAAATAATGTTATACAGTAGTGTCCTTCTCTTTGTTTGAATAGTGAAACTTCTGTGCAAAAGCATTTTGTTACATTACAACTATCCGCTTTGCAAAGAAGACATTTATCAGGTTCTCAAAGGAATTTAACAGTTTGACTCAGGCCCCTTTTACATGACGATTCAAGTGAAATGGCACATTTTTTTTTTACATTTTATTTTCAGAAATGTTTCACATTTACAAGCCAATGTCTTGATTATGATGCCCGTTTACACAGTAATAGCAGTTAGCAGCGAGTTATCCCCATTTCCAGGGAGATGGAGTTGTAGCGCTTTCAAGAAGTTCCACCTTGGTCTCCGTTTTCACAAAGTTGTATTTTCCATGGCTCTGACTGATGTTGACACGCAAAATGGTTTTCCATTTTCAACATAACGTTGCGTGAACGGGACCCCAGTGCAGATTCTAGATGGATGATGGATGGAAACCCCCAGTGAGGTGTGACTGTAACAGACTTCATCCAAACAGACAGGATTCAGAATTCACAACCAGATTTAAATCTCCGTTTCCGTCTCTCTTGCAGGCCCAAATGATAATTCTGGCATTGCACTGAAGAACCTGTTCTGCGCCAGTCCGGACGCCGAAGGCCTGGAGGTGAGAGAGGCATGTCCTCGAATACACCCAGCAACACCAACAGCCTCACACGGACACATACGCGCAGTGGCTCACATCCTGTCGCTCACACTTTCTGTCAACCCACACACAGTCCTATGCTATCTCTCACATACAGTCCTTCACGCTCTACAGTCCAGTACCTCCCACACACACACACACACGCACACACACGTACAGGCAGCCTCAGTAAAAAACCTCCCTCACTTTGTTTCAAAGCCTTTCAGGAAAAGTCCTGCACCGAATTTTGTGCAGGAGTTTATTTTCCTCCTGAAAAGTGGCGATACACTGAGGGTGTTTTAGCCTCCTTTCTCTGAGGTTGTCATTAACGCTGTGTGCTTGTCTCTGGTCACCTCCGGAAGAAAAACAACAACGTGGAAAGCCCCACGTCTCCTGAGCTCAGGAGGCCGTCCAAACGGGTCCGGATATCTGTAGTGGTAAGAGCCACCGACCCGGGTTGCCCGCATGCCTGGAGTCCGCCCGCCCCCGGTTCATTAGCCAATCAACCGACTGTCAAACTCCACCCTCGCCATTTCATCCCGGGGCTAATCCCATCCGCCGATGGATCGTGATCTGGGTCCGGCCCGTCAGTGCCATCGTGCCTAAAGAGTGTCGTTCATCCTTTTCCGTGTCCGACCTGTAACCCCTCGTCTGTTCACCTCTCACCACCTCTAGATGTTACGAGCGAGAGTGTCTTCAGAATAACCAGAGTCCATCAGGCTGTTGGCCCCTAAACAGAACACTTGACCACAGAGATACTCCTACTGCTTATTGCTAATGCAAGATGCAACACCTGCTTTTGTCAGTGGGATAAAGAAAGAGTATTAAATCCATTTGTTTTGTGTCTGGATGCTGCAAACCAAAAAAAAGTATAAGATAGTTTTACCAACCTGCCCTCAGTTTTCACCAGAATCTTCTCCACAGATTTGTGTATCATGCAAGAAGCAAGCAAGACTCTGTTGTAAGCTTTTGAAATGAAAAGTATAATTATAAAGGTGAGAAGAATTTTGAAAATCTGTATGTTTCACTCAAAAAGTCAAGTATAGCTAAAATAATTTAAAAAATACAAAAATTCAATATGTAACATGTTTAAAATGACAGTATGTCACAAAGATCATCAAAGAAAATTCATTTGAAAATGACGACACATTTTCTTAACAGTTTCCATGTAGAATAAATATTGAAAACAGTTTCTTGAAAACTTTTCACACACTTGACATCATTTTTGTTTGTGTTTTGTTACACAAGACACTTTGTACCAACTGGAACCATATTTCATTTGTTTCTCATTTACTTCTATAGTACCTAATATATTAAACCACTTAATCAAACAAATCACAAAAGAAACTGTAGTTTTATGTATTGATAGGCCTATTTTATTTTATTTTTATATGATGGAAATCTCCACATCCTCATGAAATGTGGATTTTTTTTCTTTTTCCCTGAAGAAAGCTGCTCGTATCAGTTTCAGATTGCAGTCTGGATGCGGTGGAGTTGTGGTCAAGAGTTCTCCCAACACGACCTTGTTAAATCAAGCATGCTGTGCTGTCCATCATCAGCTGTGTCACCCGAGGTGTCCAATCAGTGACCGCCTCCCAGAGCGGGCCCCGGGCGCCCTGCTCCTGGTGTGACCTCAAAATCCCGTCTCATTCACCGTCACTGGATTGTAAACCGAGGCCTTCAGAGTATGTGATGTCTGGGAGAGGCGTCGAACTGGTGTGCATTCCTCTGTGCATGCAGCGTGAAACATCAGCGCAGGAGCATCTTAGCTCTTCATTAAGACGGGGCAGGTATCTAGAAGATGGCGTTGCAGCCACGGCGCGGGTGAAATGACGATGCATGACACGTCGCAGGATGTGTAAAGGAATACCGCTGCTAACCGGGATGCAGGCGTCCGACCTCTCCGGCAGCCATGCATGCCAATCAATCAATCAACGGTTTGTGATTGTAAATGGAGGGAAATAATTCTGATGAGAAAGGGCTGCATGTCAAATAATCAGACATGACCACACGTCGTAATCCAGCCGATTGCTTCTCACTCATCCCATATCGTGTCATTTCATTCATCAGGAGCCACCACCCAGCCTAAAGAGTTTCTTTGGGGTGAGCATGTTGTCCACTTTTCCTTTGATCAGGTCCAGCCCATTTGAGAAAATAAAGATTTCCACTGTGCTTGAAAATACACTTTTTATTGTTTTATAAGGTTCCCACTTTTAAATGTCATATTTTTATTGATATTGTGCTGCCTAATCATTAAGACTGAAGAGAAAATGACACTTTGAGATCTCCTTCATATGACAAAGTATCAAGAGAAAACACATCATTTTTGCATTTTTGTTTGAGAAGAGTTTGTCTTGTACAACTTTTTCAAAATTTTGCCTGTTTACATGACGACACCAGAAACACCGAAAACAAAGTAGCTTCCATGCCAGGGACTGTTGGTTGCTTTAATAATGAAATCACACACGTACGCACAGACATGTACTATACACTGTGAATATTAACAAGCAAGCACGCTCTCTTATGACTTTTTCTATTTTTTTGAAGCACATTTGATCTTTTTTACTTTAAATTTTGCTGTGCTTGAAAAAAAAATGTAGCCATGCTTTACTGTAGCAGCTTTCTGTTGCCATACAGTGACATCTCGTGGTCACAAATGGTATATATCGGTATGCTTTTACCCTTTTAAAACAATGGGGATCACTGGTAACGTTACGGTGACTCGTGAGCATCATGGAATGTTAACTGACTTTTAAAGGGTTAATATATGTCACTTCCTAATAAAGGTGGCATGGTGAGCCATATAACTAAAAAAGTGTGTTTTATACTCTCGAAAACATGTCAGTGATGCAATAGTACATCTTACTCATTTCCTACTGTTTTTCTTTTGGAATGAAGCCAAATTTATTGTCACTTTAATTTTTCAAGACGTGAAAAACAAACATTGCAGCTCTCAAAAGGTAGAGCTAGCATGCCCCATTCAGTCTTCTACGTAGCAAAAAGAAACGGATCATTTCAGAATTGTTAAGGTACGTTTTATCAGCTTGATATATTTGGTTTATAGTTCACATTTTAATTCAGTTGGAAATTTCTTCATATTTGACAGCCGAGTGATGAAGTTTGATAAGATTGGGTCAGGAAGACGTTTATGCTGCCTCCCCTCCTCTCTGAATGCTCATTGTTTCAAATGATTTGCTGAACGATAAATCAGTGCTTTTAAAGGGAGCGCCATGCTTCGTAACAGTTGGTTTCTCTCAAAACCAAATGTCTACAAGCTAATTGCAGAATTTAAGCGAACACTGGTGAAGTATCACTGGTATCATAATTGTGTTCATAATACAAGAGTAATCCATTCTTCCTTCCGATTCTCTATCATTGCTCTGTTAGTGTAACTCTATTAGCACTATTAATGATTTAGACTTGAGGTGCTGAAAGGCCGCTATTAGTTTCACATGTCAGTGACAATTATCGAAGTCGGTACACATTTTCAATCATTCAAAAGCAGCGAGCGCTGTCGGATCATTTTTCTTGTGGCGCTGCAGGCTCTGTGTGTAAACCCGCAGCGTACAGCTGATGAATGGCGCTGCCAACAGTTTAGTTAGTGAGTAAGAAGACAAACACTGACAGCGTTGTGTTCTTAAATCATGCTCTGCTTCCCATCAAAATAATCTGTCCTCCCTCATGGGACTTTCGAACGGAGCGCCATATCCAGAATAGATTTCCTAATATTGAGCTCACTTCTGAAATTACTTCTCTCACGGATGAATTGTCACCTGAAAAAAATGGAAATTTTCAAGACTTTGGTTCTTTTAGCACGACTCATGCTGTACTGTTGCACAGCAGACGTCACACTTGCCTTGGGGAGCCTAATGAAAAATACAAAATTAGCAACAGAGCAGACATGCTGGGACTATTTTTTTCAGCCGTCTGCGTACATAAAGCCCAAGGACTGTTTTTCACATTTGGACACCACAGCACCCATGCTGCACTGTGTGGTGGCTTGAGATGAATCAGTTTGGTCGGAAGACAGATGACCAAGTCGGATTGCTATTACAGGTGACTCTCAACTATAAAACTGCCGCGGCTCAGGAGAATATCGGTGCAGAATCATGCTACTCTGGCTCCTGCCATTGTTAATGTCGATCTACTCGCTCCAGATATTGTCTACGCCAAGAAAGTTTGTTGTGTAAGCCATCCTGAAAAAAGCCCAGAAAGTGCTCATTGCAGTCAGGTGTGTGACCGTAGGACAGAGTTAGAGACCCAGCTCTAAACTGTATGAGTTCTTTCACCAGGCTCAATCTTTCTACACAGAGAACTTCTCAACAGTTATGATGTAATTTTATTCATATAAAGATCAGCTTTTTGCCAAATATTCCTTATTAGATGCCGTCAACACATTTACATACAGAAACGGTATTAAAAAGTCCAACATGAATTCTACTCACTTTAAGATTTTAAAGCTTTGACTCAATACTTTTCCAGCCATCGTGTGGCTGGTGTTGTAAGTTACTTATTATCAGCCATTTGAATTAGTTAGAGTGAACGAAATTGTGAGAAATTTAGTATGGACAGCTGGCATTATTTGATGCCATTTGTTGAGAACAGAGCAGAGATATGGAAGACTGGAACACATGAGTGTCTTATATGCGTTCCATACCCACATTGACTCAATCACAGATGGTTAATGTACTCATGCTCTGTGAAAAACAATTTAAAAATGTAGTTATGGCTGAGGAGCCTCTGAAAGATCTTCATACTCTTAATGTATATATATATATTTCCAAAGTTCAGTGTGAATTCAACAGCCACCAGTCAACTCTCGGTGGGTCCTCATGTGCCACTGTTGCTTCTGATTTAATAAAGTATAGTGATTTGTTAAGTGTACCCATGAGAAGCATATTGTCTGGTCAGTACTGAGACAGATGGTACATTATTAGCACTGAGAATTTTAGGATGTGTTAAATGGGCCGGGAGGCATGTTGGTCATTATTGCCTTGCAGTAAGTTAATTAGTAATGAACCCCTCCAGCATACACGCTCAGTGTTGCTTTTACAGTAAACCCAGCGCGTGGGTTTGTGTCTCCGGTCGTCAGGAGTCGGTACCAGTGTGTAACTATGTCTTAAGTTTTTGTGCCAGATTGCATAATACTGTGTAAAACTACGGACTAACACATCTTCTTTGTACTTTGTTCCTTGCCGCAGAAGCGAGATCGGGTAATTACTTTCCCAATGATCGCACTCTCTTCTCAGCCTTTCTTTCTGACTCTGGTTTTATGTTCACTGCTCCATAATACCACAAATCTGCTTTATGGCCTTTTGAAACTCTTATTTCTGCAGTCCTTGCATCCATCCACATCTACTATTGTCACCACCACCACCCCCCATCATTTTTGCTTTTTTTTCTTTTGCTTCAGAAATATTTTGCGTTCATGAAGTGACATTTTGAAAATGATGTAGTTATCATGCCAGACCACCAGTTGGTGGTCCAATTGACTTTTAGACAATTCAGGATTTCAACTTGTGTCCAACATACAGTATGTATTTTAAAAAAAGTCACTAAACATCTTATCAATCGTTTAACAACCATTTTTGTAAAATGGTGAAACCAAATTGAACGTCAGCTCAAAGTTGAATAATATATGTAAATCAAGACATCATCAGCATGATGTTAATTATTGAAAATCAATTAACAATACACAGAAAGAAAATATAGGTGATTCCAATTTAAAACTCAGGCTCAAATTTCGGTTTGACCTTGGAATTTGTTTGCTGCTCGATGTGGGTAAGAATCAAATAATGGCGGATTTCAATAATCAATAACTAATGTCTCCGTTAACAGTAAAGATTGCATATGACAAGACAATCCTTAGTGAATTATTCACTTATGTGCCCATCAAACTCCATGTTTGCTGCAGGTGTCAGTGGAGAAACATGGGTCCTCTCTGCTTCACGCCTCAACCTTGATGCGTGTGTGTAATGAGCCCCCTCCGGCCAAGCCCACCTCCAACTGCACTCTGAATGGCTGTTTAGTTATTCACACTTTACTGCATCAGCGTGTGGGGAGAACAAGGCCCCAAGAATGAAGTAAATAAAACGGTACCCGAAACATTTCGTTGGTTAATAATGGCTCATTGTGTTCTGTCAGCGAACCGAGCAGTGCTGTGAAAGGTGTGATTTAAAGAAGGGAAATGCAAGCAGGCTGAAACAAATGTGGGTTTTACAACAGCTCTCATGAGTTTATGTGTTGAGATGAAAAATTACTGAAATTCATGATCAGGGAGATGGTAATGATCAGGGGCTAGGTAACTGTGGCATCTGGTGTTTCCAACTGTTGACCCCTATTAGACACATCTCAGTGTTTCAGATGTACTAACCTGCAGGACATTTCCCTCCAATCCGCAAGAACTTTTTTTTTTCCTCCCACCACTGTCAGCATAAAATAGGCAGTTTATAGAGTTGAAGGAGGCAGTTGCACCATCAATTTTATATGTAGCTCGGTTATAAATGAGAGGCAAACTGATGCTTCATAGCTTTTAACTGAGGTGTTAAATAACTCTGATCATTATGTTAGCTGGGTACTAAATTGCTCTGGTAAAAAATGACAAAACACAGTTCAAACTGTTGGAATTGGTTATTTTTAAATATATGTCTTGATGCTATATGTGCACAAGTTGTTCAGCATAGTAACAGACCACCACAGCTCAGTAGGCTGTCATGTGACCACTGGAAAGTTGGTCACATGGTGGCACATATTGTGCTATATTGTGTCATACAGCTCATAATGTTTAGAATCCATATTAAGCTGGTCAAAGTTTTATGTAGTCGCTCAGTAAGTTGAATGCGCGTGGGAGGCAGTTCAACTCTCAGACAGCTGTAAATGTTCTGAACATCTTTAAATACTCATCAGTCTCAGCAGCCAAAGCGGCAGCCAATAACATAATGATGTGAAATTGCAATCTATTAATGTCCGATGTCAGCAGGCTCAGTTCTCCTCTTGGAATTGGCTTCCTGGGTGCTGACTTTGGGCCTTTAGAGTATGAATGATTTCCTATTCTGTAAACAGTTGATAACAACAAATGTTTTATGTGAACTCATCAGAAAAGGTAGATTCATGTCAAATAATTATCAGAGAACTAGGGATGTGCCAATTTACGATATAATCGCGATTTACGATATTGGACAGCCGAGATTATCATATCACGTCATTTACAAGATATCGTCTGTTTCATCTGGAGACAAGCCCGTTACCGAAACAGCTACTGATCTAACCCAAGGTCTCAAAGCCTCTGCAGCAAAATGTACTGCAAACCACCACAAAAGTCCCAGATCCATAGAAAACCCCGAAAGTAAGTACTTTTATGCCAGGATGATTAAAATGAGGCATTAACGCGTTCGGCCGACAGACACTGTACCGCCCCCCTCAGCGCACCTCCCGACACAAAACGCAACAGAACCAGAGATCCGTCTGCTCCATCCCAACGTACTGGGCCTCGCGTGAAACTAGAAAAGCTGCTCTTTAAGAGACACCAGGCAGAATCTTCTCTGAGCCGACCGCCTCCCGTCAGCGGCAAAACAAACCCAAAACCCATCTTTACATTTCACAGCCAGCGCCTCAGATTGCACGTTTCTGTCACACTTCTTCACCAAATCTCAAAGCTATTCATACCAAACACAACATGTTTTATTTCCTTACCGTTCTGTGGTCATTTTCCATCTATCCACGCTCTCCTCTGACCAAAACTAACTTCATAATCCTCTGCAGTAGTGACAGCGCGTCATGCGCCTGAATGTTATTGTCGCCATCTTGTGGGCTTGTCGTTAATCTTGGGAGTTTAAATAAAGTTTGTTGACATTCGTTCGCGTCTGGTGAGCGTTCATACGATATGATACACGTGACTGAGGCATCATCCAGCTGGGAGACATCTTTTAGCGTAACCGCACGAGCGCCGCCGCCATCTTGGTTCTAAAAGACGCAGCAGTGCGCACCGCAGAGCGAGACACACGCGACAAACACAATCAGTGATTGTTTCTGTGATATTTGGCAATTTTTTATTCTGAAACGTGCACATTTATCTTCATTGTGCGTTTCTACAGCTTATTGCACATTGTTTTTGTTTTTTTCTTCATGTGTTTACATGTTGTAAAGGGGATTTTTTTTTGTTTTCCCTGTCATATAATTGGCTATTTTTGTATTGATTTTATTATTATAAATATATTTCAGTTGGAAACTAAATGCTATGGCTCAGTCATTTATTAAAAAAAGTATTTTGTACTGTGCACAATACTGTGCAAAATTACAAGTTTCTGCACAAAAACTGTGCAGAAATGTATGATATAGTGGCTAAATATCAGAGCCAAAGGCTGAATTGCATACAGACTCCTGTAGTGGAAATTAAAAGTATTTTAAAGTCAGATTCCTTTCAAATAAGTTATAAACCTACTTATTATAGTTTGGTATAGGCTGGCCTCCAAATGGCCAAATGAAGGGTTCTCCTGGTTCGATCCAAACTAAACACTATAAAATCTGTGTGTTTTATGCTGATCTCATAAAAACCTGGTCCAGTTGTAGTCCAGGAGCTGCTGAATGCAGTCAGTGGCAGCTTTATGGCTGCTTCATTGTTATCATGGTGTTTTTCAGTATGGAATCTGGAAAAAAAAATAGGCAAGGGTAAAAGTTTATTTTTTTTCCCTCTACTTTATCAAAATGTGCTCAGGCATGTTAAAATGCACAGTGTTGTTGACAGATGTTGATGGATTTCACAGTGTTTTTGAGCATTTTCAATAGTATTAAAAGCAACGCGCCAAATATCGTGATAATATCGTGAATCGTGATATTTTGGGCCACCAATATCGTGATATCAAATTTTCATATCGGCACATGCCTACAGAGAACTAAGTTATGCCAGATATCATGTAGCATATATCAACTAAAGTGATCAAAATGTTGAAATTATTTAATAAATGACCTGTCTAAATAATGCAATGCTCATTCTGGAATTTGTAGTTGATCATAAACCTCTTTATATATTATCAGTATTTTATGTCACAATGGTACCGTTATAAGCTTAGATAGGGTATGAGGGTCTACTGAAGAGACTAAAACAGTTTGTAAAACTACATGTGGGGGTACTACCAAATTCCACCCTGATAAAACCTTGTCCAGGCGCAAGACCCTCAAGTGGAGTTGGAAAAAGAATTGCATACCAGTAATAACTCCCTTTCAAGTTTAGAAAACTGGCCTCCAGATTGACTCTGGGAGATGTTTACATCTAATTTTTTCAACTCCAGACACTTTTTTTATCATAAGAAAGTATAACATATGCATTTCTAATCTAAACTGAAAAATCTATACTTATTGATTAGCTAAAGCTGAGCTTAATTATAAAGTAATGTCTCGTAGCAAGTGTTACTACCTGTGACGAGCCTGATGTTAGCTGGCGATCATGTGGAGATAAATTAGTAATTACCCAAACATAACTACCAAACATAAGAGCTGTTAATTTAGACTGATTGAGTCTGATTAGACTTTCACATTGCTTTTAATCTATATTTTCTTGGTTTTAATGAGGGAACTAATTAAATTCTGTGAATTATAGTCCCAAACACTTTTGTAGTCCTAAAAGTCTCTGTCATTGATGTATATCGTCTTGATAGATACTCATTGGAAAGTAGTCAGAAGTTTAGTTTCCAAATTAAAGTCTCGGAGAGACCGGGGGATTCGACTCTGGCCGAAATCTTCAAAACGATCCAAGAAGATGGAGTGATTAACACCAGTATATTAAATGCTTCCTTGGTTCGAACAAGAAAAGTAACAATGCCTCTCAGTCAATCTCTCAATCAAGAGAAAATCTGTCTTGAAACTTTCAGTGCAATAAGATTTAGGGTTGTCATTTTATGATGATCAAAATAGGGCAGTAATTATTCATGCCATCAGGGTCAGTATAGCACAAAGGAAAGGGGGCTCCATTAAAGTTGTCCTTCAGGTATCAGATAGGGAGAATAGTCAGGGGAGCAGTCGAAGTTTTCATTTCCTGCAAATTTGCAGACAACACAGAGGAGATGAGGGCAAGCTTATCTCGAGACGATGAGTGTGACACTCTGGCTGCAAATTGTTTTGTGCATGAACCAATTTGCTGTTTGATATCAGATCATTCGATCAGGAAGAATGTGAGTGCGCTTCCCCAGCTGTTAGGGTGATCATGACCCGGCTCGTCAATGACGGGACGAATTCACGCAGAGATCTTCTGACTGGGTCAGCGTCACAGCAAATATAGTCCCAAAGAAGCCATTAACGGTGTGACTTGATAATTATGTTAAAGCCTCTGCAATCTAATTGGATGCACTGAGGAGGCAGTAATGGAATTTAAAGGCAATAAGCAAAGCAAACAGTTAATTGAATGCAAGCAAGTAATCATAATGATTACTTTTTTTATATCGTAGTAAGTTATCATTGATGTAATGTTTCCCTAAAGAGTGTTTTAGTGTTGTGTGGCATCAACAGTTGAATCAACAGCAGACAGAGAGAGAAATTCATGCTTTCAGTGGACACAGTATTACCCATTCGTAACCGTTCCTCATGCTGTTAGTGGATACTTGTACCCTGTCAGATCTCATTCAGGAAGCTTTTCCTCAGACTTTTCAGTCACACCTCCAGTGTCTGTTGTTCAGGAAGAACTTGTCAGATAAAAATCTGTGACAGAGAGAGACCAACAGTGCTTCTTTGGGAAATGCACTCTGTTTCAGTCCTCCACTGCACTGCTGCAGGAGATGATTTCCTCTGATCAGGAGGTGAGAGTGAAGACGGATGCCTGTGGGAGGAGTGGGAGGGCAAGGACGACTAATGGTCCTTTCTAATCTTTGTCTGGTCTCACAAAACAGCGGCGCAAGCAGTACAGCTTCATCGGGCCACTGTCAGCACTCTGCTGCTTACATGCAGCTACACACACACACACTCACACCTACCTTTTTGATTTTCCATTTCACTCCTGAAGCAACTGGCAGCATTTACTGTGTCCTTCTGTTGGGTGACAAGCAGAGTGATGTGTGTTGTGGTGTGTATCTGCACCTGTCCGAATGTGTATATGTTTGTTTGGTCTCATAAACTCCAGGCACGTCTGGTCTTTGCTTGCATAATGCTACAGTAGAGCGCCTCTCCGCTGCCCCACGGCCAGTTTCCAGGGTTACCGACGGGTCGTCCACAGCAACGATGAGGATAAATGAGCTCATGGCTCCCATCAGCCCCTGGGTCATAGTCACCCTGCCTTTCTCTGGCTCCCTGTCACACACATACACACGTGTTTAGTGGCGTTCAGCCCCAGAAGAGTAACTACCTGCGCTCAAGCACATGGCTAAAGACTTTGAAATTGTGTTTCACAGTCCATTACCCAGATGCATACACCCCTATGGCAGTGTTCTCACCCATTCTGCACTTCCACCGTTCCAGGTGATATCTGTTGCTGGTTCAACTCCAGCTTGTAGACAGTACTGGCAGCATCAGCCTGTCAATTACAGTCGGCGCACTCTGAGCGTGCCGTGGATCCGTCATTTTAATGATCATCTGCTCTGACATCTCATACATCACATCCCCCGCACTCATTAAATGTACTGTAGTCGCTCCTTTAGTCATTCATCCCATCTCTGTCCATCTGTCTGGAGACAGCGGCGCAGTATAACACTTCTCATGTGATGCATGGGTGATTATGTCTCATTATGCCTTCTGTGCACAGGCATACTGAACAGTTGAAAAGTACAACTAAATGTTTATCAAGTTAATAGCCCACTGGATGTCTCTGCTTATCTGCCATGTGTTTTCCATTACCTACAGTGTACACAGTGGGGGTTTCCTCCTGGAGCTCGCATGCATGTGCGCCGAAGATGTTTGTTCTTTGTGCTGACTGCTCTTTGTGGCTTTGCAGGACGACGGGGATGTGGAGGACGACATGACCATCAGGGAGGTAAGACTTCCAGCCGGGTGCAGCGCCACAGATCTACAATCCAAATGCAGCCTCAGTCAAATGACAGCGCAGCACAAGTGGTCTGAAAATGGAGGCACTCCGCTAGTGTCAAGATCGCTCATCATTTAGGAGTACTACTCAACTTGTGACAGCAGTAGGATAATGTCTTCTGCCACTGCTTTAACAAGTCCCATGGTCTCGTATTAATGGCATCGGCTCAGGTTGACGATGAGGTGAACAGATGGTGCTGTCCAATGCGTCGATCGAGAAGCGAGTAGCAAAGGGGGTGCAGGTAGATCGTCTGCCATCCAAACATTTCTGTAATCCGGCTGACTTAGAGTCAGTTTCTCCTCCTCGAACAAACAAGTCAACAAACAAATTGCAATTGTCGCAAATAATCTTTTCAGTTGATTTGTTGCATTGCACAATTGTTGCGGAGCGAACTTTGTGATGCTGCATGATGCAACAGGTGTAATTGACAGTCTCCTTGGTTGAAGTTGATTGGTGTCATTCGTTACCACCAGTTACTCCTGATGTTTTAAGTGAGTAAAAAATGCATATTAGTCCCTGTTGATGGCAACCAATATTGCAATACCCGCAATAATATAATAGTGTTACATAATTTCAATGTAATAAAAGCAACAAAATGTTAAGCTGACCATATTAAGATCACAACCTATGCTGTGTAGTGTTTTTACTCAATGGTTTAATAAGATGACTATTACATAATCTACTACATTAATTATTGATAAACAAACTGCTAAGAAATGCTGTTTTTTTAAAGAAATGCATTCCACATCATTATAAACAGATTTTTTATGCCACTTTAATGACAAAACCAGCTCAGAAACTTCATTACGCTGTAGCAGGCTATCATAACATTTTACATGGCCAAAATTATTTTGTTATTGACAGGTATTACATTTTTGACTATCATTACAGTCTTGGTTGTTTCAGAGCCAATGAATAAAGGTAAATAAGGTAAATAGCTGATATTGGCTTTACATATGAAAAAGCCTAAAGTTATGGAGTCTGTATTTTTTTTTTAAACACAAGAAACGAACAAATTGTGAACCACTTATAAATATATTTTTGCAGTGTTTAATTCAGTACCATTCAAAGACTTCAATGGGGTTTTTTTTTGTAACTTTGAAGTACATTAAGTCATTTCTAATGTTTTGATAATGACTTGATAGCCTGTTGAGATCATTTTCAGCACACCAAACACTAAATGATCTTGTTTTAGAGCCACTTTCTGGCTGTACCGAAACTGTGACGTACTTAAAGTTAAATCTCATCCATCAGTTCAAATTCTGTGCACCTCTTCCAGATCAGTGTTGGGAGCTGGAGAGTTTCTCAAATGAATTAGAGCAAAGACTGAAGCCAAATTCGGTTTTTGTTTAGATCCAGTTGTACCTGGTTAAAAATGGGTGGAGTTATTCATGCTACTTTGATGCCATATCTAATTCTATTCATGCATGAACCACACAAACTCATAATGTGACTGCAATTATATTGTGATTTATGGTGCAGTTTGAGTCAGAATATTTGTGTTTTCAGTCTGCAACTCCTTTCTCGCAAAATACTAAAGCTTCAAAGTAAGATGTGAATATTTGTAATACCTACTTTGACTCAGTGTGAGGAATTAGAGCTCCACGGTGGGAAGTAATTACTTGTTTTTGTAATTTTTTCTACACCTCATACTTGGCAAACACACAACTGTTGCCCATTTATTTTAAAAGAGGGAGGCATCTGTTGGAAGAATGGTCACAGTTCAAAAGTAATTACTTGAGGAATATTTTTCTTCTTTACTTATTTAGCAACACATTTTTCGAGACTGAGTGCGTCAGAAACGAGGACAAGCAAGTTTAACAATATACACCACACTTGTTTGTTAACAGCGTTATTTATATAAAAAGAACAACAAGAGATCATTGGAATATACCTCTCTTGTTTGATGGCAGTGACTAGTTCTTAGTTTTCCCGCGCTGGCTCTCTTTCTCAGTTTCTCAGGACAATCTAAACACATCATGTGGATCATTGGTGTATCCAGTTTGCCTGCAGGTGGGCACAGCGAAGATAGAGGGTGGATAGATGGATGGATGAGTGCTGATGTGCTGATAATCATCTCTTTACCAGTGCAGTTCAGTGACACAGAAGTTAAATCACGCCTTGGATAAACAGGCAGTATATCAGTGGACTCGTAAAGCTGACACATATATCAGATGAACTCATTTCTCAGAAACCTTCATTCGTCTAAGTGGATTCTTCAGCTTGCTCAGTTGGATCCTTTCAGTTTACGGATTTCTCAATATCCCCGGACGAGCCAATCACCCCGGAGTCTTATATTTTTGGATATGACATCATTCATAATTCATCCATCAACAGCGTCTCTCATTTCCTCTCTGTCAGCCTCACATTTCTTTCCACCTTTACTCCCCCCCCCCCCCCCCCCCCTCCCAGAATCACTCATGGTTCAGCCCTCATACATCTGCCGTGTCATCGCTTCTGTCTGACGCTCTACTCCCCTGTTTCCCATTCACCTTTCTCACCGTCCATGGCTCTTGTATGATTTATAGAGCCATTCAGAGCGGCGCCTGGTGGACTGATTGTCTATCAGGTGGATGTGATTTGTCAGGTGGAGGTATGGTTTTGTTTGATGCCTTTGCCTTCTGATTAGTGACTGACGCCGCACATAAAGACGTCATCTGTCAGCGGCATCTCCTGTAAACCCGGGTGTTGGTCTCAGACAGTCCAAATGTAGAAGTTTAGGCAATGAAATGAAGCTCTAACACAAGGCTTTAACTGGATTTCATGCTTACTTATTCATTATCCGATCAGTCCTCTGCAAGTGCTGTTACAAGGCTTTAAATATCTCATAGATAGTTCTTCTTTTTTTTTTTAGCCTTTTTTGTTGGTGAATCCTTGGTAAATTCTGAAAATTTGTGTGATTTGCAGATTGCTGAGTGGGAGGAGAAGCAGCTTGATGAGCAGGTCAACTTCAACAACTGCAAGATCGACCCTGCCCCGTTCCAGCTGGTGGAGCGCACGTCACTGCATAAGGTCTGATTGCAAATACAGCTGTCTGTTTCTGCCTCCGTGGGTCCGTCACACTCTGAGCATGAATGTGAATGTCTTACTGTTGTGTTCAAAATGCACACCTGGCATGGCTGTTAGGCCACAGCAGCAAAGAGAGAACGCGAAGAGATGGACACTTTGATAAGATTAGAGAGTCTAGGGGTTAAAGGAGAAATAGTTTAATTTAGAGAAGTAATTTTCTCAAGAGAGCTCAATAAAGTAGACAGTTGTATTGATTGTTTTCCCTAAAGTTACTATGATTCCAGGCTGCACACAAATTCCATGTTGCTTCCGGTTTCAGTTAGAAGTAGGTTCATTTGACACTTGCTAGGTTGAAAAAGTAAATCATTGAGAATCAAACTGTTTAATGCAAAACACTCAGTTTGAGTTACTTTTCTCATCGTCCAGGCAAAAAACCCTGTAGTTGTTGGATGACCTTAATTATAAGCCAAGCGGAAGAAATGGGATGGTTGAGAACAAAACAGTGCGTAAAGCATGAAATGGAAAGGTGAGAGAAGAGAACATATACAAGGAACTTTATCTAAAAGACTTCTGGAAAGGGACGCACCAGCTGAATGAAGGAACATTTAAGTGTGGTTTAACATTTGTATTGTGTACCATGACAGTGACTGTGTATTTGCAGCTTTTGGGAAAGTTTTGAGTTGAAATTCCTGCAGTGTAGAGGCATTTCAAGCTGAGCACTGCTTTGTGCTAAAGTGATTATTCAAACCAGCTTTATGATTTGTTTTACCACAAAACCTGGGATTTTTATATCAGCAGCTGACAGAGTGAGTGTGTTTGAGTGCTTGTGTCCTTAAGGCAAGTGGGTGGGTGGGAAAAGGTTAACAGAGGGTTAAGCCACTCGGGAGTCCAGAAATAACATCTAATGAGTTGGTGTTACCAATGAGCAAGGCTCGGTGTTATTTAGAAATCAATCTCAGGCCAACTTTATTGCTTGGAAACAGACAAGAGCACTATTGACTGTAAGCAGCCACTCCAACCACAACTCAAAGTATCACACTTAAAGACCATACTTGTATATTTGCATTCAAATTCATAGTCTTTCCACATATAGGCCCGTGGACTAAAGCCAGCTAGAGCTGAAATGTTGGTGATGCTGCCATGAAAGATAGCAACATCATTGTACAAGAATTATCGCCAAAGCCATGCTGTCAGGGTGAATTTGTACAAATATGCAACAGCTAGAGGACATTTTTTTTTAAGATATTTCACTGTATTTTGCACTAAAAGGTATCATTAAAATTGGCTTTATTTTGAATTTTTCTTAATTTTAATAGTTGTTGTTTGATTGTATGAAAACAGACATTTTCATCTCATATACTCTGCACCACAACAAAGAAAAACTTTAAAGTTTAAGTTAAAGAGTGATTGTGGCAGTATTTTACCCGTCCGGCCCACTCAAGGTAAATTCGGTCTGTTTGTGGCACCTGAGCTGAAATTTGCTGGACATCCCTGAGCTAACATAATTTTAGCCACAGACCATAAAAAAAAAAAAAAAAAAAAAAAAAAAAAACCCTGAAAAGTACGCTGGACATTGATGACTCCAGCGTCTTGGTTCTCAAAACATATATTTTACCCCAGTAGTGTTCCCTGACCCGGCAGTGAGGATGAAACGAGAACAGTGAGACGTACTGAAGCCAAGTTTCCTCCCTACTTCAGTGAAAGTGGAGCCTAAAGAAATGAGCTTTAGCTCTTCACAAGTTGATTTACTTTTCTTACTGCGGAACACTCATTCAGCCAGGAACGGGTCGCACACACACACACACACACACACACACACACACACACACACACACACACACACACACACACCTCAGTGTAGCACCTACACATCCATCCAAACACAGTGTTGAAAGCGCTCACTTCCTCCACATAAACGAACTGTAGCTTGCCAGTGCCTGTGGCAGCACCTAATGTCCTCCATTCATAATCCCACCTTCGCCACCTCCCCCTCCCCCTCCTCCTCCTCTCCTCCTCTCTTTATCCCTCGCTTCCTCATGCTCAAGGCTCTTTGTGAATACTCCTTAAACATTTAAGAGAGGGATCCTGCACCAATCCATCTAACTCCCCTCCCTCCAACGCACACTGCCAAAAGCCAATACCACGCACAATCTCCCTCAGCATATTAAACACACTGCCTGCCTTCACAAACGCACAGGTGTGTGTGTCTGTGTGTTAGTAATTCTCTCTGACTTTTTTTTTTTAAATAATGATCAAATTTCTTCTTTTGAGTATGCAATATGTTGCTTGAATCCCTGCGGTCTGGGGTTTTGGCCCGTTGTGAGCTCCCAGGTTTGTTTCATGTCGTGCTCACAGGGATCAAAGCAGCATATGTTTGCATGAATCAGGGAAGAATTCATGCCATTGTAGCTCCCATAATTAAAGCTGTGTTCAGAGACTTTTATGTACTATCGTGGTGTAGTTTGTCGCTGACTTTTTTTTAATGAATCTAAATTTTAAGTTTTGAACCATTTTTGGCATAACTCGCACTCATTTTCTGATTTGGATGACTAACTTAAGAATACAAAGATTTTTGGGCCATATTCACAGGCCTCCGGATGCAGTCCAGCCAGGATCCATCCAGCTCTTTCATAGTGCTTTGTCCAGTTCAGGGCTGGGATACACCAGAGCCAATCCTTGAGCTGTAAAGACAAAATAAACCCTGAATAGATCACCAGTCCATCACAGAGCAAACACAGACACACATTCACTCCCGAGACAATTTAGGGTCATCAGTCCACCTCAAGTACGTTTTCAAACTCAAATTCAGTCAGGTATTAGATGAGTTTTCTAACAACTCTATCACCCTGTAGTCCAATTGAACATATATTTTGTGTTTCAGTAAGCCCATTTGAGACTCTTTTCCACAGTGTTTATTGCCAGAAAAAAGGGTCCCGTTCAGACAAACTCATTGCGTAGGGGGGTCTGTTTAAATAACAGCGTTGCATCTCAAATTTTTGAATTCTGCTGCCAAGGTGGAACTTTATGAAAATGTCATGCTTTTTTTTTTTTTTTTTTTCCCCCAAACATTGCGCTTGCATACTGTACCATGGCTGCAGTGAATAGTTCAACGGCTCATGCGCGAGTAGCTGGACAACAACAACAACAATGGTGGCCTCCAGTCAACACCCAGTCAATATTTTCCTGAGATTCGGGAGGTTTTAGATGAGAATCACCCGTAATACCAATCCGACATGGTCTTATGTCTATTCAAATGTCCATGTTCTTGCCATTGTTAATATTTTTGTTGCCTTCATTAAGTAAAACAACAAACAGCTCCAACTTGTAGCCTGGCACACTAACTACATTTTTTTTTTTTTTTCAAACGGACATCATTTTTAAACCATTGCCTTGGAAAATAATACTTTTCTGAATTGAAACGGCAATGATTAATATCATTAATATGTTGAGTCTCAGGATGCATGTTATTACAAACCCTCCCTCACAGTACGATTGTGTTTCTAATGTTTTGACTAGTTCGCATTGGTTTAAATGGAACCTACATTTCTACAATAAACCATAATAAGACAGCAATTGGAGCCAGGTTTCTCAACTTCTGGGACAGAGAAATAAAAATGCAACAGTTGGTGTCTGGATTGTTTTGCAATGATGTCAACACAGTGTGTTTAACTTCCTGGCACTCCAAGCACAAAGATTTTAAATTAAACTTTTAAAAGGACCTGTCTGAGCCAACTCTCTTGGAAGTGGTTTTCTTGACACTCGATAATTCACAACCACTTTTGGCAACAAACTTAATGCAGAGTTTTTTTCTCTTTTTTTTTTTTTTTTTTTAATTGTATGAAGGTTGCTTCTGCTCTTTGGATCAGTCAGACTATTTTGTCGTTGGTGTTTGATCTGTTAACATTCTAAAAAAGGGTCCTGCATGATGTAAAATTGCAGATTTTCTCTTAACTATTAACAACATGTGTGTCACCTCAGTTCTTGGAAAGAAAGGAACATGACACTAGGTGTTTATTAGGATTCAGAGATTATTATTTTATCTAGAATAAAGTACCATGATTCGTCCAGAAGCCTGGCACAAGTTCTAGAATCTTAATGTTTCACTGACTGAGTAAATTTCATCAAGCAGTCTAAACCCATGGCCACATAGAAAGGAAAGTGCTCCAGGCTTACCTACACAAGTCCCAACATTTAGCCTTCAAATAGGAAAAACTTGATCCTAAAAGCAGGAGTGGGTCAGAAAGACGATAATCACTACTTCCTTTCTTGTACATTAGAAGTAGAACTTTGTGATTATTGTGTGCTTTTAAAAACAAAAATGATCTATTTCCAAGCAGGACAAGATACATACATAATCTCATAATCTCCTTGTGGTCTGAGGAATAAGGTCCCGTTCATATTGACGTTACAAGTGAAAACTCCCGGTTTTTACATTTTCGTTTCAGGAAAGTTTCTCATTTACTTGTCGACCTTTTAATAGTGATGTCCAATTACGTGGAAACATCAGAATTGTTGACAAAGATGTAAACAGACCAGGCCACAAGTTAGATCCATTGGTTGTTTTTGTTTTTATGTTATAAATACCAGCTATTGCAAGTACACTGACATCTGTATGGACAGAGAATAGAGTCGGATTGCTATTATGGCTGACTCTTTGCTATAAAACCACCAAGTCCCAGGTGAATATGGACCAGGATTCATGTCACGTTTGAGGACACTGTTGTTGTTGTCCCTTTACTTATGCATGTGCAGAAGAACTATTTACCGTATAGCAATAAATCAATAAAGTTCCGTTTTTCCTCTTTACACTCAGATGAAGTGGTAGCATGTTCAAAAAGTTCCACCTTATTAGCCCTTTTTTAAAAGGTTGCACAACTAATGTTTTCCATTTTGACTTGAAAGGGGCTTGTGAACAGGACTTAAGTCAGCAAGACTCCATTCTGAACCGCAGTGAAGGCCCGTTCTTTGCCAGTTGTTACCCTCTGTGATCAAAAACAATGAGCACCAGTTGTGACCTTTTTAGGATTGTGAAACACGGTTCGCAGTGGCTTTAATCAGTGAACAGTGGTTTAGATAGACGTGAACGCTCCGTAGAGGAGGTGAGATCATTCCTGTAGAACCTGTAACATCCTCCAGTGGGGAAACTCTTTGACGGATTGCATCACAGCCAGCAGCAGACTCGTAATAGTCTTCTCTCTGGCACAGTTTCGGTTGTTTTTGCACTGTCGAATCAATTTCAAGCATCCCAAACGCCCGTTCTGAGCTGAGGAGGAAGTCCCATTAAGCACTAAAAGGACTTGGAACGAAAAACAAGTCCAACGGGCAGGAGAACCTGCAGTGATTCCTATTTACCCACTGAAGGTTTTTGACCTCTTACTCTTTGTTGCTCGCACTCAGGAGCACTGCTACTCCAGCACTGCAGCTGATATTAAATGAAACTTTAATGATCCCACAGGGATATTGAGCCAGTGCACGAGTAGATAGTGGCGCTAATTAGGCATATAATGTAAATACAGTAAAAGAGGCCTGAATAAACATGAGCCCAGTATTTCAAAGTACAGTATAAATTTGATAACTCAAGTGGAAAACTAGACAATAAAGGCGTGAGTGACTTTAATAGTACACATAGAAGTTGTTTGATTTAACCAGTATAAACCAAGAATGTCACAAACCAACCGATATGCTATTATTAGAAGTTATTCTGGTCCCTTTTAGCATCAAGCAACTGGTGCGGTCGACCTGTGCTCGAGCCCATTGATGAGACAGCTGTCACAGGTTAATTTGTGTCACCACCGTTTGGAGAATTCAGCCTCCTGCTAAAAATGGAAAACATGCCACAAAATCAAAGAGTAACTTCCAATCATATTTATGCTCACAACCTTACCGAGTATCACACAGTCTGATGATACACTGTTTAAATGGTCAGTAGGGAGCTGAAGAAACAAGTCAATTAACTAGCTCCCAGTCGACTCCAGTGGTAGAAAACAGGTTTTCTGAAACGCTGATATTGCACACCACTGCCGCAGTGAATAGTTCTTCTGACTCAGGCTTTAAATTGCCCACAGGTTTGAGTGTGTGACTGCCTGTCTCGGTGTTGTGATGGACTCCAGTGTACTAATTAAATGTTAAAAGCTTACAGTTTTCCTCAAGTCTTATGTTCTCATTGCGTGAGTTTTATTCCTTGCATGTCGCTGCCATCAACTCTGCCGTGACCATCTGTTTTTCAAATATGGCGACATTTCTCAGGTCGAACACTCGATATGTCGTCTCCTCTTATCATATGGAAATTATGTGAATCCCTCTGTGGGAGACTCGTTCATACATATTCATTTGATCTTCTGTTAATGTAAAACATCCAGACGACTGCAGCCTCAGAGATTAGTGACATCCAGTGAAAATTTGCAGTCACACTCACTAATGGTGACACTTTCTCAATAAAGTCAAGCGTACACTGAGCTGCACTGAGTCCAGGTCGCTCACAGGGTCTGGGTTTTTGGTAGGATGGTTCACATTGACCTGGTAGAATAAAGGTTTTAGGTTTAAAGGGCTCATGTTCATCTTTCAACATCTGATTGGCATCTGCATGCACAATTGCAAATGATTTTTCAGCACTTAAGTCCAAACAGACGCGTCTCACTGTCACATATCCAAACCCAGATTGACTGGTCTCCCTCTATTTTGTGTGTGTGCGCTCTTTGGCACGATTTGATAAACTGATAAAGACCTTTACTGCTGTTCAACAAATCACTCCTGATCCAAGCCACTTGAGCCTGGAAGGAGTTTACAAATTCTTAAACATCAACTTTTCACAGAAAGATTAAGCAATATGTCTAATTCTTCTCCAGAGGTGGACAAACAAGACATTTGCAAACTGAGCCTCGTCCCCCAAACAACACATGGCTTGCATACAGTTGAGAGGAACCTCACAGTGCAGATGGCTCTTTGAACAATCATTTTTTTCATTGACTTTTAAAGAGTTCTGAGTCAGCACCTGACATCTGCTGCTTTCATTTTCTTGAAGTGTTCGCTGCCCTGTGGTGAATTAAAAAAACCAGGTTGATTTTGTTAGAATACAAAACCTTTCATGGTTTTATCCACTGCATACATCCGTTGATAGAACATCTAAAAGTGTTCTGACTGAAATTTCCGCAGCCTCTCAGCTGTTCACATTATTTTTCTTTCATCACTTTAATGTTTTAAGTGAAAGTTTTGGGACTTACGGCTAAAATTGCTGTTGTAGCTAAAATATTTGGACCCTTAGAGTTGAAAAGACCGGGGCCAATCATGTCTGGTGTAAATTAGGGCCAAGAGAAAGAGCACTGTTATTTAAACAAATCCCAAAACACCAAGACTACAACATCTTCCAGATACATTTTTGTGTTTGTCACAAATCATGTAGTTAACCCAAACACTTGACATTATCACAGTTTTCATATTGAGGTTTTTGCTTCTTTGTTGTTTTACATGAAATGTCATTTATTTTATAGGAAGTACAAATGATAAACATTCATGGTGTATGAGCCTGTATGAAACTGATTAGATGGCCATAGAACATGAAAACTGGAAATGCACCACAGTTATTCTATCTGCAATCTCCATTTTCCTTTAATCTGGTTTTAATCAGAGCGTATCTAATAAAGTTTCTTATGTCATCCTATTACATGTAACTCTTCAACTGTGGGTTTTTCTCACTTTTAGTTGGAGCAGCCAGAAAACTCTCAACGACCCTGTATCACATTTCCCAAAGTGCTCGTTTCCACTTCAGCTGAATATTTGATTTGCAGAATCGTGGATGAAGTTGTTGGCTTTTGGCTCATGAAAGTGTGTTTCTCCAGTGAGGCTTCGTACCATGTTAAAAATAGCAAGTGAAGGCAGCAGTAGAGATAATTTCCAACCTGCTTTCCAACAGACCCACACCATCTTCTCCCTGCTGGGCCTCGACCACGCCTACGTCACCAGCATCGGGCGCCTCATCGGGGTGGTTTCCCTCAAAGAGGTAAGAGGCTCATGGCAGGTTACTGTGGGGACATTTTAGGTCCCATTTATGATGTTTTCCAATGAAACTGGGACAATTTTGTTGCATTTTGGATGTCTGTTTACACGGCAACAGTGCCCAAAGCCTCTGAAAACATATCATTTGGAAAATTACTCCCAAGGTGGAGCTTTATTCTGTCTCTGTGTTAATTTGGGGAGGGGGAAATTGTTGAAAGTACTTTTAGTCTGTGTAAAATGGGGACAAATGTAATTTTTTTATGAATTCTCCACTTCCATCTACAGGGAAATGGGAAAACTAAACTTTTCTGAAACGACGCTGCTGCGTATGCACACCACAGTTGTAATAAATAGTTCTTCTGCTCGTCTGTGGATAGACGAACAATAACAACTCACCAGCAGTACCCAATCCTGGCCCAACATGCCAACTGGATCTGTTTTCAGCGATTCTGCCGTTTCAGTGTAAACAGATATTGTTTTCAAAATGTTGCCCTGTAAACAAGCTTTCCTGAATGAAAATGCAAAAATTTTTTGCTTTCACTTGAAATACTGTTGTAAATATGGGGCCTTAAAAGAATCAAAATACGTGATGCCACGTGGATTCTGTTTCACTTATTGTCGGTTTCTTCGATACCAGAGTCGTGACTGTCCTCATGTACACGGGCAGCAAGTTCACCGCTTTTGTAACTGTAAAATTACTGTCAGGGTGAACAGAAGTGCTGTCACTGACAGACACACACACACACAGACATTTCAGTCATTAATGATTCCTCCTCTCTGTGCCTGTTATGTACTGTGACAGACAAAAGGCTGCTTAATATTGCTGTCTCTCTCCATTGTCTCTCTGTCTGTTCTCCTCAAACGTTCTCCTCTCCCGATTTGCTCTGTTTTCTTTGCTTCTCCCTTCCCTCACAAACAACAGAAAGCCCCTCCGCTCTTTGTGAATCAGCCAGGAAGTGGGAAGAGGATTGTTGCTAAGTGCGGCGCTGCCTGACATTTAGGCTTTTTTGTTCTGTGTTCCACCAGCAGACAAAAAAATTACCCAGCCAAAGCAGATAAAGCTCAGCCTCTGAAAGGCTGCATGTCTGTCACAGAGACGCGCTGTTATATCACAGCCTCTCTGGTCTGTATGGAAAAGAGGAATCACAGGGATGTTTATGGGGTTTTTTTATACTGCAGTTTCTCCATTGCCACAGTTTGTCTTTCTCAGCGCAGCCACAGGATCATAGCACCCAGATCCGTCACCCCATCAGCCAAATGAGGAACTAAAGCCGGCCAAACAAACAACTCAATCTCACCAAGAGAGAGGAAAGTGACTCGAGGAAGTCACAAACTTCAATGTTGCTGCAGTGTTGGTGTGCACACTGAGGATGATTACAATGACACCTTTTTTTTTTTTTTCTCAGATAATGAAAATGTTTGAATATGGAAATGTGCTTTACATAAAAACACTGAGCAACGATGACAGAAAAGAGTTTTTTTTTCTTTTTTGTATTTTTAGAAGCATTTGGAAAATGATTAATATAGACAACGAAGTGAAAGTAGTTTACAATTCAGGCTGGAACATTTTGAAAATGCTCGATCGTGGAAAAGTCTTTCCTTCATTCTTGCTGGTTGGGGTTGGTTGTCTTCAGTGCTTGGTGTTCCCAGGTTTTAGTCTTTCTGTTTTTTTTTTTTTGTTTTTTTCTCCACGTAGCTTCGTAAAGCCATCGAGGGCTCCGTGACGGTGAAAGGTGTGAAGGTGCGTCCGCCCCTGGCCAGCTTCAGGGACAGCGGCACCAGCAGCAGTGAGAACGAGGCCACCGAGCTCCACAAGCTGTGGGACCGCCACAAGAGCATGTCGCTGCCTCGCGAGCACACGCCGTCCGAGTCCGACGAAAAGTCCCAGTGAGGAGCCGACGAGGAGGAGGAGGAGGAGGAGGAGAGACAAGGAAGAAGAGGTGGAGGAAGAGGAGAGAAGGGAAAGTTTTTAATCTTCCAAAGCCACAAACATGCAAAAATCCTCAGGGCTTAGGATCAATATTTAATTCTGGAAAGAGATCTACTGCTACGCCAGCCTCCTCTTCCTCCTCCTCTGCTCCTCTTCCCCCTCCTCCACCACTTCTTGTGCTCCCGGGCCACCCACAGTGCTTTCTGTCTCCAGGAGCCTTGCACTGATCCAACCACACACTCCCAACAGGGTGAGACGAACACAACTCTACCTGTACCCGCCTCCATTTACCCACAGCAGAGGAAACAAAGGACAGCTGTCTGTGTGGGACCGGGTAGAAATCTTTTCAAAAAGGGATCCTTTGTTTTTGTTTTTCTCTCTTTTAGCAGATTTTGTCTTGCTTGTGCGTCTTCAGATTTGAAAGATTTCTTTTCAACATGTCTTCCACTTGAATAGAGGAATTCAGCAGCGATGAGGAAGAAAACTGTAATGTGTGCAAGAGTGTGTAAGTGTGTGTCTGAATTGAGAAAATGTGAGTTTGTATGTGTGAAAGTGGAGGTAGCAGATGACTATTTCTTATGGGATCTCTGTTTTTATTATTACTCTCTGATGCATTTGTTTTCCTGCTTCCATATGTGACTGATCAGGTGGTCTCTGTTCTACTGGAATGTTTGTCTTGGCTGGAAAATGCACCACTCGCACAGGAAAAGATGCCTTAGTTTTCTGTATTCACCAGTTTTCCATGGCCCCCCATCTCCTCTTTAAACCTGCCCCTTGGTAATCCAGTTGATGGTCCGTCTTATGCGAGGTGGCAGCGATGGAAGCACCTGTAGCCCCCTTCTCATGACTGCATACTCCTTTCATACTTCATGAAAACGCACACAAACGGAGTGTAGTGATGCACTTCCAGAGTCGAAGTCTTTCTGCTTATCTAAATATAGCTCCTAATAAGTGTTCCAAAGGAGGCTGGGGCGGATGGAGAGGGCAGGAAGCTCGAGGGGGGGTGGAGTAAATAGATGCCTGAGAGAATGAAGACATCATTACCTAACCAGCTGCTCCGAGCCCTCTCATCAGTCAAACCTCCGTCAACCCGCTGCATGCGAGATTCAACCTCCAGCGGTTGATGTCACAGTCCCGGGAACAGGAACATGCTGTTCCCATCGCTGTTCCCATCGCTGTTCCCCACGTTTATAGCACTAGGTGATTGCACTCAAACCAGCCAGCTTAACCGTGCTGACATAAGACGCGTTGGACGTAGTGTAAACAAACCCACTAACGGAAATCTATAACGGACCGATGGAGACTGTTCAGTTGTTGAGTTCGCTGGGAGAAGACCAGCTGCTCCCATCTAACCTGCACCTGGCATTAATGTTTTAATGCTTTCTGATATGACAGACGACTTCAAGTACTTTGTTTTTAATATTTGATGAAGTTGCTGCAGGCTGGTGAAAAACATTGATTTGTTTTCTCTGTTCTCCAGCCCACCTCACCATCCTCGTCCTTTTTTTTTTTTTTTTTTTTTTTGACACTGCGTCCTGATTTTAAAGGAAAACCTTGAAAACTGGACCTCAGAATTTGGGCGTTTAAACATTCCATATACGTCAAGATGCCAAATTGCATGATGAATTAATATTTACCTCATACTTGGTTTCTTTGTTGGTCACATGACCTGAAAAGAGCTTTGGTTACAACTTCCAGTTCTGTGTCCCCTCCAACATTCAACCTTTCCTCTTAAGCTGCGATGTGCAACATGGTACAAGGTGCTTCCTGCATCTAAAACTCATTATATTTGTAGGACTTGCAGTCAGGCTTACTCTTAGTTGCTTTTTGAGTTTTGCAACTTATATTAAGAAGCAACTTATGTCAAATTCTATGGAAGGATAAATGAGACATGCTAGTTTCCTCTCCAATATGCATTTTTTTAACAGATAAGACATATTCAAGTGCAATTTATGGTCCAGAAGCTGCAGTAGTGGTTCAGCGTGTAAAACCCATCTGATTTTCCATTCCCTTTAATATTTGCTTACACCGTAATGTCTTTCTTTTTTTGCTTTAAGCACATTTGTGCTGTGGTAGAACACTAATCATTTTTCATCTCGGAAGCCAAACCACCTGTGCCCAGAATGAAAGCAACAGCTGTGTAACAAATAAACTGTGACCGTGGGACACCAACCCGTCTCTGGAAGAAGAAACTCATTGAGTCGTGACCTGTCCTCTTCAACCTTCAGAGGATCAGAAGGATCTAGTTTATATAAAGTTAGCCCAGTTATGCCACGTGCATAAATGAGCACAAGTCTCCCAGGTTGGAGATGCATGAGTAGATGCTGCTGTTGTCTGATGCTGCACATATCTTAAACAGGCTCTCAAAAACGTAATGCGTTGGCAGATTAAAAGGTGTCGCCAACTTATGACTCGTTTTTAGTTTCTAAGTTCCAAGATTTCATTTCTTTCTCCACAACTGTATAGTTGCTTATTGACAAGAATGGGCTGTTTAGTCACATTGGATAAATATTCTTTAATTTGTTACGTCTTTTGCCATCTTCCTTTGGGGACCACTACTTCCTTCAGAACTCCACAGTTTGAATGCCTTAAATATGCACTTTCGGCTTCTCTTCTGTGTGCGGCGCATTGCATGGATTCAGTTTTCGTGCGTTTTGGGAAAAGCGCCCAGAGAACTAGCATGGCTTTGCATGAGATAGAGAGCGCATGCAGGATTTGTTTTATATGATCACAATGTACCAAAAAAGAAACAATCAGTCAACATGAACGACTACAGGACGAGTGAATGACGTCGTCTTAGGTTAGACCATATCGTGCCTGTATTTTTCATATTTAATATCGCTTCCACTTATCTAGCAAGCTTTATCCATTGCCTGATTTTGGACCTGGGGAAGTTGGGTTAGCATACTTAAAAATTAATATATTTAATATCATTCCTATAACATGAAATCATCATGTCTTATCCAATTCTTCCTTTGACTGTTCTCTTGTTGAGATATGGATTTTGTTTGAAGTTTGTTGTAATTTTGATGATTGAAAAGTTGATTCTCCTGCTGTCATTTGTTTTTTTTTTTTTGTTTTGTTTGTTTTTTTAATATCTTAACATGCTGACTGAAACATTTCTATGATTCCGGACATTTGTTTTATGGATATGATAGGCTTTCAATGGCCTTCTGATGTGAAGAGTGTAATTGTGAAGCCAGGGGAAGTCGACGTGGAAGGGACCAGCATGTGGTCTGTTGACGGCATGTTCATTCCACAAGTGCCTCTTCTTCTCCTCCTCCTCCTTTAGCAATGAGAGTAAGCAATCAACACCCAAGTGTTTTCGGAGCTGGTTTTCTAGCCTAGCAGATGAGGCACGTCTCACACACAGATACGAAAGGGTGGATGGTGTTGTCACCATGACATCCTGTCAATCCCGGCGCTACCGAGTGAGATCCACCGTTTCGGTTGTTTGCTTTCTTCATCGATTTTTATTATTCAGCCTTCTGCCAGCCTTTTCCCTCCACATTACACACAATGTTTCATCTCATTTGTTAGCATGAATAGTCGGAGCGAGGTAGATGCATATTTATTAGTCCGTATTAATCACAGTAGAAGTTGTAAATTTCCTCTTTTTTTTTTTTTTTTTTTTCTTTTTACAGATGATCTACTTGTGGGTAATCAGTTTGTGCAATAACAGTCGTTCATCTCACTTTGTAACCTGGGTTTTCATTGATGACATGAATGCGAGATAACCTTATTTTTGTAAAGAAACCTGAAAAGTGTAAAAAGACGTACGCAATGTTGAAATGGAAATTTTTTTTAAGGGGAAGGGGTTTTTTTTTTTTCCATGAGCACCACGTAATTGACGCACGTGTCTTGGACAGCTTTTGGGAAACCTTCACTGTCTGGTCCCTGGGATGCGGTGTGGTGGAGCTAGCGCCCCCTATCCTCCAGTTTCATCATACTCGCCCTCCATCTCCTACATGACCTCTTGAGCTTGAGGGGTTACCTTTTACCCACAGCTTAAGGGACTTGTACATATCGAAGGCCTCCACTACGGCAAACACCAAGGGCCGAGCCAGACGAAACAAAATCCAGAGCTATTTTTCACAGCGGAAAATAAGACATTGTTTTGTTTTATTGTTTGTTTTCCTTTTGTATATCGGTGATGAATAAATGAGATTTTAACAAACAAGTCTGTCGTCTGAGACTATATCCTGTCACTTTGACTCTCGGAGGATTTCGGTTCAGGATGCAGCTGCTCTTCACAGCAGCTGCAGATCACCTGCAGCCTTGTTTTGGTCGTACACTCACACTCCCGTTGAGGGAAACACATTCTGTAACACAATAACAGTGGTAAGATTGATTTGTTTTGTCCGAAATCCCTTGAAAACACCTGGACTTTAAAAAAGTGGAGCACTTGGCATGTTAATAGGACAGCAGGTCCTCTGCGAATCAATATTTATCCCCAAAAATGGTGTTTTCTGTAATGAAGGAAAATACTTTCAACAATGCACAATTTCACTTCTTTTCAGGAGTCAAGGTGCTCTCGGCTTCAGTGATGGGAGTAACGGCGTTAAAGTAAATGGCGTTAATAGCAATGTTCCTATTTTTAGTAATAAGCAATCTCATATGTCCAGGCATTATAACACCATAACTGACAATAATATGAAGTGTGGTTCCATTACTATAATTCACCGCTTTCAGCTTGATTTTTCCTCCTCAGGAGTCCAGCTGAGCCAGTGGAGCATAAAGTTAGTTTACAGAATAGGGCTGTTAAAATTAGCACAATAGTAACGAGTTAATTCAAATTCCCAATGATGCCACTAATTTATCTGACCCGCAATTAACTCACGCACGTGTTGTGACCCTTGTCTCGCACCGTAGTTTGGGAAACTGAGAGGTAAGTGATGTGATATGCTCCTTAAAGCTGTTTTTGATCCCCCAAAACAAAAGGAGAAGCAGTTTGGATAAATCAGGCATAATATTTAATGCTGGCAGCAAGTGGCACCTCCACAAGATGGCTGCCATGTAGGCACGTAGGTGTCAATATGAAAAAAAAAAAGTACTTCCAGCCTATTTTTTTGAGCCTGCTGGATGTTTGAGGTTATGTGGAGATTATTCTGGACAGTATTTGATATTTTTCTGGATTGTGGCAACAACAGTAAACATGCTTTTACATAAAGCAAGCATATTGATCTCAAGTTGATGGGAGTATTAAGAACTTCAGAGTAGATTAAAAAAAAAATATGTGATCAATTTGCAATTAATCGAGAGTTGACTATGGACAATCATGCGAATAATTACGATTAAACATTATAATCGATTGACAGTCCTAGCACAGAACGATGAAACTATACTGTTGCAAAGTGCGCCAGGTGACGTGACAGATATATAGCCACAGAGAGCTCCAATCATTCAAAGACAACTTTTAAATGGAAGGCATCATTGGCATACATCTATTGAGTTTTATTATTCTTTTACAAACGTAGAGATGCTATCTACGGTTACACACAAAATTTGATTGGTCTCTTTTCTCATTTTATCACATCATCAGCAACGTTTGAATAATTTAGATTAATGTAGCATTTTCTGTTTGTAATTTATTCAGTTAAGTGTCCATTTATTTCATTGACCATATATTCAGTTTTATAATAAATAATTGATCGTGCACCTTAAAGTTTCATTAAGATGGGATCCACATTCTTTGACATTTCTAAACTTTTTTTTTTAAAGTAATGCAATAGTTACTTTGCCAAGGAATTAGTTAATTTTCAAATATTGTAACTCAGTTACTTTTTGAAAAAGCAACTAGTAACTATAGCTAATTACTTTTCAAAAGTGGTTTGCCCAGCACTGCTCACCTTCAGCTGCTCACTGATAACAAATACCAATGCCACTGCTTATTAAAGCAATAAAGCTGAATTCACACTCCGTTTGCAAACAATACATGAAGGCGAAGCATTGCGCTGGGATCGAGCTCGCTGTGTGCCACCATATGCTCCAGCTCACTGTTAATATGTGTATCAGTTGTACTTTAATCATGCTCAGCACGTAGCATCATTGCTGCATGAAACCCAAAATTCTTTAGCGTATAGCATGTAGCACGACTTGGATCCACTGAACAGTTAAACTAATGAACAACATCAGGGAAACCCTGCTGGTCCAAATGTCAATCCTGATGAAGTTGCTGGTGTCGCACGAAATAGCTTTAATCCGGTTTCTTGATATATTGGCAGGAGGTTATTTACAGTCTGTCTTACTTTTTCCATTTTCATTCATTTTAAAGCATCACTGACATCGCTCAACCTCTTTTTTCTGCCTGCTGTTGATGGATGACTTCATGTACTCATCAGGTTGTATCAGGCATCAGTATGGGCCCCACTACTGGTATTGATATCAGTGCATCACTACAAATTTTGAAGAGTTCCTCCTATCTAACAGTGGTTCATGAACTGTAGCTTTTTACAGCCTTACTCTGAAATTTACAGAAAAGTACATAAATTATAGATTTATTTCAAGGATACAGGAATACAGAAGCAAAATACAGTAATATATAAATATGTTATTAAATTCCATTTACCAACTCTCACCAGCCATCTGCATGTGTAAAATTACTCATTGATTGGTGCATTTGATGACACACTAATTCAGTTATTGAGTCATGCATCCATCTTCTATCCGTTTCATCCAGACTAGGGTCAGAGTGACTGGAGCCACCTGAGCCATTTTTTTCCCCTTCATTTGTGATAATTGGTCAGTTTGGCAGGAAGAAAAGTGGTGGTGGCGATCGACCATGAAAAGTCTCAAAAGAGTCACTTACACTGAAGATTAGAATTAAAAACAGCCTCTTTAATTCGGATTGTTTTTTCTTGTAAGTATCGCAGTGGTAAATAGACAACATACTGTATATACATATGAGTGTACATTATTCCCGCTGCATTATCCCATAATTTGTGACATTTGTTCAAGCTGTGCTTGGATCCTTTTGAACATGAATCAAAATGCAGACATTCCTACGTCAGTGAGCTCCAGTGCAGAGAGAGAAAATCTATTTCCTACTTCGACTATAGATGGTCCCCGTCCTGCAGCGATTTAGCTCAGCATTAATCACTTTGAGAGGAGGTAGATATCGTCTCCAAAAGCATTAAGAAGAATTCAGCAGGGGGAGTGATACATCGACCACTGCAAATTACATCTTGTTTTCATCCACTTGGATGGCAGGCACCGCTGTGGTTCATTCAGTGTGGGGGACTCCAGTCCTGGTCCTGCAGATCCCCTGTCCTGCATCTTTTAGATCTCTTTCTGCCTCTTTACATCTCATTGCTGATTACAGTATTATGAGCTTAGTGATGACATTATCATTAGAGTCAAGTGCGTTGTGGCAGGTAGACATCTAAGGCCCGACAACGTTTTTTTTTTTTTTTTTTTTCTTATTTTTAAACCTGTCCTGTCCGGCATGGAAGCAGCAGAATGGAAGTCTGGCTGCTGCTATGTACCTGACAGATCTGCTCTCCCAACAGGAGCTTATAAGCTTAAAGCTCCTTTGGTTAACATGCTTTCTTAATAAATTTTATTTATTTTGAGTACTGATACATGATATTGCTGGACTTGACAGGAGGACAGAAAGACGTAAAAAGACAGAAAAGTGAAAGAAAGTGTAAGAAAGAACAAACAAGCAAACAACAATACCAACAAAAAAAAAGAGTGAAGAGAATATCGACATTTTTTTTTTCTATTCTTTTTTTCTACAAAAAAAAATAAAATTATATCGACACTACATACAGTCGTCTACTGCAGCTACATAAAGACATGACAGAGGGCATGTTACGAACTTTTGTTGGAGTATATAGCCAGCAGTAAACTGGGGTGTGAAGCTGAGGATCCAGGTAGGAAATTACAAGAGAGAATCAGGAGAGGACTGCTACGGATCACCATAAGTCTAACCCACCACAAGCAAACAAGGTAACCGAGTCCACATGTAAAATGAGAAGAGTGATTAAAGATCAACGTGATCATGCAAATGTGATAGTGATAAAGCATATTTGACCTCTGACCCCTGACAAGTCCAGGCCAGAGAGGCCCTCATGGCCCAGACAACCAGCACCCATCCCAGAGCCCAGATCCAAGCCACTCCCCGAGGCAGACGTCCACGCACCGGGCACCAGACACCCAGGGTGGACAGAGCTGATAGCCCAGGACCCAAGAGTCCAAGAGCCAACCCCGCCCCACTCAGGCAGAGGACCATAACCATACCCAGGAAAACCGGCCCCCATTGACGGCTACCTGTCCCAGGCCAGTGCCCCCCTAGTGCTCCAGCCGCGTACCCCAAGATCCAGGGCATCACAACCCCCAAAACACACCCGTCCCCCTACCTAAGACCCCCCCCCCCCCACCCCCCCGTCCTCTCCCACTTTCCTCCCCTCCAACCCCACCCAGCCACCCTCCTCCTTCTTAACCCCCCTGCCCCACTGCCCCCCCCAGTCCCACCCAGCCCACACCCCTCCTCCCTAACCACTACACACACACACACACACACACACACACACACACACACACACACACACACACACACACACACACACACACACACACAATGGCCCAACGATGTTTTAGTAGTAGTAAGGTTTTTCTGCACATTTTGTTGAGTGGATGGACAATAATAATGTTTCCCTCCGGAGTGTCAAGAGTCCCAGCTCATGTTCTCCTCGGAGTTGATAGTTTGACAATCTCAGCCTCATCATGAGTCATGATGGATGTCTTTGTACCTGCCATTGTTAATGTTTATCACATATTGTTTCATTATGAAAACAAACAACAGCACCCACTTGTGGCCGAGCATGAAAAAGACTAAATGGACATCATTGTCAAAACATCGGGGTGTAAATGTGAAACTGTCCCGTAACAAAAACACAAAAATGATGGATTTTTCTCTTAAAAACTTCAAGTAAACAGCCTAGAATATGAAAGACAGGTGATCTCCAGGTCAAACCAGGTCTCGTGTTAAGGTTCCTTATATATGAGTGCCAGATAACAGTTATTTTCTTGGTAGAATTTGCTTGTTCTCCCTGTGTTTGTATTCTGTACAGAGTGTGCTGGGAATCTGTGGTTCAGTTTGTACAGCTGTGTCTCTCTTCCACTCACAACAATAGTAGTTGAGTCCTCCCATTTTCTTTTCCAGTGATGTTTCTTTGCATCTCAAAGCAGTTGGACCAGATCTAATGTAGTTGGTCATATGTCTAGTAAGACATTGTATCTTATGTAAAAGTGGCTTCATGTATTCATGCATTTCTCTATGACTCAAGTTTGGATCAAGTTTTGATTGAAGCTGAGTGACTGTACATAACTTGGCTCATTGGGTTTTTTCAGGATCTTTCAGAATATTACAAACAAGTTAGTTAGTTGGAAGACTTTTGAGTTACTGGCACCTTAAAAAATCAGTTTCTGCTCTTTCTGTGAGTATTTTGCATGTTTTCATCTGATAATCCAGGCTTCTCTCGCATTAAAAAGATTATTCATTGGGTTGTTTGATGACACCAAAAGAGAGCTTCAGTTCCCTTCAACCCAGTGATGGAGAGTATCTGAGGAATTTTTCAAAGCCATTCCTTCCAAATAGTTTGTAGTTCCTTCACATCGACTTCAACCGCTGATAAGATGTGAATCTCAGTAAGCTCTTTGGATACACAAATATTGTATGCTCACATTATTGAAGTCTAGACGTGCCCAACTTCTGCAGAGCTATATTACTTATTTTAGAAAATACATATTTATATAAATTCTGTAATTATCTGACCAGCTGGACAAGGTGTGTCCTGCCAATCACTTGGACTGACTTCAGCTCCTTAACACCGGACGGAGGATGAATGAACTGTTCTGGTCCAATTTTTTTGTCCCGTCACTGATTCCATGTTCTTTTAGTCATTTTCATTGATGCACTTTAGCTTGTGAGTTTGTGCTTTTTTAGTAATGTTCACAGTGCTTTATTCAAAATAAACTCTATCTATGTTTTGTGGTTCTTATGTTCTCCAACTGTACAGTCCAAAGACATGCCTGTTACATTATCCGATGTCTCCAAATGAAATGTAGCAATGACAAGTCATGGCAGTGTTTCTCTCTCATTTGTTCCTGTCATGGAAATGGGTCTGACCAACCTGCATTTGTTAAAGTAAGTAAATAAAGACACTGTCATGATTTGTCCAACTTAGTGTGCTTAAGACACCCGTTTCTTTTTGTTTCCAAGGAAAAATGTGGTACTCATTCCACTTTGGAGTTACACAGACGATCTTCAATGAAATATCTTGAGGCGTAAAACTGAAGTCAGACATCTTCAAACCGTTAGCTAACTCTGTAGCAACCAGCATTCACAAACTTCTCTGTCTGCATTTGTGTCTTCATCAGTGTTTCCCTGCCTACACATACTGCTTCTCTGTTCTGTTGTTTTCCTGTGGAGAGCATCTGGACCATAATGGGGGGACAACGGATTGGTAAAAGCTTAATGAGCTAAACGAACGCCGTCCCTCGGTGGGTTCGAGGTGGGACCGTCACACCGCCTCTGGAGATTCCTGGTGTGTGTGTGTGTGTGTGTGTGTGTGTGTGTGTGTGTGTGTGTGTGTGTGTGTGTGTGTGTGTGTGTGTGAGTGAGCGAGCAGCTGTGTTACTTGTCTACATGTGAGATGACACAGATGGAGAAGTCAAGAATGAGTTAGAATAAAAAAAAAAAAAAGAAAAATATCCCTCCATTAAAACATTGCTCAGCTGTGTTTTGTGATGAATGAGGTTAGCAGCACTTGAGTGGAGCGCCATCTGTCCGTGCTGACTCCACCCCCGTGCTGATGAATGTTAAATAAAGGTGTCACTGGAGCCACTGTGAAGGCTTCACTTGGAGACTGATTGATGGGAGCGCTGGTTATGAGGTGAAAAAAAAAGGCCTTTGGAGACAGATGTACTCGGGCTTGAATCATAAATCCAAAGCAAATTACGATTTCAAGTATTTTCCTCCAACTATTTAATGATCTGAAGAAAATATACCATGAAATAGTTTCCTCCAAAACTCCACCATCTTGTTAAAAAACCCTCCAAGAAAAATTGAAGCTGTTATTTCTGAAAAAGGGGAGCCAAGTGTATTTTTTTAATGTTGAAGTATCTGGGTACTTTAGTCCATACCATGTCTAAATGCCAAACAGTAAGTGTACAAAGACATTACAACAATCTCTGACTTTGCTATTTGAAGATAAACTGAGTCAGCATGACCAAAAGAATCAAACCCTCTCGATGATGTGATTCCAAACACCTGTTTCCATTTTTATTCTCATATCGTTATTTGCTTGGAAGGCAACGGTCCATCATGTGAAAATCAAAACACCAACATTAGTTTTTTTAACAGTGGCAGCCAAGATAAGAAACAATATGAAGACACAAGTCAAAGGTGGGCTTCACTGCGGTATATTGGAGGTGGGTCCAGAACAGGAGCGACGATCCGACGAACAGTCACCACGAGGGTACCGTCAGGATTCAGGGCTCCACAGACCGATAAGGGGTCCATGTCCTCTGGGAACAAGGACTTATGGGTAAAGGTGTCGCTCACACTTCCGTCGTCCAATACCTGAAGGATGGAGACAGAAAACCAGAGTGAGAAGTGAACAGATTGAAGAGACGGGATTGATCTGCTGGGAGGGGACAAACAGGGTCGAAGAGGTGATGAGCAGAAAGGCCACCAAACACTGGCAGACGGACGAAGAGGGTAAGAATAGCGACAGGGCGAAGAAAGGCACAAGGGTGAGAAAAGAAGGTGAGAACCAGGGAAAGAAAGGGAAGCTGAGAGGTCAGCACTGTTTGGAAGATGAAAGAAAAGCAGAGGAAGAAGAAGGAAATCAACACTGACGAGTTCTCTCTGAAGACACTTTTTCACAGTTAAGGCCTTCAAGGCGAGTTGAACGATTGTGGATATTTGCCAATTTATCTGTTGACCCCCGTTAAGATGATCTCCCGACTCTGAGGCGGACGCTCTCCCCAGTGCTACTTCTACTCCCTTACCTTTTAAACATGATTAATATCAAACTTAAAGGGAAGGCAGAGCGAGGACGTAGATCAGGCAGAAAGATCCCGCCTGCCGACAGGAACAACTAACACAACACGTGAGTCTGACAGGCGGTGATACATCACCGATCCATGTTGGGCTACCAGATGGCAAGGATACTCTTATTTCAATTATCTGTACAGAATGGCAGTAAGTAATAGTGTATTCAGTGATGATTAAAGTGAGCATGTTTTGGTAATTTACAAGTTTTTTTTTCTTTCATTATAGAAATCCACAGAACAAACTGAAGGAAAAAAAATTTTATTTAAACTTTAGCTTCCTGAATTCATCCAACATGATAAGTTAAGCTCCTTGCAGCTCTGAGGAAGCCTGTCTTTAAGCTTTGCTAAACCTGTTGACATACTCCATCACTTGCTTGTAATTTGATGCCAGCCTCGTTGTACAGCTTCCTGCTGCTGTGTGTGAAGCAGATTACCACATGAAGTTGGAGTGCTTTCAGGCTGACTGTAACTTAAACTAATTAAAGGGGAAGAGTAATCTTTGATCAGGTTTGCACAAAGATTATGAAATAGTGTACATAGAAAAGCACAACACCACTCAACTTGACAGCAATGAGATCTTTTTAAAAAAAAACATTCTGATGCTGATGGCATGATGTAGAATGTTCTTTTCCTTCATATGTGTCATGAAGGAGTGCTGTCAGTCTGACTTCAGTGAGTCAAACCAGTGAAATGACTGCCTAATGTCTTATAATCAACCACAACTCCATCGAATGTTAAATACCTAAATGTTGTAGTCAATGTGGTTTTACCAGATCTGCAACAGAATGCATTTGCAAAGACACTTAAGCACAATTTCTAAGCATTCGTTTTTAATTATGTCTCCTTGTGCAAGACAGTGCAATGTCCAAATACCATGTCTTTTTTTGGTGCATCATTTCTTTTAAAATGATTTTGTTTAAATTGTAGCAGATCTTACATCTTATATGCAACAGTGTTTTTTCTTCAGGTAATGTCACAGAGGGTGTACCTTACCAGTTATTGTGTGTGACACAATGCAACACATCACAGGGGATGCCCTTGAATGACCGATGAGGCAAATCTCTTTAAAACCAATATATTGTCTCAGGCTTTCCGCTCTCTGTGGGTTTTTATATTGATGTCTCACAGGTTATTTATTGTGTTTTCATTTTGGTTTTGCTTTGATTTAATTCAGCTTTTAAGCTTCTGACATATTTCTCTTATGTTTCATACATATATTGCAAACATCTTTTTAACTGTACTCTGTCTTCTTTTTTTTTTGTTTGTTTGTTTGTTTCTTGCATCTCCTTTCCTCTCCTGCTACTGCAATACACACACACAGGGAATAAAAACTTTTCAGGTCCTGGGCCCGGGACAAGATAGTGCTGGGTGGGCCCAGTCCCAGGTTGTTATACGCGCCAGACGGGCCTGAGACGAGCGCCGCCATTCAACGTGTGTGTGTGTGTGTCGGGGGGGCCCGGGAAAACAGACCCGTTTGTCCCCCCCCCTGTCAGCGGGCCTGGCCTGATAGCCTGATAACCTCTGACACAAATCTGACCTCTAGTTTGAGTCGTCTGAGATGAGAGCGCAGTCTAAATGTTATTTTGTGCTGTATAAAACCAAACTTCAGAAATGTATCCATCAAATCTTGAACTAAGTGTTCCTAACATCTGATTCATCTCAACTGTCACACAAACGCACTCGGGTCACATTCTACTTCCTCCTTTCCACTCTGAGCAGAACAAACACACACCTCGCCTCACTCGCACACAGAAAACTCGCGCACACCTTCTGGGCGTGAACGACGACGTGGTGGTTGTACGCCATCACCACGATGTCGTGTGGCTCGAACTGGCTGACGTCAACAGACGTGCAGTAGCTGTCTCCCACACGCTGAACGCCGCCGCCACCTGCGCCGGGCTGCCTGCTCGTCACAGCGCCGCCTGCAGGACACACACGGGAATTACTGCATCCGTTTGAAATGTTTAACATTCAGTCTATTTCAAATCGTCTCTGTTGTAAACCAAACTACAGGAAAAACATGCAGAAAGTGTTCCATCATCAGCAGGAGGTTGACTCAGTAAGAAGAACTCTGAGTACATAGTGTGTGTTAATGTAGACAGCCAGTCACACACACACACCTCTAGCATGACACGCTACTACAGAGATTTTTATTAATTAGATAATCACTGCACCAGAATATTAAATCAAGATCTAAAACAAAGATCCTCTGTTTGAGTAATAAATGTATTTTAATGCTTGTCTGGAAAGAAAAAAGTTTCCAATAAAAACGGAGACTCCACAGAAGCATCAAACATTTCTGGGTTTTTTTTTTTTGGTTTGACAGTGTGTAAAAATTTAAAGGCCTCCTCAGCGCTGAAATCTTCCACACCAATGAAATCTGCTCTTTTTGGGTCATTATTGATCGGCCTTTAATCTGCCTGTGGCCTCGTAAACCTTTTTAACGCGGCTCATCATGCTCTGCGCAGCAGTGTAACTGTTTTAGCGCTCCACACGAAGCCTGTGTTTTATCGTAGCACTCTACCTTTTGTGTAATCTCTTGAGCCGTGGCGTTGGATCTTTATGTCTGTCTGGAGCCACACTGGCTCCTTTTCCTTCCTCTGATCAGGCCCTTTTCTCTCTCAGAGCCACAGTTTTTTTTCCTTCATTCAATAAACTCTCCACTGTCATGTGAAAAAGTGAAGGCCTTTCGAAAAGGCCAACAGTGAATCCACAACAGTCGGAGCGGGTATTGTGGAGGTGCGCTGTTCTTTCCTGTGCCGCTCTGTGACATTAAACCAACTGCACAGTTTATATTATAGAAAGAATCTAAGACACATTATTCAATAGTGCGGAAAGGCCTCCCTCTCACTTTTCTGCCCTTGTAAAATATTTAACATGCTGATGTCTCTCTGTATTTACCCCGGCGGCCCAGCATGCTCATTTTGAGCTCACACCCAAAAATAAAGAATTTGTCATTCAGACAATCAGCATTTCAAACCAAAGTTTAACTTTTTTAGAGTTTACTGGCACGCATATTAATGTTGTGGACAAAATCATCAAGTATTCCTAATTCATTTATGAATTCATTTATCCAATATTTAATTTATAATAACTTTAAAAACGTTCTAATACTTTTTCATATTTTGTAGTTGAGTTTTTATTGAATTTGTATTTATGCTATCTTAGAGAAATTAATACAACTGTTATTAAGAAATCCTTTGTATTTATTGTTTAATCATCAATTGGTACATTTGGCTTGTTTGCCTGTTTGCTCACTCGCTCTGTCAGTTGGTGGGTTGGTTGGTTGGTTGGTTAGTTGTTGGTTAAGCAGGCCATCCAAATCTTTTTCTGTCAAATGGTAGCTAACTTTGTTGTTCAGATAGAGGACAGGTGATTCATCATGCAGGTTTTGTAGAACAGTTTGTAGATTAGTTCAGTTTTGCTCATCGAGCCTTCAGTTTGTTGAGTTTGTGGAGTTCCCTGCACCAGTGTGATGATTGGATCGTCTCACCAGTTTGCCCGTAGGAGGATCTGCCGTGCAGGCTGAAGGGGGTCATACAGGTGGGACTCCCGGAGCCCTCATCCCCAAACAGGCTGCTGCGATCGGCAGAGTCCAGAAAAGGCTCAAAGAGAGCGTCCAGAGAATCGGACGATCCCCCCAGAGAACCCTCCGACCGATAGGAGCTGGACGTGCTGTAACGTGACGAGGAGCGGTACGACGAGGATGATCTGCGGCTGGAGGATATCACTGACGCCATGGAGGAAGGATGAATAAAAATACTCTCCCGTTCCCGGTACAGCTAAGTCCCAAGAGAACAAAACTCAGTTCCAAGTTCTGGATAAATACAGTCGTAGAAGCGGGTCGCCAGAAGCTTTTAACCTCCAACTGGGGTGTCTTTGTGGAGGGCTTTTATAAAGCCCTGATGCATTGTGGGTCAGTGGAGCGCAGCGTGGGCGCTACTGTATAGTGGACTCCCGTTAGCCATAAATGGCAATTTGTCCAACGGCTGGAGCCAAGAATACAACGGACAAACTGATAAGGAGCAGAGACCCCATTCTGGTTCTGACACACAGCGGAGATAAGGCTGGAGGGAAGCGAGGGGGCAGTCCGAGATGTTTCTGGCACGCAGGCAGAAATAGTCCAAGAGTTTTAGGGCTGTCCGTTAAACTCAAGCTCACACACAATGCGAACACTATCAATAATGCAAGAGAAAAGTGGCCGTTTACATTCTTCTGACCTGCTAATGGAATAACAGATAGTGGAAATCTGAAAGGGAGAGTGCTTCCTGAGAGGACATGCTCCAGGTCTGAATCACAAAATGTTCACTATACCATTTTCTTTTTATTACAAAACCAAGAAAAAAAAAAGGTGGTGTAAATGTAGTCCTGCTAACCTTTATACTCCCGCTTTACAAAGCTTTAATTGTGGTGACATTTGCTTACTGACAACACGGCCGTCCTCCGGGCGGAGCGCCGCTGACATTCAAGACTGTCATATGAACAATTTTTATGGTGCGTGCTCGTGGTTTTCATTCGGCGATGTGTGTGTGTGTGTGTGTGTGTGTGTGTGTAGGGGGTAAATGACATTCAGCAGGGTGTCATGGTGCCCTTCAAGATAAAGCGGGCTCAAGTCAGAGCGGGGATGCTTCACATGTGCGCTATAAACCCGAAACAATCCAGTTAATACAAGCAGCATACATCAAGGTGACAGTCCCAATTTGTGCTCTTGGGCGAAACACTCGAGTCTGCCCTTGTGTAAAATATCAGGTTCATAAATCCTCCTCAGTATGTATAGAGATATTTTTTTCATTATTAATAAAATGCTTAAAAACGAGTGCTGCTACGTATGAGATGACCTGAAAGGCAAACAGGAAACAGTAATAAAAGTTTTAAGCATTGGGACTCAGCTGTCTCTTCCAGATTTTCCCAGTCAGCAATGCAGAGTCCACGTGTTCGGCTAAAACTCCCAAGTTCCATTCACCCCACTGGGAATAGTGTTGGTCTCTTGAGGCACATTAAACTCCCAGAACACACTCCCGACCTCCAACAGATGATGCATGTTCAGCCGGTGCACCAGGACTGAGCTCTGAAGAGATAAAAAGATCAACAATGGAGAGATAACAAGGTAAATCAAGGAAAAACTTCAAAGGCTTCCATTTCTTAACATCGGCTCAATCATTGTCGAATCATCCGTGATATTCCAAATTCCTCCGAGAACTCTGATCAGAGCGGGCGCTGGCCTCACTTCACGTCCTCACATCATCCATGTATCTTTAATGGTGTCAGTGTGGTGCAATGGACTGAAATGCAGCTGTTTGAGTCTGGAAATCCTTTCTTGATTTATGGAGAAGTCCCGCGGTAACTGTCCAAATTTAATGAGTAACGTCATGTAAAATGCAAGAATACAGACGTCGATCAGTCCAGACTGATAGATTTAAAACATTTTTGAAGAGATTTCCTTAAATGTTCAGCAGACATTTATCATCTCTGCAGCATCTCAGTTTATGACGCACACAGTACTTTTTGTCGGCGAGATTTTCCTCACACTTTTCGGTCCCTTGCCGTCAACTGAGTATCGGTTGAAGTCCACAGTTTACCTGAGTACAGTAGCTGACTGTGTCCAAACCTTTATGACCTTCATGGCTGCTTCCGGCACAGAAAGAAATCCTGCAGAACCAGACTCAGAGGTGGAAACTTTCCAGAGGAGGGGTAGAAAAGGGAAACTGAAAGAAACAGCCAAGCTGAGTTCAGACAACAAGCTAAACTGTTCGCTGTGCACCTGATGGGGAGGAGACTCAGATCACGACCTTCCAGATCCTGTAGGAAGATGCAAAGAGAGAAGAGACAGAGCACAGACGACAGGAGAAGGAGAGAATGTTAGGGGAATGCAACCGTGAAACGTCACTATGGGGAGTGAGAAAGGAGAAACAAAACCTGGAAACTCAACTCGAAAATGGTCCAGGATGACCTGAACCAGCCCTCAATGTAAGCTTTATGTTATGTTACGTCCATATGGACCCAGATATCTGAGAAATGTTTCCAGCACTTTGATGATTTTACGACACCAAGAAACCAGACAGACACAAAAGCAAAAGGGGTTCAAACCAGCATTAGAAAGGTTTATCTAAAAAATATTGGCTGGTGAGCCAAAATCAGATTGGAACAAATCTGACATTTCATCATATGACTGCAGCACCAACAAGGTGATCTTATTTATATTCCAGAGAGAAGCGTCTGTCGTTCTCCACAGGCATCTTAAGGTGCAGGAATGAAACCTCAGATTTAAGTATTTACCCAAATTCTGACCTAGATATGACTGGATGTGTGCAGATCTCAGCCTGAATGGCAGCCGCTCCGGCCCGAGTCTTACAATCCGATTTTTCAGTCTGCGGCAGAGATCTGATCTCTTCACGGCTGCCTGAGCCCAGAAGATCAGCTGTGGTTCCAGCTGGTTTCACAGACTTGACAAGAGGAGATTTGTAACACAAGGAAGTCTCTCCTCGAGTGTGTAATTTGTTTCTCGGACCTGGGTCTGTATCAACTGGATTTTTGTTATTCTTAGAAAGGAACATTAACATAAAAGCTGCAGGAAAAGAGAAGAAAATAAATAGAATGATTAAAATAAATAATTAAATAAGTGAAATTATTAAAGGCTAAATTGTTATATTTCTATAAAAGCTACATAAAAACTTGAAGACTATAATCAGTCCTCTCATGATTATCTTTTTTTATTAAAAATAAGGTACTTTCTGTTTATTTGCAGTCATGCATGTGTCGTATTTTAGTGTGATAGTCATTCAAATGTCTGACTCAGTTTGTTAAGTCTCCCCGAGAGACTCGTGTGGAGAATGTAACAAAGGACAATCAGAGGAAGAAACACCTGCAAGGTGAAGAGGGACTGAGCGGAACTCTAAAGTCACACTTGACATTAAACTGCACACTTATCAAAGTATCGAGTTTTATCTTCCACTGACAAGTGGCTGGGAACTGATTTGGTTATTTGTCTTTCATAAACCACTTTTTTTTTAATGTCTCTATTTAAAAGAAAATTAATTTTGAAAAATCCTCAAGGCACACCAACAAGTCTAAGTCAAAGCTGAGCATGTCATTCACAATGGTGTGTTTGGCTTCTCTGATAATGAATGAGTAAAACTGCTCGGTAGCCTTGAGAGCTCTTTCACTCATTTTTGTCTTTTTTTTTTTTTTTTTTTTGCTATCATTACTTGTTTCCCAATCTATTCTTCATCTCTTCACATCAATAGATCCAACATAGTTGTTGCTTAGGAGAGAGAAATGTTCTTTCTGGATATCGTGCTTCTTTTTCTTCACACACAAACAATACCAGTTAGCTGACCTGAAGCACAGAGCTTTTCTTTTCTTGGGTAAGTATACTTGAAAGCTGGACACCGTCCTTTGATCAGGGAGGCTTAAATGGTTCCTGCTCTATATCTATTCATATTTTTATTGATTTATACTTAAGTTTAAGTTTTTCAGGAGGCTTCTTCAGAGTAACTAGTAATCCAGCAAACTGACAGAACACAGAGCATAAAGGGAAGTCCTGCAAGTTGAGAGCAGTCGGTGTTTCTACTGTAATCCAGAACAGTTTGTTTCATCTTAGAAGGTGCTGCTATCTATTCTGGTGAAATATCACATCGATTATTTTCAGGGTTGCCACAAAAACACCCTCTAAACATTCTGCGAAGCTAAGAAGATGAGGAGTTATTCAGAGTTTGAGGGAATTAATGCCACCAAAATCGACATTTTAATGTCTTTTCTGTGGATGTTACAGTTTGAGGGATGTAATGAGCTGGAACACCTTTCTAGAAGGAGAGAGGACGGAATCAGCTCAGTTCATCATTCAGCCTCCCGTCGCATTACAGACTTTGCTTCATTAACTCAATGCTCACAAGAAAAATTGAAGCTTGATGCAAAACACATCAGATTGTGATTAGAAAGGGTTTTGAAATACTTATTTAGCTGGTGGATGTTTTTTTTTTTTTTTAATGTAGGAGTGACATATTGAAGTTCATGATTATTTTATGAAAATTGAGGAAAAGTTGCAAAAAAGAATAGCCTGACTGGCTAGAAAATTATTTTCATACGACAGGCTGAACAACTACTGAAACATTTTCATTACTGGTCGTTTTGGTCCAACTTTGACACTCAGTATTTTCATTTTCCATGTATCCTCTGAAAATCCTGACACAGTTACGATTCAGTTTCATATTTTGCTCTTGGTGTACCCTGAAGCCAAATCACCTCTTTAAAAGCTCCACAGAGCTCCGATTGTTGCTGCAGAAAAGAAGCGAGTCTCATTTTCATGTTTCACCTTGCTCCGCAGTGTTTGCTGTGCAGTTCTGAATAATAATCCTGTTACATAACAATTAAGCAACATGATGGTCAGGGACGACTGAACTAACCGGATAATTCTGTGTGTTGTATTAACTGCAGTCAGCTGCACAGTTTTTGTTTGTAACATCGCACAGATTGACATTATGACTGCTGATATTAGCTGTAACTGTTAGATTGTTCCATCTTTGTATTTCTTCTTTATCCAATCCACAGTTGTTGTAGGGCTGTTGTGTCACCGTTGTGGAGCAGAAGTAGCTGATCCCATCTAACACTGGGTGAATGCATACAGGACACACTCTGGAAATGCTACCAGTGTGTTTTGTTTGTGTCACATTACCCTCGCCTGTTCAACCTGTGGTTCAACCTCTCTATTCACAGTTTTCATTCATGTTTTCAGAAACCACATCAAGTTTTCGATGTATTTCAAACAACAAAACCTTTGTCTCCATTGAAATCTAAACACTGATAATATACTCTTATATGCGCTTCTCTCTTTCTCACTCCCTCTCTCTTGACCCATCTAAAGGATTATTCAGTTCTCCGGAGGACCATGATGCCATGGAAAAATGAAATATGTGCTCCTGTAGGATCAGAGAGACCAGCTCAACACGGAGCACTTTCTGTCCTTTGCCCTGCTAATAGCTTCATAATGAACGATCCTGTGGAGGAACTCATTTGCAGGAGGGTTTGTGATGTGTGTCCACTGTGGAACTGCAGGAGAGAGCGGCGTGGGTGTCACTGTTCATTAGATGATCATAAAACGCTACCTGGAAGGTCATGGGCCATCACTTACATTCCCATCCATCTGCTGTACTCGTGTTCGAAATCTCCATCACAGCTTTGAAAAAATAACCACGACAGCAGGCTTGGATTTTTTTTTTTTTTTTTGCAAAGAACAATACCAATATTTTATTAATTGGAAATAAGATCAGATGCAGCAAACAAAGATCAAATCATTACATTCAGCAAAAAGAGGAGAAAAATATTGAACAATAAGGAGAAGGAAGAAAGAAAGAGTGTCTTTTGAGATTCAGAGGGAGGACGAGGTGGCCTGATGCTGATGGGATGGTACATTCATTTTTGGGTCATCTCGTTTCTTCTCCCACATTCTGATAAGGCGCATGCCCTCTGCCTCTGTCAGGTGACTTGTGTGCGCCATATGTATATATGGCTTTGCTGTCTGAAACCCCCCACCCCCCACCCCCACCCCCACCCCCCACCCCCACCCCCACCCCCACAGGACTCTGGGACATTTTAATTAAGACATGGGAGGTTAATGTGGGTTAAACCTGTCTGTGTTCACTTCAACGGCGGTTGAGTTTGCAGCTCTTTTGTTTTAGTATTCCGGGCTGCGGGTGCCCGTGGGCATGCGGGGGCGTGGTGGGGCTGGGGTGGGGTGCTGAGTGGTCCCCGGGCCCTTCGGCTCTGTTCTTCTAAAATGGTAAGTAGGTTAAACACGGTGACGGGGAGGGTGCCACCGCCGACTGAATATTCATACGGCCTCCTGCCTTGACGCTGTCCGACAGATGTTTTGATGTCTTTTTATAGCGCTGGGTTCTCCCACCACTATCACACACACACACACACACACACACACACACACACACACACACACACACACACACACACACACACACACACACACACACACACACACACACACACACAAACTGGAGCATTTCTCTCTGATAAGTGTCCAATGTCAATGCTTGCCTGAAGCAGCAAACTGCACCACACAGCCCAAAGTCTCTCTCTCTCTCTCTCTCTCTCTCTCTCTCTCTGTCTCTCTCTCTCTCTCTCACACACACACACACACACACACACACACACACACGCTGAAAAAGAAACATGTCTTTCTCTAAAGACATCTGTCTCACTCAAGGACAGCCGGCTCTTCTCCTAGCGGATATTAATCGACAAAACAAAAAAGAAACCATAAAGAGGAGTTTTTCTGGGACAGCTAACCTCAAAAGATGTCACTCAGGAGAAGAAAAGAGAGAGGGGGAAAAAAAAAGCTCAGGGTGGTGAGGAGGGGGGAGGCGGTGGAGTGCAGATGGAGTGAAGGGGAAAGAAGACAGGCAGGGGAGAGATACACATCTCCCCGATCACCAGGCGGTCCTATAATCGCGGGCTAATTGCTTGTCGGCAAAGGTAGCACTCAGATGTCCTCTCGGTTACATAATGAAGCCCCCACCCCCACCCCACCCCCCTGCGGGAGGGGGGGAACGGTGGGAGCAGGATGAGGGGAAAGGACGGAGACAGAGAGGTGGCAGGAAATGACAAAGATGACAGGATGGAGAGGGGACACATTCATCAGGCTGTCTGTGCGTGCGTCAGCGCGAACTCTGCCGTTTCTGCTCCGAGCAGACCCAGCGGAGCGAAAAGACGAGAAAATCCACAATCTGTGAGGTCAGTTCTAGAAAGAACTAGGAGAGGTTTGAAGGAAAAGTTAACGAATGGTAATCCACTGAAGAAAAAAAAAAAAAGATTTACACAAAATTGGAAAATATTTGTTTGGTAAAAGTGACACATTTCAAACAAGGTGGGACAGAATCATGTTTAACATTATGTAGTTTATGTCGCTTCCTGACTCGAAAATGTCTCAGGACTGATGTTTGAAGCTGCAGTTCTCACCTGGACTGATGTGAAATCCACACAGCACACAGTGGATTTTGTCCTTAGTTCACGGAATCATTTGATCTGCTGTTACTGTCCATGTTGGCTTATTTAGACTGGTTTTATCCACATCTTTTGCTGATTCCACAGCTTTTTGTCAGACTGGACTTGTATTAAAATCTGAACGTGTTTGAGATGACCATACTGAGTGAAAAAAGAAATGACACCAGGGTGTCTGGGGAGAGGAAGGGAGACACTCAGGTAGGCTGAAAGAGCGAATACAATCTCAATAGGGACAAAAGCAGCTGATAAATAAAGGGGTGGGGGGGGGGGATCAGTTGGCTGACAATGGCACACTTGCGTCACTGAATGCGGGACAAAAGCACGACCTCGCCTCGCCGGCGTCGCCCAGCTTTTTAATGCCAACCGAGAGGACAATGATTCAAATCGCCCCGCTGTAACCTCGGGACGACACGTGTGAGGCGCCCCGGGAGGGGGGGGGGGGGGGGGGGGGGGGGGGGGGGGGGGGGGGTTAACGGGGACGTTTTCCGGAAGGTGCTGAAAGCCGGTCGGCGGCCCGAATGACATCACGGAGGCTTGTGAGTGAGGATGGCGAATGAAAGGCACAGCTTCGATGGCTCCCCCTGAGTTGTCGCTGTCTCCTCTCAACTCTCAGCACAACAATCCACGTGATCTTGAGTGGAATCAATTCAGCCTTCAGCCTCCTTATCATTAGTGCATGATTTCTTTTTTTTTTTTTTTTTTTTTTAACCCCCAATATCTTCAGCACTAGGAAAAGTTCAGCCTCCACTGAGAGCTCAGCTGTAGCAGACACCGCTTTAAAGGGAATCGCTGCGTCAAAGGGGTTCTGGAATGGATATATGGCGCAAGCTGCACAAGCTCGCTGACATCTTACAATACAGCAACACTGGCATCCACACATCCAGAAAAACACCACAGACTCACACGCTGAGGCTTCTTGGAACAGTCAACTCAAAAGAGGGGATAGGGGAATCTGTGCTTTAATCATCTGTAGAAAACAAGCACAATACAAAAAAATACACACACACACACACACACACACACATATGGAGGATGAGATGCGAGTGTTGCTGTGAGTAGCGGGATGCGTGCACAGTCCGATGAGATTTTCCTGAGTCGTATGGATGACAGTCCCTCTGGGAGAACCTCAACAAGGCGAGGAAGAGGAGGAGAGGAGGGACGGGAGAGTGTCACATAAACATGCCCTTTCGCAAGCGTCATAGAAAATAGAAGGAAAATACAGAACGAAAGGCAAAGCTTTTCAAGAGTCAGTGCGGGAGGAAGAGAGCAAAGAGAGGAAAAAAAGAGGGAAAAAAACCAACAAAAGAGCTCTTCAGGAGGATATCAGATGGAAATGAACTGTATCACAGTATCCTCTTGAAATAAAAAAAAAAAATTCACATTTGTATCGTTGAGGGTTTTTTTTTTTTCTGTTTGTTTTTTGTTTAGTTTTTTTTTTTTTCCCAAGTAGACTATATCACACAGTGATAACGAAGAAAAGGAGAATTCTACGGCCACGTTAGCTTCGTGCAAAAAAACCACATACACCGGCACGCCGCGTAGGCAAAGAGATCAAAGCAAGACAATGCATACAAAAATATAGAAAAATCTCCGATGCAACTGATCCCTTCACAGAAAGAACAAAAACAACAAAAAGAAAAACTTTCCGTCGCCGAAGGGTCACTTCAGGAACATTCTGTTTGTTGTTGCCGCTGCTGATGATGTGTACTTTTTTTTATTTTTTTTTAAGATCAACCAAAAAAGTTGTGTGTTTTTTAGCGTTTTCTACAAGGGTCCCACCGGAAAAAAATGCACCCGACCCTCCCACCACCCCAAAAAAATATTCAGTAGCTTTAGTCAATTGTTACAGCAGATGTCCATCGTGAGGAATAATGTGAACAACAACATGTTGGAGTGATAGAAAACTAGTACGATAAAAGCATATCATTTCTGTCGTTTCATACTCTTTTTTTTTTTTTTTCTTTGAAACTTTGTTACCTTAAAATACATACTATGTCCTGTCACTTTAAAGACATTCCGGCATTTGCTCATAATTGGTAGTGACAGGGTTATTAAATAGTTTGGCATACCCAGCAAGCCATGCCCCAAAGGATGCTATTTAGTCTCTTGCAAAGGAGGGAGGGGGGGCAGGGAGGAGGTGAGGGCGGATCTTAACCTACCCTCCCTCTGTTGGGAGATGCTGAGGAGCTGGGGGCGGAGGGAGGGGTGGAGAGGGTGGGGAGGGTGGGGGTGAGGGGGGACATACAGAACAGCTGAGATTACAAATCGTGCTCAAGACCGGGTCAGCCCACTGATTTCAGCACTTGCAAAAAACACATGCAAAGGTAAAGGTCGAAGAGTCCGGACCCTCAGTCACTGCTCCGCGGTGGTGGCGTCAGTTAGCGGAGGGATTCGCACGAGGGCGTCACACCCACGACTGGTTTTTCACTTTGGACCGCCCCAGTAACCTTGGGACTCGCCGGTTTAAAAAAGGGATTGTTTGGACGCCTTCATAGAAAGTGGAGTAGGACGAGGAGGAAAGCGGTGGGAAGGTCAGAGTCGAAATGCTGCGAGTAAGGCAAAGATGGATGAGTTTACACATCAGTCAAGGGGGAGGGGCCTAAAAAAATCAACATGCTCTGAGGGTTTCTGGACACTGTGAAAGGAGAACGGGGAGTTCTTGCAAAAAAGAAAAAGAGGGATTCAACACTGAGCTGAAAGGCGAGGAGTCATTGGTGGTTTGGCTCTACTGCCCGCTCTTCGTCCTCCTCCTCCTCCTCCTCTTCTTCCTCCTCATCCAGAGACACCACCCCAGAGGACGCCACGTCGGACACCCTCCTGCGAGGGTCGTACTCCACCCCGCCGCCCTCCGCCTCCACCTGGCACAGCGTGCCCTCGTAGTCCTTGCAGGGCGTGTCGTCGTCCTCGCCGGGCGACAGGTACGTCTCGGAGTACGACATGGAGTAGCACGGAGAGTCCTGGCCGCCGCAGGGCCTGATGCCCCGCCCACCCCCGCCCAGGCTGTGGAAGCCGCACTCGCTTCCGCCGGGGCCGCTCTGGCCCACCCGCTGCAGCCGGGCCAGCAGCAGCTCCTCGCCCCCGTGCAGCGCCGACAGGATCTTGGCGGCGAGTTCAGCGGCGTTGCTGTGGGCGTGGCCGCAACCGCCGCCGCCGCGTCGGGCCCCCAGGTCGCGCAGCAGCGGGTGGTGCTCATCCAGGCTGCACAGGCTGGAGCACAGGGTGTCCGGGGAGCCCGCTGTCGGGGAGGGCTCTCCGCTGCCGCCCCCCTCGCCACTCCCCCCTCCGCCCTCGCAGCAGGGGCCCCGCAGGCCCAGGTGCTGGCAGAGCTGGCTGTGGATCAGGTCCTTCAGGTAGGGAGGATACGACGGCACATCTAGAGGGAAGGGTACAGACGATGAACATGGAAACAAAAATAAACAGTATGATATGCTATTAAATTGGTAATTCTACTTTCAGAAGTTATCCAAGGGCTCTTTGAGAATTAATACATTTATATGAGTGGTTTTTAAAGCTCATCTTAAAAGTAATGCATTCCTAGTGTGTCTCCAGAGAGACATGAGGGGCTCAGCTGGCTGCTGTCAAAGGAATCACTCTTTTTATACATCAAATGGATTGATTTTGTGTTTTCAGGTAACATTTTTGTGATAAATCACAATCGTTCATTTGAAAAAAAATAAATTTGCAACTCTAAGAATTATTCAACTGGCAACAGCTTTAGATTATTTAACTGTACAGGTAAGAAGCAGCCACTTCACCATTAGACACAATTCAATTAAATTCATTTCAATTCAGCTTTATTTATAAAGTGGCAATTACAGCATATTCATCTCTACACAATTTTACAGGGAAGTAAGACAAGAGAGTAATAATTTGTTAACCCCATATAGCAAGTATGGCAAACACGTTCTGGGGCCATATACAGCTTAGTTTCTTCTTGAGAGGGCCAAACTGGTAAAATTGTGGCATATTTACTTTTAAATTCAAAATTTCCCACTTTAACACAGCTCCGTTGTTGCAAAGAGAATATATGGTGAAAATGTTTATGTTTAAACAAAACTCAAACAATTATGATGAAGAGATCTACACCATCTCTACATCAATACACTCCGCCTTATCAGATTTATCAAATTGTATGACCACCAAAAAAAAGGAAAACTGACTGAATCTGATTAATACCAGGGTAACTGTGTGGTCAGTTGACGAACATTTGTGTTTCATTCATAAATGTTTTTTTTTTTCTTTTTCTATGAAGTAAGAACTCTCTGATTCGAGGATCAAGACGGAGAAGCAACAACAAGCTCAACTTTATGAGCTGCAACACAGTTTATTGGCTGTTCGGGCCATCGAGATGAAAGCAGTGACACACACACACACACACACACACACACACACACACACACACCTACACACACACACACACACAGAGTGTATTTATAACCTGCTCACACACTCTGCCTCTGCACCAAAGGAAATGATATTAAACTTGCAGGAGGGATATCAAATTGCACTGAGAAACAAAAAAAAAAAAAAAAGGGAGAAGAAGAAGAAGAAAACTAGGGCAGTGGGACAATGGCAAACAGGGAGAGTGAGGAGGGTGAGGAGGAGGAGGAGGAGGAGGAGGAGGAGGAGGAGGAGGAGGAGGAGGAGGAGGAGTGGATAAGATGTACCTGTACTCTGTGTGGTGGGCTCGTTGGCAGGCAGGAAGTCCTCGTCGTACGAGTCGTCGTTGGATTCGTCGCCATCCACTGAAGACCAGGCCCTCAGCTTGGCCTCGGCGATGGCAAACTGCTCCGCCACACCTGATGTCAAACAAATCACACAAATCATCGCCACTGTTAATGTTTACAGTGTGTTGTTCTCTGCGTGCATGTGTATGGTTTCATTACAAAAACACCCAACAGTGACAAGACATGGCCTCAATGTCTCTGCTGTTTCCATGTAAACTGACATCATTTTTAAAACATTGCAGTGTAAACACCAAAGTTTTCTGAAACAAAAACTCAAAAACAAGGCATTTTGACTTAAAACACTGTGTAAAACAGGGCCTAAATCACACAGGTGCTTTGCCTCATATTCCTTGCTTCTTTTGAACTGAAGATCCACTTAAGAAGAGAACAATTCTTAAATTTTTTCATTACAAAACAGAATCACGTTGTTTCTTTTGAAATTGACAATAAATGCATGTGTTTTCAGGCTGCAGGTCACAGATAGTTTCTGCTGCATGGTGATGGATGATTGAGTGATTAGCCCTGAAAGTAACATATGTCACCTATAAGATATGTGTGGCCACAGAGGAGACAGCAGTGTGTGTGTGTGTGTGTGTGTGTGTGTGTGTGTGTGTGTGTGTGTGTGTGTGTGTGTGTGTGTGTGTGTGTGTGTGTGTGTGTTTGGCTGAGATGACTCAGCAAGCAACCAATAAAGGTCCAATCGCCTTCAATCTTCATCAGCAGCCAGCCAATCAGAGAGTGAGACCCTTTTATTTGTCCACGCACCCTCGTCCTCCACCCTCCACTTGCTTTGTATTCCCTCCTCTCCTCCCGCCTGCCTTCCTTCCAATCGTCTCTATCAATGAAACGTTACATCCACTCACCTGACTGTCCTCACTCCAGCGGCCCTGTTTTCAGCTCCGTCCTTCCAATTCTTACTTAGATTTTCCCTCTCTCTCTCTCTCAGTATTCATTCCGTACTCTCCCACAGAGAAAGAGATCGATGCTCTCATTCATCATGCGCTGGATCTGGGCCCTGAACTCTCCTCACAAGCACTGGCACATCCTTGAGTAAATGCAATTGCTTGTTTCTAGTCATTCTCTGAAAGACTTTTTTTTTTTCCATTCCTTCAATTTATTTACAAAAAGAAGATGCACGGCCTTCATGCCAATACATTCTTTTCCAATGCCACTGACGCACGCACCGGGGAGAAGAATAAAGTGACGATGCACACCCACAGGTACAGAGGCACTCCCAAAACCCTCTTCTTCTCTCTCTGTGGCTGTGAAAGCAACACGTTGGCCTACTTTAATGTCAGCCAAAAACATGCTTCATTCATCTTCGTATCTGCACATCTTTTGCACCTGTTTTATTCCAGTTATCCTGACAGAGACTGAGGCAGAAAGGGCGGAGAAGGCCAGGTTACGTCAAACAACACATGCATTGGTGCCTGACCAGCCCAGAAGAGGTCAATGAGAAATAATAAATCTGTGAATGTCGAAATGCCAACTGCTACGTTTGCTACATTAGCTGCAACTACATGGTCACTTTTTTGTCAGTTAGGTTGAATCCTTTCTGACAAGAAGATCAGATTAGTCCCGATTATTACTGAAAGTGCAACATCAAAGCTTGGTGCAAAGTGCATTCAAGAAGAGACGAGCATGGGAGGCTTTTTTGAGTGTGTACGCAGTCACGTCATGATGTTTGGTAAACTGTCACCACAGACATGCGGACAAAACTCAGACTGTCGGAAAAAACCCGGTGTACTGTTTTCATGGACTATGATTGGATGAAAAACCAAAATAAACCCATTTCATTCACCAAATTTCAGTCAGATGGGTTAAATATGATAGAATTGAAGTGTTTATGTGGTGCAAAATTTAATCGGGTCAGCATTTAATTGAACCAATTTTGGTCCATGTAACCACAGTTGGTGTTACAGTAGTCATATCAAATATTCAGCTGCTCTCTGAATATGTATATGGATTGTTTGCTGAAGGCTTTTGTGCAGCGCAATTTACTTCAAAAGCAAACTGATGTACACTGCTTGATAGACTGGTTAGCAGAGAAACATTATTACTGATGTAGAACACACTCACACACACACACTCTTGCTGTCTCTTGAACATAAAAGCACGATTCACTTTCCTCAAAGTTTAAAAATGTGGTTCTTCTGCTGCTAAATGCTCCCCTGTGTCTGGCAGCTACACTATAAATTCACCTGCCGCTTTGGCGCAGGCCAGGTGCTGCACGGAGGCCTTAAAGGTTTTTTCTTTTTTCACTGAAAGCAGCTGCGGCTTGAAACAACGGCAGACAACTTGACGAGTCAACTAAAAAAGATGGTAAAACCAACACAAAGATGTTCAATTGATCCGCGTAGCTGAGAGGATCCTGTCAGGTGATAATTCACTGCGACACCTTCCACACAATGAAGAAAGACAGCTAATTATAGTCGCTTAAGGAACAACAGTCACAGCTTGATGAGATATCACTCCGGATTCTGTCACATGCTGCAAAGAAAATCTGTTCTACAACCTACAGCCAGGTTTAGGTTGTCTGAGGGAGTTTGTTTACTCTTGGAATAATGTAAACGTGGGTAGGCTGTATATATTTCAGTAAAGCTACATTACACCAGAAACTACAATACAGGAACTGCAACATAACTTGAACAATCGAACATAATGGCCTCTTTTCCTGAGGTCCTGCATAAAGTGTGCTATATCACACGCTTGTGTGAAGAGACTACAGTTCCAATTTGTGAGTTTTGTGGATAATTTACTCAGAATAACATCTGTCTGTACAAACCTCTGTGTACTCGGTATTGTTTATGGAGTACTGTACACTGCATGCATTTGTTTGGTTTCGTTACAACAAGCCTACATGCTGACTACATGATTTTCAAAACATTGCCATGTAAACATGAAACTATTCTGAAACCAAAACGCTAAAATGATGCGAGTGAACTGGGCATTAGACACATGCACAGGGCACGGTGTTCCATTGAACAACCAACCTTGGACTAAAGCGGCGAGGCGACCTCCTCTACCAGCAGAGCCACATCACAAGCGCTTTGCATTAACAAGCTTTGCACCCAAAAAAACTGAGTGAAGCTGGACACACACACACACGCGCGCTGGAACACACACATAGCGCTCACTTCACACGTTGGCACATTACTGACTTTATGTACTAACACGCTCGCTGACATTCACACAGAGTGTCCAGTCATCCACAGTCACACCATCACCGGGCTACAAGGAGAAACTTCACAAAAAATAAATGGAGTCAGCACAACTGGCAGCTCCCTCGTGTTGCGGACGTGCACGGATGAAACAAGCCAGATTGGGATTCCTTTATCATGTTTACCTCTGCCCAAGCTCCTCAACTTCATCACATTGTTTTTCATGTTAAACAGTTTTAATAAATAACTGCACAACAGAAAGGATGGCCAGGTCGAACATGTTCGTTGAATATACTACCGTTGTAAAATGCGTCTGACTGAACATATTCTGATCGTTTTGCTTCTTCAGAATCACTAATTAGAGCTGCAGATGAAACCATAAAATCACAGAAGGGGGACGTGAGCGGAGGCCAGAAGCCATGTAAATAGTTATATATTAAAGAGGGAAGGAAAAAGAAAGCATGAACAGGAGGAGGCAGAGAGCAAAAAAAATCGCTCCGTCACGCTGCCACTAGCCAGGAGCGAAACCTTACTGTGCAAATTAACCTTGAGAGTCTGCATTGCAGGGAGCGAATGGCAGGACGGACGGAGGGCTGGTGGGAGGGTGGGAGGAGGAAAGACGAGCGAAAAAAGACGGGAAACAGTGAAGAGGGCAGAGACGAGCGTCAAATGAGGGGACAGAGTGACTGGATGACTGCTGAAGGATGAGTGAGTGAGTACAGGTAGAGGAGGCAGCTGAGAAAAATGACAAACATGTAGTCTTATTTGGATCCCTGATCTGGGTATTCACACTTCATCTTGTTTATACAAGCGGTGTTATTGAGGACTTTTGTTTCAGGTTTGAGTGCACTGTGATTTAATCTATAATCGAACAATAAAAAAAAGTACAATGAAAGCATGAAATATTTTTTGAACAAGGGCAAAAATACAACATCATATCCTGTTCTTCTGCAATGTGCATGTACTGTGCTGAATATTGAATAGGTTGAGTTGTCGATGGCAAATCCACTGAAAATAGGTGTGTTCAAATAATTCATGGACTGGATCGACAGTTTTTATCTTAGATCGAAAGGCCAATTTTCAAAGTCTAACACAACTTGAAGTCCAGAGCGTCAACACATTTCAGCATGTCCACATCCTTTTTAACACTTTTACATATTGTCAGTGAGCCAAGGCTCTATACGGGTTTGAGCATAACATGAGTTCTTGACTGATACACCACTGTCTTGACACTTTTAAAATAAAGGTTTAGAATTTCCGTCAGCCAAACAGTGAAAGAGACAGCTGGACTTCAGGACTGAGGATGGCTGCTGTGTGACAAAAGAACTGTTTCTGTGTGACAACTCACCTTCCTGAAAGAAAGACATCATCAGGGGCCACATGGTGGAACAGTGGTTTGCGCTCTCACCTCACAAAGGTCATGGGTTCAATTACTAAACCTGTGTGGAGTTTGCGTGTGTGGATTTGTGAAAGAACAGAATAGGCCACGTTCTTAAATGTAGAGAAGACCTGAGAAACTGTCTACTGCTTTTAGATTAAGGTCCCTATAGTCGTGTGATGGTGTGAGTGTGCGACAGTGTTGGGAAAGGTTTCAGATCCTTTTTTTTTTTTTTTACAGGAAATCTGGAGTGAATCCAAAGAAAAAAAGGTTTGGAGTCATTGGTTTCATAATATGTATGTGTGGAGTACCTGGCCAATTATGCTTTTTGATGGTTTTCTTCCTTCACGACAATAGAAAAATGCATGACCCATGACCTGACAGCACTCATTTTAAAAGCTACACACCCCTGGCTGCACAGATCAGATTCGTCCAACAATTAGTGGAATACTGGATGTGAATGATAAGCACATCTGCTGCTGGACTGTATATTCAAACTGAAGATTGCAATAAAATAGCATATTATAATGTACACAACGTGTGCATTTATCACCGACATACAGATTGGTGAGGCGAAGGCTCCGTGGCATTTTGGAGTGTTTTAGTGTTTTCTAGAAAAACTTTGCATCGAAGACCCCCATTTGCATGAACTTTCAAGTGAATTCACATCATGTTGTCTTTTCAGAAATCTTTTGATTTTGCAAAGAATGTCTGTATACACGGGAACAAGGGATTCCCATGACTGAAGGATCAGACGTGCGGCAATGTAAGCTAACTACTCGCTATCAAGCTAGTAGCATGTAGAAGTCAAGCTGAAAACAGTGTTCCCAACCACCATGATTAAAACTCTCTGCTATGAAGTTTGATATATGTGCACATTTAACAGGTTTTTCAATTGAACTGCAATCAACTGCCTTATGTGCAGAGCAGTTTCAAGTGGTTTAATCTGCCTTTTGTCTCATTTATTTGTCTCACAACTTTACAGAAGGGCAGCGCCGCTGTTCCTCTATTATTGTCGTTCACCTTGTCGAGAACCAAATCTGGCTGAGAGCCAAGCACCCATTGCACCTCACCTCCAGCGGTGGTCTGGCCAATCTGTTAGCGATCAGGTGACAGTGCCTCCTGCATGCATTCTAACCCCATACTGACTTGCATTGTCTCGTTTTCTAGGTGTTGATCACGTTCAAGTGTGACTCAGGTAAGAGATTGTGGTGTTTTTTTTTTTTTTTTTATAGCATTTTGATTTTGTATTCACCTATATGTCACGGTTTCAGAGGTTATATTAAAACTGGATGGAAATCAAGATACACTGTGGCGCTTTTGCGAGCACCGAGAGAGCGAGACAGAAATCTACACACACACACCCCTGGGCCAATTAGAGGCACCAATTAGCCTAACAAGCTTGTCTTTGGATTGCAGGGGGAAACCAGTGAAGCACCCTGAGGATTCCTACCTTTGTTCTATATTTCCATTTAATTTGACTGTGATCTTTTAACATCGCAGAGTCAGATTGTAACAAGCTATTGAATCAGATCAACTGGACTTGATCACATGTCCTGGAAGATGTTTGATTGCTGATTCAAGTGGCTTCATGGGCTCATATTGTCTCCTTGACTAGGCTGTCTAACCGAGGAGTGAAACATATTCTCAAGCACATGACCTTGCTTTGAGATATCAGGAATGTGGATAATGAAAATATGCATAGACATTCTCACAAGACCTGTTTCCTGAGTTACAACTAGCAATTGTGAGCTCGATGTGGGAGGGTTTTCTTGTAACGTTGGGATGTTGAATTGAGTGACTTACCAGCAGCAAAGCGAGCCTCCTGTTCGCCCTCGGTGAGGTCAGAATAAGAGTTGAAGTCCGACTCCAAAGCTGCCGGAGTGTCGATGGGCTTGCACCAGCCTTTCCACTCTATTAGATGGGCTACTCTACCCTGTGCCATGGCTGTGGGCTTCGTCACATGGTCCTTCACCACCTGGGAAATACCTACAAAGGCAAACATGCAATGTTACACTTAAGATAAACCTTGAGATGATAATTTGCAGCAAGGCAGTGCCACCCCGGTTCATGGCCCTTACCATGCAGGGAGGATCGTGCTAATGCAGCAATCTCTTGGATGGTGAGAGCTCTTCTTGATTTTGGTAACATTTCAATGGTGTCATCAACATTCACCTGAAACGACAAGAGTAAACAAGAAAAAGACACAGATAGTGTGACTCAAAAGTTGTACAGCAGCCGGTGTATTCATCCTGCTATGACTCAGAGGAAAAACCCGCAGCTGCCTTTTGATGGAACAGGGACTCCTGCATTGAAACCTCTACAGCTACTTCAGTGTTTTTTTAAAACCTTGGAAAGTGAAGTGTTTTCTCTTCACACACCAGTCCATGCTTTAACTTCTAGCAACCTTGCACAGGAAGCAGATATTTCTGCTCCTGCTGGTGATTCTACGCTTGCTTAGTTTTTTGGGGGGAAATGTTCTGTTTTGGGTTCGAGACTTAGTAGCTTGAAAAGAGTTAAGAGACAAACACGTGACAGTTTTTAATATAAGTAAATAAACTAATCTAATTTGCATTTTGTGACATAATGATATGGCAGCCATATTGGGCTACATAAAATGGAACTTTTACCATGTGAAATTGAACATATTCATACTGCATAATGTGTTTTCTTTACTCTCAATCTAAGAACTGGTGAGCAAATCTGTTACGTTATGAGAATACCTCAGATGTCATCATACTAAAACAGGGACAGGAGATCGGTGGGTTGAGCATTTGTGAGATTTATGCCTCCAATATACCAAACAGGCTCATCAAACCAACTGTGGCTCACTTCGTTACATCTCAAGTAAAAACATCTATCATCCCCACTGAGTGCTGGTCCTCTTTGACCACCTTCCTCGCCCCTTGCAGCTGTTTTCCAAACCTGGTTTCTGCTGTGACATGTATCGTACATGAATTTGTCATTGACTGTGGCAATACAAGCCTAACCATTATCAACATGTGCTGCTTAATACTGATTGTGCACAGATGCCCCATCTTTTATTGTCTTAACAATGAAGACTGAAAATGTCTCTCCTCAATGTCAGAAATTGTCTCATAAACCATTAAATCAATGGTGGGAAGAAAAAAAAGAAAAGAAAACCTCAGTATCTTGACGTTTTGTTTTGATTCACTCTGCATGTCTACTTTTCTGTCCTGCTGACTCTGTTGTCTCTCTACTTCCATCGCATCCTGCTCGCTTTTTCTTACTGCTACCAAGACATGGCGACTGAGAAAGAGTTACAAACTCAAACGCTTAAAACGTAGATACATCCACAAACCACGCCAGGACCTGACTGTGTCTGTCGACTCAAGGCCGATCTTGGTCTTTACTCGGTCTCAGCTTGTTGAAAATCTTGGTCTTTACTCACATATCTGGTGCCGCAGGTGTTAAAGGAATACTCCACCCAAAAAACCATTTGGCCTCATTTTCTACTCACCCTCATTCTGAGAAACACTCTGGAGCACTTTTTTGACGTTTCAAATGCAGTTGGAGATGTTTGGGAATTTTCGTGGTCAACAAACAGGGACCGACAGAGCCCGACAGAAAAAATGGTCCATAAAGTTCACAAAACGTTCCCATTTTCCTTCATACTGCTCGTCCGCTGTAATCCAAGTGTCCAGAGCGCATAACGTCCATAATTAATTCTTAACGAGGTCATTTAGTACATTTTAAGAGCCCAAACAGGGCTCTCTCATACAGCTCCATTGCATGTCTGCACGCGCACCCTGAACTACGGAAGCCGCGGCAGACCAAGCAACACGCTTGTGCCCTTTCAGCAGGACACCGAATTCAAAGCTTTAAAACAGTAGCCAATCACTTTTGTGATTGTCCACAGCTCGGTCACTCACAGCAGAATATAAACAGCGGAACTTCTTCGTCTACCCTTGCAATTTAGAAAAGTAGTCGCTGAAAGCGCGCAAGCGTCTGGCTTGGTCTGCCGCGGCTTCCGTAGTTCAGGGTGCGCGCGCAGACATGCAATGGCGCTGTACCAGAGCGCACTGTTTGGGCTCTTAAAATGTACTAAATGACCTCGTTAAGAATTAATTATGGGCATTACGCGCTCAGGACACTTGGATTACAGCGGACAAGCAGTATGAAGGAAAATGGGAACGTTTTGTGGACTTTATGGACCATTTTTTCTGTCGGGCTCTGTCGGTCCCTGTTTGTTGACAACGAAAATCCCCAAACATCTCCAACTGCATTTGAAGCGTCAAAAAAGTGCTCCAGAGTGTTTCTCAGCATGAGGGTGAGTAGAAAATGAGGCCAAATCGTTTTTTGGGTGGAGTATTCCTTTAAAGGACATAATTTTGCCTGTTACGTCAAGTCAAAAGACCTGTTCAAGCTTACTTTGCAAGACATTTTCCACTGAAGTGAGACAAATAGAAAAATCAGCTTCAGAAATTTGTTGGCTGATTTCTATGTCATTACACACATGAAGACAAGTAAGAATTAAAAAAATCTCAGACTTATTTTGTGCTTGGATTGCTTCATTTTGTGTGTGTGTGTGTGTGTGTGTGTGTGTGTGTGTGTGTGTGTGTGTCTCTATTAGGTACACACTGCCACTGCTGTTACCCAAGCGAGGCCTCCCGAGTGGAAACGAACACTTAAGAGGACCAAACTGAAAAGCACCCCCTCCTCCTCACCTACATCAATCTGTCTGCGCTCTAAAGCCAAACCACAGTGGGAGTATCGAGTGTTGACAAGTTCCTTTGTCTGCTAACTCTTTTTATAGACCCACCTGCTCTCACGTGCGAAACAGTCACGTCAACGGCAAAGGCCTCACGCTGAGCCGACGCCACCGTGCCGTTCCTCAATGTGGGTCAGTGCACTCGGCTGACTGGGCAATTTGATGACGGTGTGGGGCAGACAAGCACATCCCAACAGGTGCAGACTGTGTCCAGTGCATGATGGAACTGATAGTGGCTGCCAGACACTATGGTTTCTGTCACTTTTATTTTATTTAGAGGAGCAAAGATGAGGATTTTTTTTTTTGTATTCCAGAAAAGTGGAGCTGCTGTGTAAAATTAATAGGGAATTAGACGACGTGGCCTTTCATATAACTGAGAATTGAAGGGTATTTAGACCGACAAATGTTTGAATATGATGTGAAACCAGCAGTATAGTTCAAAAAAGTGGGATCAAAGCTTTTTGTTGCATCTATGAAAAGCAGCTCTCGTCCTAAAAGTTCCTGTCAAAATTGTAAAAGGATTTTTTTCCCCCTGATTTCATTGTGTTTTCAGCCCTGATGACATATTGTCCAACATTTTCCAAATATTTCTGAAAACTTCTAAAATTTTTTTGTTCAACTCGGCCCATTCTGAAAGAGCATGAGCACCACAAAGACAGCTAATCTGTTCTTCTGTTTAACATCTCATTTGCTCTTTGCATGGTTGAGTGTTTTCCAACTGTATCCACAGGCAATGGTTTTTCAAAACTGTTTCAATGGCTGGGTCTGTTGGTGTGAGGGTCACTACTATCTGATATTTAGTTTTTCATGGTAACATATCTCATCTTTAACATTTAATTAATTATGTTTTACTTGATTTGACTTGCGAGCATCCTCGTATGATTCACATTTTGCACAGGACCCCAGTTTGTGATGGACAAGCCACCTGTCCAGGATGAACTCTGCCAATCGCCCAGAGTCAGCTGGGATCGGCTCCAGCTTCCTGCAACTCCATGCTGGATACACTGTGGATGGTGCAGGTATAAATAAACCACATCTATACTCATCCAAAAAGGACTTCCAGTAAAAAAAAAAAAAGATAGGAATGAGAGCCCCCAACCTCTCGAATTGAACTTTGCACGTTTTGTCTCAAGGCAAAAGGGTTTTTTTTTTTTTTTTTTTTTGTTAATTGTTTTTAACATAATGTATAATGATTCAATAGACAGCAGACCTTGTCTTTTGCCACTGATTTGATATTTGGTCAGTCTGCAACTGTCGGAGAGCTAATTTTGTCATTTTAATTCAGTAATAAAACATGTGGTTCAAGGAAAAGGACTACTTTCACCCTCCACCCATTTGTTTATCTCCCCCTTTAGGCACATTGCTGTTGGGTGCTTTGTTTGTTGGTTGGTTAACAGGATAAAACCGGATAATAGATCTAACAGGCTGAACGATAATGGAACATTGAAAAAGTGATTAGTGGGAGGTTTGCTCTCTCTGAGAGCCTTATTTTATTGTTTTCTATGAAAAGCCATACCCTGTTTGAGTTTTGTTGTTGCTGTGTACTCCTGGAAGCTCTCTGGCACCCCCCAGGGAAGGCCCACCCCTTTCAGAACCACTGCTTTAGGCTATGTAAGCATTCGTTCAGATCTTGTGAAGTGAAACCTTCCATTAATACTTTCTTCCATCATTAAGTGACTTTTTAACATTGAGACATTGAGTTCATAGAGAAGAGGACATTACTAGATGAAGTTAGTTCACAATAGAAACATTTCCCTGACCTTAAAACAAGTGAAATGCCAGCTTGAGCAACAAACAAATAATCAACAAAACGGTTTGTCCGGAGGGCTCGGTGAGAGCAGGGTGGATACCGAGCTCCTGATCGTATCAGCCGCTGCTGCAGGCACTGTAATCCTCTTGCACCATGGAGCGGCTCGCAGATCAGAGCGAGGATAATCTGGAGGAGACGTGACACGTACCCTCGAGGAGCGCGAGAACAATATATTGTGTTGGCTTTTAATTGAAAATGGAGTCAGACTCTTAATGTTGTCCACCCACCACTGAACATGGTTTCAAATAGTTGTCCTGAGAAATCAGTGCAGTGGGTTGTGGGAGGATTTGACACACCTTTGGGGGGGATCCAACCTGAAAAACTCCCACTTCACCATGCCTAATATCTCCAAACTTCATTTCACAGCTGTTGTTTTTCCAGTCGGGTATTCAGACCAAAGTACTTGGATCGTCTGGTATTTGTGAAGTTCAGAGAGGCCAAAGTGCTGCGTTGAGGCCAGTGATGTCTCCGAAAATGTGCCATCATAGCTTCTATTAAAATGTTAAAGCTACATCCAGTACTGGCTTTAGCAGCCCTAGAAGTTCATTACTCAACACACTGTTGTACAGGTTGTGCTCTTATATTCTGCAGCATTTTGATTGCTTGGTGGTGAATGTAGGCGGCAGTGGTGTGGTGTAGTGAGTGGGCCGTCATGGAACTCATAGCAATGTCACAAAATGATCGCAGGTTCTCAACAGCCAAATAAAGGTGAGAGCCATCTCATCATATGACACAAGACCACAGATTTTACCCATCATCTTTCTTCAGTGGTCATAATCACAGAACCTGTTTTCACCACAATTCCTGCACGCAAACTTGAGATCTGAGGTTTGCTGGTTCAAATCCTGTAGATAACAGGTCACCACTGTGTGTCTGAGAAAGACCCTTGACCCAGGAGCTCTCTGGATGCCACACTATAGCAGTCCACAGCTTCTAGGATGTATACTCAAGGTACTCTAGGAATAGGATGGGTTAAATGCAGGGAAGGAATTTCCCAAGCAGATCAATAAAGCATGCTTTCTTCATTTTTTTTTAAGTTGTGAGGTGGGGCACCACATGCAGCAGTGAGTCAACCATTCATAATCCTGCCACAAGTTCACCTCTTTTCATTCCTTGTTCTCAGTTTGACATAAATACAGTTTGGTCACAAACTCTGACAAACATCTCGAGAAAGTATTCACTATCACTGTCACCGGTCATAATGTTATGGCTGAACAGTCTGGATGAGAAAGAGCTTTTTGAAAGTGGGTAAAACCGTCAGCCTGAGTGTCTCCTACTCCATTGATCTTCCTCTTGCTCCCCTCCCCCCGCCACTTCCCCACTGCCCTACTGAACAGCAGAGTGAGCCCAGAGCAGACTGAGTGCTTCAATTACACTGCTGCATCGCCTCTTTTTTCCACCACACACAGATAAACACACCTCAAACACGGCTCCACAGAAGACTGAGCAGGTTTGAACGGGACGCGTTTGAGTGTCTGGGCTTTTCAGAGGAACTATCCGGGCACCAGAAGAACAAGGAAGGTTAAAAAGCCATAAATCTTCACGGTCTACTGCATGCAGACAGTAGGCTGTCATGATGCCGCTCAGGTTCACCTCTGGCTTTTAAATCACTGGTTAACTGGCGTATTTCTGAGCTCGCACAGCCCAGAGACATCGTGAGAGGAAAACTCAACTACATTCTTTAAGTCAAGAGCAGACAAGACATTCAGTGAGTGATACAAAGCCAACATGACTAATGTCTACAAATCTGCTTTGCTTGAAAGAATGAAGTGCATTTCAAGGTTTTATGTATTGATTTGTTCCACAAAATGCTGGGATTGTGTGCCGATGCTAACCTTATGCTGATTGGTGATGTACTCGTATAATCATATAAATGAATATAAATAACTCATAGAAATAAATAACAGAGGAGGTGCTTTTGTTCTGGTTGTAGATATTACAACAGGAAAAATGGATAAAGTGAGGCTAAGGAGTATAAAACTGGACTAAACTGTTTTGACAAGTTTGGGATGACTTTTTTTTTTTTTAACTATGGATTTTTTTTTTAATGTGTTCCTGGTCATAAAGCATGGTTTGTGTCGTCCCCCCCCCCCCCCCCCCCCCCCCCCCCACACACACACACACACACGCACAATCGATTTGGCACATTTGCGTTCATGACTATAGAATATTGGATGTCTGTTGCTGATCAGGGAAAACGGACGGCTCTGGCCGCATCATCGATCATAAGCAAAGCTGTGGGTCAGAAACTGCGAAATTAGACATTTGGTTGGACCAGTCAAAAGTTTTGTTGGGATTTAAACATTACTGAGAAACTGAGGCAAAAAAGTACAGTTTAGCGTATTTTTACTTAATTTTTTTTTTTTTTTTTTTTTTTTTTTTGAGGAATAGTTTCTATCAAATATTGGTGGGAAAATACATCATTTGACAGATGAGATGACAAGATATGAGTGGTTTCTGTTAAACAGATGGGTGAAATATCTGGTTCCTCTCATGGAAAATAGCGTGAACATTCTCCTCTTCTTTTCTCCCCTCCATCCTTTGCTTTCTGTCTCCAAATTCTTCCAACAAGAAAAACTAAACACAGCCACAATTCTGCATTTCTTTGCTTCATTGTAGCCGACCATGCAAACTGGTACTGAAGTGAGACCTAAAAACAAAGTTGAATGAAAGACATGTAGCGAGCCGTGGTTCTCACAGCGCCGCTCGTTCAACACCAGGCACGCCCACAAAGAAAGAGGCCGCATTTCATAACGGATCACTTTGCCGCCGCTAATCATAGCCTGGCTGCCTCACTGCGACACATCAGGCTTGCACCCAGATGGCGCGCACAGGCAATAGAGGCGACGCGGATTCATCAGCCTCATTACCGTCATCATCTTCATCATCGAGCATTCCTCTAACATCAGTCACATACAGAGCCGAGCTGGTTTCGACACTGAGCCAAAACATTCTGGCTGAAGAGTTGATGTTATGAACAGGAAAAAATGAACAAACATCAAGATTTGAGCAAGTTTGTGATGGCTCGATGACTGGGTCAGAGCATCTTCAAAACTGCCGCTCTTGAGTGGTGTGAAGTTTAGGTTCCCAATAGAAAGATGGAAAAGTCCAGAACCTGTCAAACTCAGAAAAACCCAAGCCTTATGTGTTTGTCATGAAAGTCACATCTCCTCAAACTCAAGGGATTGTGCTACTGACACGTTGGTAAAAGATACCGTGGAACACACCACTGAATCAATGGATGATTTAAAAACGAAAAGCAAAAAACAAATAAAGAACCTTTCATTCTCAATTTTGATGAACCCCAACATCTCAAATGATTCTTCCTCTTCAAGAATCATCTTCGTGGTAAAGGATGTAGCATATTTTTAAAAAAAAACTTAATCAGACTGTTACAGAACAATTTAACGAACGAGCAGAAGAAGAATAGAAGAAGTAGCTACAGACTCACACACCAGTACAAACAGAAAATTCAAGAAGGTAACAAGTGGCAAGGACTACCAGCAAAATGCTCATTAGCAGTAGTAATAAGCATTACTGCCCCCTCATGTGCAAAAATGAAACAACTTGAATGTTATGTACTGTTAAGTGGTGGGGATTAGGTATCATTTCTAAACGAACACACAGATTGATTAATAATACAATGTAGAAATTGAATCATTTTTATTTGATGGTAGAGACATCACACGGCAAATTATTATAACTATTTTTGTAGTTTTAAGAAAAATTTTCACCATTTTTTAGCAAGGCTCTGGACTGTAAAACATGTGGTCCCTCAGGATTACATTAAAAATTTAAAAAAATACAATGAAGAAAAGCAATTTTCCAGAACGAAGCATCTGATGTAGTATTATGTAACAGTGAAAACTATTCACCTCTTGCTAGCAAAGCTACATTCGCATCTATTTATACTATAAAGTCAAAAGGAGTTTTTGAAGAAGCTGCACTCGGTGTGTGTAATATTTGCAGACAATAAAACACATGTAAAAACTAGTAGTTGCCATATTGGCTAATTATACTATATCTGTACTGGTTTGGTCCGATTAAGAACAAGAAAAGATTTTATGTCCCAATGAAACAAGTTCACAAGGTATTTTCACTCCTCAACTTTAATCAAGTTCTTTTCGACAGATCCACCGTCTGACTCCCAAATTACCACCAGCAGGCGGTCGACACAGTCTTTACTTTGTTTTGAGTCATTTGTCTTCAACTCATCATACATTCTTTAAAAAAAACTGTCTCACACTTGCACTGAATGATGAAAACTCAAATAAGCCTCTACTACTGGTGTAAGTGGATCAGCAGCTCCGCAGCAGAGACTCTCTGTTACATTCACACATCACTGAGACTCCATTTAAAATCCCAAATTAAAAATTAATTGCTAATCACGCTGAATGGCTTGTAAATAAGTAGAAAACCGACTGGTTGACATTAATGAAAAGTCGAATGGGGAAAGAACCCAGGGTTGAAAACACACATTACAGACTTGAATAGCTTGATTAATAAGGTAATTATTAAACTAGGAAAGGTTGAGAAAATAATTTTCTGCTTCATGTGGCAAATTACAGAGAGACTGTCATTTTTGATCGGGCGTGTCTGGTAGGTGCCTCACTGGGTTACAATTCACTCGGTTACCTGTAGCCTTAGCTTCCATAAAACATTTTTCTTTATCGTCAGTATTTTAGAAATACGGAAACATGTACAGTATAAATGCTATTTGCAAACATGTTTGGCATTATTACAGCATTATGCTAGTTATGTGCCCTGATAACATTTATGAGAAATGTCTTTTTTATCTATCTCATTGTCATGTTTTTAATGCAAATCCTGTATTGTCGCCATCAATCAGTTATCTCTCCCTCTGGTTAGGTTTGATATGTTTGCTAAAAAACTCTATTAATTGAGAACATTTTCAGGATAAGCTTCTTCAAATTATGGTGCTTATATGTCCTAAAATGAGTCTGACTCCCACCTTTATACATTCAAACCACCACTTTGCTTTCACCCTCCGTAAATCAAGCCTTACAGCTATAATGAAGTTACTGCAAAAGCGCCTGCTGCTTCTTAGAGCACGTTTTGCCCTGTCACAGCAGGAGGGGAAGGAGCCTATTAATGCTTGGTGCTTTCTACATAAGCGAGGTCCAGCTCCTGCGCGTGCCGGGTCTGTGTCGGGCCTTACTGGGACTCTTAACGCAACCAAGCCATCATTAATTTCACTGGTGCTTTCCCTACTGTGACAAGCCATAAGGTAATGTCTGCCATTAAAACCATCTCCTAGCGCCTCTATTGTGAAAAATCAGTGAAGAAGAAGAAGAAAAATCAGTCAAGGGCAGGTACATAATAATTTTCCAGCCAAGAGACAATAAATTTGCACATAAAACCACAGTAGTGCAAAGAAAAATCTTGTAGTCACACAAAAGTGGCATTAATGTCAGACACAGTTGTCTGATTAACCATGAGTGTCAATCATTGTGTAAACCTTCCTATCCAGCACTGGGTGAGTAAAAAATTAACCCGAAAATATTTCAGAAAGGATGTTTGTTATGTCCTTGATTTCACTTTGAATATATGCTTGAATAAAGTTGCACTAATGCTGCTCAGGAAACTGTTAATGAGCTTCTGATGAGCAGATGTGGAAAAAAAAAAAAACAATGTAACCAAATGGGACATGTCCAGCCTAATGGGAAGTTAAAGATAGATATATCTTCTTTACAAAGAAAAAACAATAATTTGATAACAGAGGCAAAAATAAATAAATAAAAATTCATTCAAGACTTTATTTCTACTTACTATTCAAGAAAAACATTTAATGGCAGACTTCATTTTCAAGATTTCTAAGTGCACCCCCTAAACGAACTTTGGATCCGTCGCTGATCAATCATGACAGGCTCCCGATGTAACGGCTACAATGGCCTAATCTACTCAAGCTTCAGGTGTAGAAAAAAATGGGTTCAAACTTTATATTTCTAGCAAACGTGTGGAAGATGATTGAGAAATGGGGAAAGAAAACACTCTAACGATCCATTCAGTAGTTTTTCTTGCAGACCGGGTCATTCAGCAAATGAATATTTGTGTGATCGATGTCTGAAAATGCTAACATAGTGCCTGTTTCCATTGGTTATGAAAATAGCTGTAAACTGTCTCAACTTTCAGAGTAAATGGTCTTGTTATTACGGTGAGAGACATTTCCTCAAATGGCTCCCCGTGACTTTTGTTATTGAACTCTCCGAGATGGGATTTTCTTTTCTTTTCTTTTTTTTTTTTTGTCATTCAAATTCAGATTTATTTGATCTAACATCCTCTACCAACATGTCTAATTCAGCATTCAATAAATTCATGGTGAACGCCAGCAAGCAAATAAAGAAGTATCACAGTGGTTTTTATAATAAATCAACTACTTCAAAATCTATTAAAACATGAATGAGTGGTGTATATTTTCAACAGTAAAAAAGCGCCTCCTAACACTGACATGCATTGTGCTGTAGTACTGAGCTGGTAAGGAAGAGAAATGAACCACTAGGAGGAACAAGGAGGTGCGAAAGCTTGAAAACTAATTGATATAAGTGCAATCGGTATTGTAATCATGAGTTTTGAGAGGAACAGTTTTCTCTTTTTCCAGCCAAGCCATCATAAGTGTTCAAAACTTTCAGGTACAGGTTATCAACTTGTGGTCATGACAAATGGGGCTATGAGTCACATCGAAAACTCTTGACGAGGCCCAGCAGAGCCACAAATGCTAAGCCATTAGAAAAAAGGCAGAGCAGTGCTCTTTAATAAAGAGAGAGTTAAGGGCACCTCGCTGAAGTCCAGAGCGCCCAGAGGTGCTGTCAGTATCAGTCTGCGTGCCAAGCAGGTCCGCGTGCTCCCCAAAAGCGTGAGGTCGGACAGGGAGCTCGCTTCGCTCCAGTCCACGCGCAATGAACGGTCGACCGCCACTGTCGAGGAGGAAGAGAGCCACGTGAAGTTCACAACAGACCAACAAATCCTAAAACTCACAGCAGCTCTGCTCCACATTCTGGCTCTGAGTATACAGAGGGGAAAATATTGACAAAATACATTTTATATACTGTAGTATAAATACCACATATTTTTCTTTTTAACTGGAGCGAGAGCGACCAACTATGAGTTTTAGGATGCGGCTAACCTCTACCGCCACTGGCTGAGATCATCATGCCAGCCAAACTACCAGACCATGCCTCCAAGCGGGCCGAGGGGCGGTGATGGCCGTATCAGGGAGTGTGTGGTGGTTCTGTATCTCACTGCAGTTTTCACACAAAGAAAACCCAATCACAACATGAAAGTTAATTCCTGATACGAATACACAAAGTGCACAGAGAAAAGAGAAAAAACTGTCAAACAAATACTCAATTAAAAATATTACAATCCTGGTTGTAGCAGGTCTATTATTTGGGGATGCTAAAATAAAGAACTTAAAAGATACTTTGAAGCAGTTGTTACTATGCCGTTGTTGTTTTGTTTTAATTTAGTGCAGTGTAGCCGGAGAAAACCTTGTGAGATAACAAGGGAAAGGGTGAGTGTGCAGGCCCCTCTTCCATGCATTTCCAAGCCATGCCGCGTCATGCAGGTACGACTGGCTGCAGCCCAAGCCTGTTTGATATCTCATGAAGAGGATCCAGATTGTTGGAAGGAGAGAAGCCGTGAGGCAAAAGAATAAGAGACGCCTATGATACTGTCAGTTCTCTTATTTTTCACCTCCCCATTGATTAATTTAATACATGTCATACAATATACTGGGTTGGGGGTGGAGGACAACATGGACCGCAAATGTCACCAAGCGACCTCATGCCCACAAACGTCACATAACCTCCTTCAGATATATGACAATCCGGTTGATTACACGAGTTTAACCTTTCTATCAGCGGCCCTCATCGGGACCTGACACACTCTGGGACCACGCAGGAGCAGAGGTGCCTATTAACTGGCTGCCGGATGGGATTTGGGAGTAGGGAGGGGTGGGCGAATGATTTCAGCACCATGGACAGCTCCCACCACATCCTGGCACTCACCACACACGTGCGTGCTCGCCCCACTCTATAAATCAGATTTGCCAAATGAGATTAAGAGGTGGGCCTCTAAATGTCAGTGCCTGGCTCTTCTTTCCGGCGCTCCGCCGCCAGGAGCCGTTTCTGGTTACTGTCTGTGAAAAGAACAACTCGCTCGATTAGTCGCCGGCACCCATCTCAAATATTGAGTCCAATATCAAGGCCGATCACTCACTCCCCACTGGGTCAAAGCCTCCGCCGTTTAGCACCCGGGGCTCAAGTTGCCCACCAGCAGAATTCAATATGTGCCGTTTAATTGGGTGTGATGAGATCAGGTGCCCTGTGGTGTATTGTATCCTTGAATCTAGGCCACCTCGGTCAATGAAAGTATTGTTCGAAGGAGTGAGAGATGCGAGAGATTTGCAGAATGTGACGGTCATTCGAGCCCCCAGCGCCCACAAACAGGCTCACGCAGGATTTAACACTGACACATCAGCTGTCAATTTCCACAAAATACATACAGATTTCCACAGCCTGTGCCCAGAGAAGCGGGAGCGTGTGGACCGCTGCGTGCACAAGATTCGCTGTGTCTCTCAGGTCACGTAGAGGCAGCTGGGCAGAAACGACGGCAGAAACACCTCTCTGCAGCCGGACACAACGACATGGGATTCCCACAACCAGACTGTGAGCAGGAAAATGAATGAATGAGGAATGCACGAATGAACCAACTCATATGAATTGAAATCTTTAACAAAAAATAATTACTTACTTCTTCAGTAATTTCTCTATCTTGAGAAAGGCTTTTCTAATTGGTGTTTAATAAAAGTTTTAGAAGGTTTTAAAACTGATTCACTAGAATGTCACACCAGTGTTTGTTTATTTTACATATTCATTGCATGGAAACAGCAAAATTTATTTTGTCACATACATACATGATTACAATGGACACCTGCACTGTTATGCGCTCAAGAATATTTTGTAATTCTGCAATTTTAGGGCACCTACTAAAAATTTCAGAATTTCACCCTCAAGTGTAATTAAATTATCTTCTCATACTTAAAAACTTTGAAATCAATACAAAAATACTTGCAAAATATGCAATCAAACCTCATAAAATTGCACAAAAAACTAATTCATATCATCATTTATTATAAAAAAAAATAATAAATTCAATGGACCCAGCCATCCTACTGTAATGTGTTATTTACAAAAAAATTACAGTAAACATGACACACAACACTTTTAGCATAAATAACGTTGTTTTCTTTAAACATGTTGATGCTTATAAAAGGAATATAAACCTTGTATTTGTCGTTTTCCTCCACAGTTTTCTAATGCTACTGCCATTTGCCCAATAAAGGGTTAAGCCGTTTCAATGACATGACGGTGAATGAGAAAGGAAATAAATGAGGGATGGTGCTGCATTCTGAATGAAATCCCTGCCACATGGGGAATGGGATGAGCCTGAAACTTGTGGCGGCTCTCCCGTGTGCATGAGCTTACGATCATCCTCTGACTGTGATCCGCCACAACTGAAGCCGCAGCAGCGTCTCCTCTGCAGCTTCATGATATTTCTATTTATCTGAGAGCCGATTTGTACTTACAGGTCTTGCTCCCACACACACACACACACACACACACACACTGCTCTCCCTGTAGTTGCTGTTGTCGTGGAAACTGCAGATGGAGAGACCTCAGCCGTGCATGTCTCTCCCTTTCCTGTCTCTGGTGTCTTTCAAGCTTTCTGAGAGACTTATGAACAAATCAACACAATTAGGTCAGGACCAACAACATGAGCTCTCTCTACCCCCCCCCCCCCCCCCCCCCCCCCCCCCCCCCCTCTCTCTCCCTCTCCGTCACACATATCCAGGCACACACACAGAGATATGAGAGTCAAACAGGTGGCTCACAATAGACAAGCAGCAAGAACACCTTTCCGTCACTGAAAATGAGGGGGGTCTCCGGAGAATCGGGAGCTTCTCTTCATGCAGGCTGCAACCAGGAGATGATGCGCTCATATCATCGTGAATTGACTTGAAAGGACAGATTACAAGGTGGATGGATGTTTTACAGCTGCATGGATGGTTGGATTTGTAGATGGATGGATGGATGGATGAGACCCAGACCAATAAATAACGGGCATTTGGGGTTAGGGGGTGGACGGGATGATAACATCTGGTGGAGGAGAGACGCGTCAGAGAGGTTAGGGGAGTAAAGCGCGCACAAGACACGGCCCCTCCGGCGACATTCACAGCAGCCGCCAGACAGAGGCACGCGCGCACGGCCAAAGGTGTAAACAACCGTGAGAGCAAATAGATGCGGCGGCAACAGGGAGTTTGTTTCTTGGCAACAACAAAGCGATCCATGGCGTGCGTTCAGAGGAACCGACCCCGACTGCCCTTTCCAATTTCTACGAATGCATCTTAATCTGACATTTTAAGGACAGATTATCCCCCATTCTCCGAAAACGACACGTCTCAAGATTTGTCCGCGTGTGTGAGCGCACAATGAGGATAACAAGATTTTTATTTTATTTTTTTTTAAGAAAGATAAAGGAAGACAGAACTGGTCCATACCTTGCAGCTGAACTGTGTCAGTGCGGTCAGAACCATGGTGTCAGGACGGAACCTCGCGTTAGTACAGAATAAAAAGACACCGAGCATCCCTCCGCGGTGTCAAGAGCATCTCCGTCTTCTCAGCCTCCGACTGCCGTGCTCGCCAAAAAAAGCTTCTTTTGCAACTCTCGTAGCCTCGCGATGTTTTGGGCTGGAAGACACCCCCCCCCCCCCCCCATCCCCACCACCCCCACCAAAAAAAAAAAAAAAAAAAAAAAAGAAATAAAACAGGTACGGTACCCTCTGTCAGCTCGTATGTTGTGAATTAAACGTTGCATTTACCCTTATTTGTCTGCATATGACTCAGCAGCGCAATTTCATATGCAAACTATAAGCAACCCCCAAAATGTCACCCTCTGCACCTTGGCTGCAGCAAAACAAATGCGGTAAAGAAAAAAAAAATCAGGCTTCCTCCAGCGTGCTTGTCTCCTTATTTTAAACCAAAGCAAATTAAGACGTTGCTTACCAATAGGCGATTTGGAGCTGATACAGCCCATTGTCGCAGCTGCATGTATGTAGAGCCTTTTGAGAATCAAGCAAAAAAAAAAAAAGAAAAAGAAAAGAAGGAGAAGAAATCTCCCCCTAATTTTCTGGTGTACGAGGAGTAGGAGCGTACCTCACTGACGGAAAAGCCTCTGTCACTCTCCGCTGGGTTCCGGTGCGCGCTGCCGTGCTCAGACCGCCGGAGTGACGCTGAGGGCGGGGGGAAGTCCGGCCATCACTTCTGCAGCTCCGCGCTTTCTTCTCTGCCTCTCACTTGATTCCGATCCATACATACAAAAAACACTTTGTGCAGCTTTTTAAATGTTATTTTTGGTTCTTTGCTGCGTCTCTCCTGGCTGCAGGATCCGGGCTCTCTGGTTCAGCACCACAGGCAGTGGACAGCGCTCTGCCCGGAGGCTGCGGCTGCATGGGCTTCCCGTCTCAACGTGGCAGCACTCAGGGTCAAAGAGGTGAGTAAGTGATGGTTATACTTCTTCTTTTTTCTTTCCTCCCGTCTTTCTCAGGTCAAGTCAGTGGAGTTCACACCACACTGTCAGCACAGATCCGTGCGCGACCTGTGTGCGCCTTTTTCTCTCACCCGGCCAGAGAGAGGACCTTCGGAGACTTGACACATTGATACAGAAATCCCACGCTTTAGCACTTATATACATCCTCCACCTCAGGGAGAGAGAGAGAGAGAGAGAGAGAGAGAGAGAGAGAGAGAGAGAGAGAGAGAGAGAGAGAGAGAGAGAACAAGTTTCCGCCTCTTTGTGCTGACTTCCCCTGCTGGGTAGAAGCGGAATGAGATGTGATTGGCTGGTGTCACCTTACATACCAGCCGACACGAGGAGGAGGAGGGAGAGGAGGTAGAGGAGGTGGAGGGGGGAGGAGTTCGCTGGGCGCATAGAGGAGGAGCAAGATGTCAACTAAGGATTGCATTTCTCCTCATCTATATACCAGCTGACATAATGACAAACGAGGACCATGCTGCATATTTCAACAGGTCTTAAAGGGAAGCGCAGCACATTTGATGACATTTGCGCAACATCTAAAATAAAATTAAATAAGTAACCAAACTTAGTTTCATTCTACTGATGAGGAGTTGCTGCAATAGCAACCCTATGAGTTTAGATATACATCATACTTTATACAGTATATTAAATATATGATATTAGATATCTTCAAATGAATTTAACAATTTCCGGAAGAAAAAGTCCCCTGTTATGTTTATTTATTTATTTATGTATTTATTTATTTTGACAGCCGAAGGCACAAGGTAGCTTGGATGATGCATTCATGAAGCCATCCAATTATGACGCACGTTTCAGGACATTGGGACCCCATTTCTTGCATCCTCTTATAGCCTAACTGAAGCCGCATTACGACCTCGGAGTTTAGTTGAGATTTAAAAATAATATGCATGATATTGCGTGGTCATGTGTCAAATAACAGAATCTTACAATACAGCGCACTGTCAAAGGGAAGACGGAAACAGCAGTTGTGTGGTCTCAGTGGCCAATTTGGAGGAGAATGAACTTCTGTGCAGACTGGTTGGAAGCATCTCCGTTTCTTTTTAACAGCGCCCACCAGCAGGGAAACAAAGACCCACTGAGCTGCTGGCCCTGCGGGCTCGCGCACCTCCGCATGCGCCCATTATCTCCTATGGCAAATAGATCCGTGGGAGAATGGAAGCGAGATTTTAACTACCCCCTTACATGCCGTACAATGCGCACTCTGAGTTTGAATTGGTCTCTTTATGTCCATGTTATTGTGCCTTTGCCTTTGCGTGCTCGTGAACCACACTTACAAATTTATCCTGATACTCCCAAATGATAATAAAAAAAAAATCAATAATGTGGATATTAAGGGGTTAAGAATACCTGTCGAAAACGAGGAACCTTCAGTTAAGCTTGCACGAGACTTCACTTCCAGTGCGTAAATGCTCACGATGGCACAGAGACAGAGGCGCTACAGGTTTCCCGTGTGTGTGCGTGCGTGCGTGCGTGCGTGCGTGTGTGTGTGTGTGTGTGTGTGTGTGTGTGTGTGTGTGTGTGTGTGTGTGTGTGTGTGTGATTCTTATATTCTGCCCCTCCTCCTCCCTCGTTTTCCCCTCAACTCTCATTTCGTAACAGACCAAAGTTGCGGCAAATCCCGAGCCCGTGCAGCCTCCTGATCTGGGGGCACCCAGTCCGTGCACGCGGCGCTGAACTGTGTCCGGTGCTCTGGCGCCATCGACAGGACGGTTGCGGTACGGGCGGCTGCAGGGGAGCCGCAGGAGAGAGGGGGAGCCTGTTGCGCAGTACAGTAACGTAACTGCAGTGAAGGAGGAGGTGCGGGGAGTGGGCGCCACAGATGCACAGCTTTAATTTTTGATGCTCTTGTGAAGCAGGTACAAGAAGAAACTACTTTAATCTTAAACGAAAACCACCTAATCCCACTGTCCTGTTCTTATGAGCACACAAAGACAAACATAAGGCACATGGACCAAAACCTTTAACGTAATAGTAAACATATAACGTCATTTTAACTGATTAAAAGGGGACTGCACTGTTTCAACAACTGTATCAAGCATCAGCATCATCTTCTCTGAAGAATCAGTCATCAAAAAAGCCAGTTGCTGCTTTTCTTGAGCCAACAAATCTCAAAGAGAACAATGTGAGTCAGAAATGAATAACAAGGTTGTCTGTAGATTTCACGTTCTAAATGGAATATTTTTTGTAAATGCGTATAATTGCAATAACATTTCAAGTCTTTCAGGTTATGTTAAACCTGAACATTTCCATGAACTAAAATTGGGAACAATATGTCATTATTTCTAGTTTATTAACCAGTAGCAGGGCCAGACACATTTCAGTGGGGTGGCTGGGAAGAAAGACAGACATAGAAAGGTTGTGAAAAGATTGTTTTTACACTGTAATAATATCTTCTCTTTTTTTTGTGTGTCTCGTAAATACACATCAGTCATGAGAAACAGTCTCTGTGTCTGAGAGTTCAAAGTACCTGCATGTAACAGCGTGTTGAAACCTGAGTGTGTGAATCCTCCTGCGAGCATTGAACTCTGTATCAGGAGGATTCAACGTGTCTCTGCCCCTGTCACCCTGGAGTGTTCTTGGGAAAAAGTCCCGTCCCGGCTGGATGGTCCATCATTTTCTTGATTCCTGGCTGGAGCCCACCCCCCACCCAGTAGAGTCATAGCACCCTGAAGAAATATATGTTGAAACAAAAATAGTGGTTTGTCAGCTTTATTTTGACATCTGAATATTGTTTTCTGGCTAAAACAGAAATGCCTCAACAAACACTTCATTTGTGTATGTGTTTGTTTATTTATTTAACAGTGTGGTTTGATTCAGCCAATGGACACAGTGCACTGCATACATTAACCTTTGACCTCACCAAGTCCTGTTAACCAGTGAAGGCATAGCTCAGCCTTAACAGTAAAGTAAGTTTGGTGTTTGAAATCCAAATTCTAACTCTGTTAGCTCTGTGAAATGTTTATTATTATCGGATCTGTTGAAGTGAATGTTCTTCCTTCAGTGAAGGTTTTGGTAACTGGCAGCGTGAGCTTGTGGTCTCTTTTATGTGTGAGGCACGAATGAAAACCTGCAGTGTGTGTTTCACATGGGACTGCTTATTCCTGTCAGTGACATAACTGTGTCAAAGTTTTTATTTAATGGTGTGTTTAAGAGGAAGACTTGCAAAGCTTTCATCATTATCAATTTAGTGAATAATCTTGCATATTGTGTAGAATATTAACAATTTATATCCTGGTGTCTTTTGGGTGAGGTGTGACCTACTGATTACTACATGGATCAACTTCAATCTCCACACATCTATCTATCTATCTATCTATCTATCTATCTATCTATCTATCTATCTATCTATCTATCTATCTATCTATCTATCTATCTATCTATCTATCTATCTATCTATCTATCTATCTATCTGTCTATCTATCTATCTATCTGTCTATCTATCTATGCTGTATAGGTGCTGCGTAGGTACAATGACATCCTGCTCACTCAACAACAAATTGTTTCGTGTGGTCCATGAACTAAAATATCTCTGTGATTTCTGTCATGTGTGTGCCGTCACACATTTGATTCTCTGTGTAACTGATGGTCTACAAATCCCACCCTTCTGCTGGATTTCAGCACTGTTAAATGTGTTTTTTCTTGAAGCAGAGATCTCAGCTTCCATACATTGAAAGTAAAACTCATGACATTAACTCAAAACTCATATTCACAACTGCTTCACAAGCACAGAGACATATTGACAGCTGGACAGCTATTTTCAGGGAGAAAGCATTTGTAAGTCCCTGCTACTGACGCATCTGTAACTTTATTATGGTGAATTTTAATTTGTCTGCCTTTCATCATTACAGTCATTCAGTTTAATTCAGTGCTTTCATCACAAATTACACCCTTAATATTCATGCATTCAAAAAAAGATACAACCATAGAAAAAACAGCTTTAGCCCCTCTCACAATTTATTACATTAAAATCAGAGCCAGCTGTTTTTCAAACACTGAGGATTTGCTGTTCTCTGTGTGTCTCCATAGCTCTCAAAATCCTAGGAGTTTGCCAAGAAACGTAAATGATGTGGAGTCTAGCAAGGAATTTAAAAAAGTTATCTTTGTTCTATAATGGAAATATCCACCCCTGGTAGCGTGATGAAGCAAATTCAGCTTAAGGGAGAATGTGTTACACAAAGGGAAGTTTCCAAGGATGCAAAGAGGTTGTCACAGGACCAGCAGGTAGCTTTTATAACCATACCGATGTATATGCCCACAAACAAAGAGATCGCACAAATCTGACCTGAATGACAGGATTTCACATTTTATTTTCAAAAACTACAACAACAATAAACCTAAAGGACAGATCTTTATTGTGTGATGTTATTTTATAATGACATAACTGAAGGAATATTCTTAAGTTTTATATTTCATGATTTAGGGCAGGTGAAGGTTTATCATGTTGCACATGCAAGAAAACACTTCTTTCGGGATAGAAAAAGGTCGAAACACACAAAAAAATGAAAATTACTGTGCTTGAATTTTGGTCAACTTATACAGTGTATGAAGCCCTTATATTGAAGGAGTTCTCATTTTCACGACAAGTGAAAGAAGCTGTACAAGATCCTCTAAGCCAGGGGTGTTAATCATGAGGCCCGTGGTCTAAAACTGGCCCACAAGAGGTTCCAGTCCAGCCCGTCAAACCACCTAAAACTTTCTCCTGCAGCTGTTGCATTATGCATGTTTTTACAAACTCATCCTAAGAACACACTGGTAACTGTATTGAGTTGATAATTCAGCACCATGGACAGCACTGTTAACCCTCAATGAATGAATGAGGGTGTGTGTGTGTGTGTGTGTGTGTGTGTGTGTGTGTGTGTGTGTGTGTGTGTGTGTGTGTGTGTGTGTGTGTGTGTGTGTGTATGTGTGTGTGTGTGTTCTTGTATTTCTATCCTTGTTGGGGCCAAATGTCCCCACATGGATAGCAAAACGTGGAACAACGTGCCTTGTGGGGACCTTTTTCCGGTCCTAAGTAGGAGAAACAGTGTTTTCTTGACCATGTTGTTGTTACTGAAAAAAGTAAAAGTGCAAAAACATTTCTTTAGGGTTAGGCTATGTTGTGGTGTGGGTTAGGGTTAGGGTAAGGGTGTGTGTGTGTGTGTGTGTGTGTGTGTGGGCAGATTTGTTCTTTCAAAACTCAGACTTTGAGGTTAGAGAGTGTCTTTGCAGTGAAACCATTTTGATACTTGCTTTACAGTCAGAGTCATGACTGTTTTCCTTGTTAAACACATCAAGCTATCAGAAGGGACATGTTCATTCTATACTGAATACATTTGAGACAGGTTTATTGGATGAAATGTTAAATGAAGGCGTGAAAGTACTTTTCTTTCTGTTTATTTATGAGTCAAGAATGTAACTTTACTCATTTTTGCACAATTTACACCCACAGTGGTGGGTGGAACCCCAAAAAAGGGTTTTTAGTGAGTCATGGGTGGAACAGTTGTAACATGATTTGATAACTGCTGTTTTCCAGCACAGAAGAAGTGCATGTGTCAATGTTTACTGACCATGGTGAAACAAAGGTATGACGCATTCCGAGATATGGTTTTAATTTTATTTGGGACAAAAAAAATTGCGCTATAGCACAATGGAAGCTCACAATATATAAACATACCTTGTTTGGTGGATAAAAACCCTCTAAGTGAAGAGTGATTTTTTGGAATAAAATGCAGCTTTAGATGAGCCTAAGAAAAGGGACATTTCATTCACCATATCATTTTTCACTGGTCATTTTGAATGTAATAAAATTAAAAAGTTGAATATTTTCTTGACTGATTTACATCATGCAATCTCCATTGTTCGTTTTTTCTTCATTAGTTGCTATGAAGTACATCCGGTGTGCTCATAAATATTCGTAGCCAGTTGTACTTTGATTCTAGGAATTTTAAATGGTCTTTACGTGGAATATATATCTCATAGAAACAGAAATCAAACTTTAAGTTTTAATAACAATATGAACAACATGAATTCAAGATAAATTTATTAACATTTCAAATAAATTGTAATGCGGCGAAACTGTGATTTTTTTCCTTTCACTGAAGTTAAACTCAAATAGTTTGAAATTTAGCCTAGAGATCAAATGAGCATTACCTTTTTATCCACTGAGCCTGACTGTAACTTTATGTAATATTTTGTAAGTTTGTGTTATGTGTGTGTGTGTGTTTTTTTTTTTTTTGAATGAGAACATGTGTCTTAATAAGATTACCTGTATAAATAAAGGCCGAACCAAAAATAAATGAATAAATAAATAAAAAATCCACATTTTGGCAGAGGCAGTAAATCATGTGGTTTATTTGATGATATCCACTGAGCTACATCCAGACAGTCATGCAGATATTATTAGCTCAGCGACAACTGAACACCTTCCCTGATCACACTCTTATTCCGAGGTGGGGAGATGGAGTGATAGCTGCATCAGGTGAGGACAGGCGGGGCGCAACAGTGAAGAAAACTCCATCTGCCAAGTGACGCTGAGCAGATATGGCAAGATATCTCAGCATGTTGGAGAACAAAGATGCAAGCAGCTGCCCGGCGCAGACAATAGCAGCTGTCAGCGCATCCTCGCTGCACAGCAGGAGCAGCTGTGGGCTGCTTACCTGACTGACTCCCTTCATTCATCTGACAGACTCAGATTAATGGGTGTGAATCAAATTATCAAACAAAGATATAAGGGAGGTGTTTTAGTTTCATTTGTAATCACACTTTTCTAGTCCCATCTTTGTTAAAGTTGTGTTATTCCATCACAGTGTGTTCATACTCATTATACTCATATGGTGGATGTGTGCATTTTCTTTATTGAAGAGTTCATAATGTGTTTTAGCTTTTATGAAACTGTTTAAGCAAAAGTTACTGTAGTTCCCAAGTATTCGATGTCAGTAAGTATCAAATGTAAGTGCTCACACTGTGAAAAACTGGTGTCAGCAGCATCCCATCGCCAAAGCTTTGTAAACATGCTGAGGCTCACAGATTGACAATCAACTGCTTATTCTTTAAAGTATCCCAAAGCATTGTGATTTCTGCCTCAAAAAAACTGTATAAATGAAAAGGAAAGAATGAATGTAGGTCATTTGTTGTTGTGCCCGGATTGTCTTTCGGTGTGATCAAAAGCATCTTTGTAAGCCATCTCTGAAAACTTGGATGTCAGTAGGATTTCCCGGCTGTTAGGGAGAACGATAATCTGTGCTCTGATAAATCTGAGGAAGCCTTTTGAATGTGCTCCAAACAGCCCTCCAGCTGAGTAGCACAAACACAGCAGAGCACACAGGAGCGCACAAAACAGGAGCTTTTGTGTGGTTCCACTGCTCGAGGCTCTCGGGCTGCAGATAAGACGCAGATCGCAGATTCAGAATGAAGGAAAATGAGGACAAGATGGCACGGAGGACGTGTCCGCTCGAGCATCAGAACAACACAGTGACAGATGCTCTGACCCGACCAAGGAGCAGCTGGAGAACCCTGGTCTCGGGAGGAGGGTGACGTGCCATCCCCTCAGGGTGAGAACCAGCAGGGGATCATCTGTGCAGGTCCTGGAGGGGATCCTGAAGCCTCCAGGTTCAGCAAGAGGAGGTAAACGAACAGACAGAGAGGACTGAGAAGTGTCGGTTCAGCCGGTCACACAGTGAAACGCAGAAACGTTGTGTAATGTTAACAATTTAAAGGATGTTTTAAATTCTTATTTCAACTGGTCAGGACAGTCACCTGTTTGCTCATTTATTTTGATGCGTATGTATGCATGTCCGTGTTTCTCTTCCTCGCTTTCTTTCCTTCTTGCTTTCTTGCTGTGTCATTTGTTCACTACATTAGTTAGTTTCAGGAACCCACCGCTCTCCACTCACTAAGTTGGTTTCTTTCTTTCGTATTCACAGTGTTTGTAGAACATTAACTGGTTTTTTTTTTGTTTTTTTCCGGTGGTTATGACATTATGTTACGTATTTGTCCTCCCTCTCTCTGAAATCACAAACACTTGACTGGATAATTTCTTTGAAGCTTCTCTTTCGGCAGTTATAAGAAGACCTGTGCCCTGACCTGCTAAGAAATTTGAGATAAGCCAAAGCCACGTGGTGGCAGATGATCATTAACCACATGAAACCTGAGCGTCCTCCTCCAAAAAGTTACATAAAGGTAGATATTTACATAGTGCCCCGGGTGGAGAGGTGTTAAGTCCAGCTCACAGTGTGTCCACAGTCTCTCTGCATCACACACGTAACACCAACTTATTGTAATGAGCTTTCTTCCATCATGTTTTCATCTATGATTCTTCTTTTCACAGATTAAAGATAAGAACAGAGCCATCGTCTGAAACTAAAATGATGGCCTGCGGCCTGCCGAAAAGAGTACAAGGAGAGTCAAAATCAGATTCAACAAACTCCAAACCCCGACAGATGTCCAAAATAATTACCTCAATCTGTCACCCAAAGATAAAAATAGATGATCTTTATATATTTTGCATTATTAATGGACCGCTGTAGTAATGTCATCAAACCACGCCGCCCTGAACCTCAATTAGCTCTGCGGATATTGGAAGAAAGGATCAAAGGAACCGGGAGTCATTTTTAGACTCAAAGGTTGGGAAACGAAAGCGTTTAGGAGCCCCGTGGACCAGTAATTCATTAGCTGGCAGATGTTAAACATATCTCATGATGCCAATAAGGACTTAAATGATAGTTTTGAGAATATCTAACAATATGCTATTTATTTATTTGTGTATTGTCATTCATCACTTGGTCTCTTCAGGGCTGCATCTCAGTAGACCCGAGCTCATTAGGCAACAGGCCAGCCAGCACAAACACTCAGCCAGAGTCATAATAGATTATCTCCGGACACAAAGCTGTTCTGCAACAGGTTGTCTGAATGCCAGGAGTCTAATCCTTATCATCAAAATCCACAGAAAACCTACAGGAGGGTCTCCATAAGTACCTGGACAAAGTGAATGATGGTGGCCGGAAAACAAACTTCAATTCACATTAATGTTGAAATATTAGCAAATACAATCATTCAACTTATGATCATATCAGAAGTTGGAAGAAAAGCAGCAAAAACTAATTACGAACAGGTTGGAACATGGTTTAGCATTAACTTATCATTATTAAAATAAATCCATCCATTTTCTACCGCTTGTCCTTTTCAGGGTCGCGGGGGTCTGGAGCCAATCCCAGCTACTTTGGGCGAGGGCGGGGTCTACCCTGGACAGTTCATCAGTCTGTCGCAGGGACTGCTTTTGATTACAAATCTAAACTTTCATTAAAGTAAAATAAACAGATATTCATGAAAATATAAACATATAGATGCACAATTCTTGGAAAAACTGATCAAAATATGCTGAGAAAAGTCATTTGTACCAATATAGAATAGCAACTGCAGGAATATAGGACCCTGGCTGGGCTCAAGGATCAACAACATGACGTGATAACTAGTCCCCCACCTCAGCCCCCCACTTGAGAACCAGGTCCAGGTATACAGTCACCCTTAGGTGCAACTCAGGGAAGAGGACGCCCCCCCAGCCATAGGTTGTTGAGCCACTTACACTTCACACTGAATAGCTAACCTGCTCCAGAGCAGATTATGTTCTGGATATAAGATCAGTCAGTATAAAAGCTGACCAATCGGATCTCTTGGAAAAAGACCTGCTCACTCTTAGATCCTTGCTGTGAGGATCGTAAGGGGAACGCTTCAGAGAGAAAGAGTTTTTAGGGAGAGTTACAATCCTTTGCCATAATAAAATACAGCCATACCACTGAGCGTTTGGAAGCATGTTCATCTTCTTGTTCTTCAATTGGCATAACTGCAGAAACATGGATTTATAAAATGCACAGCTACTCGCGCCATCACAGTAAGATATTATTATTCCAAGTCTAAACAGACTCACATGAGGAGCTGAGCCTCAAAAGAACTCGTTGGAATTTGCACTCTTATTTGAAACCAAGCTCTCACAGTTTATCCTCTTTTTGAGAAATGGTCACATCAGTATGAAGCAATAGTTTTCTTCTCCAAAGAGTAAGCTACAAGCATTACATATGTGATGAAAAACCCCATAAGAAACCTTTTTTCTTGACGTAAATGTCTTGAGACAATTGTGATGTTTGCTTTGAGATGAATGAAGTCACAAAACAGATTTCCAGTGATGAAGATAATTTAATGGTAATACACAGAGTTTCCACATTAAAGTTAAATAAAATAAATTTTCATTTCCTGCTTTTGATAAAACACATGATTTCCTGTCATTGATATGCTGAAAGTCACAGTTTTAGATTTCCATACAGCTTGTTCCCTCTGTGAGATTAAGATTCTTATCCGGGTAAAGGAAGCTCTACTGGCCCACATCTGGACCTGAAGCCCTGAGGCAAGTCTCTGAATCGATTCCTACTGCTCTGTGAGGACGCCCCCTGACTTCTGGGTCACATCTCTCAAGAACAACTCGTTCTCACACCAGCAGCGTGAAGGTTAGCATCACGCTGACCAGGCTGCCGAGCAGCGTTGCCGATACGCCGGCTGTCCCGGCGCCGTTCGTGTCTGTGGTGGTGGGTTGAGAAGCTGGAGGCGTCTGGCAGTGCCTCAGGTCGGCGCCCACGCAGGCAGCGTAGCCCATAGCGTGGGCCACGTAGTTCTGCTCGAACACACCCTGCAGAAGGTGGGCCATCGGTCCGCGGGCCAGCACTGCCACATCCTCCCCGCTGTGCGTGGTCGACTGTAAGGGGGCGGCAGACAGCTGGACGTAGTCTTTGGCGTCTTTAAAAGACAGAAATATCACAAAGGGTTGATTCAAATATGTTGAGAGCATTCATCAATAATCATTAAGTTCCTTAACTAACTGAAAAAAGCCCTCTGACACGACCCTTCTAATGCTTTGTAATTTGACTCCAGCGTAACTATCTTCTGTGCTGTAGGGTACATGTGTTTCTATCATTTGAAATTGTGACCATGTTCAACACGTTATCAGCAAAGGCATCATACTTGGTAAATTCCACATTTCTTCCTGAAACTTTAAGATTAATACTAAGTTATTTTCAGTAGTTCCGGACATAGAGATAGATGTTTCTGGTATAAGATAAGCAGAATTTGACTAGTATGAAAATGGATGAGACTTCTCCTTTACATTTCTTAAATGTTATAATTCTTGTGTTTTGCCCCAAAGACAACAAATTTGATGATAAGTACTAAGCCAATGAAAGTGTAAGTGACAGTATGTCAACTTTCAAGAAACAAGTCAAAGAAAAAGTCACATTTAGGTAATTATTTTTAAACAGCCCTCTTATATTGATATTGATAAAATAAATTTCAATTTTTAACATCATTAGATATTTTCCTCACTTTAAAAAGCCACTGAAAGTACAACATTAGAAAAAATACCCTATGAAAACCTTAAATTTTTCAGTTTACACATATTTCATGAGTGAACAATTCAAGGAACATTGTGACTGAAGAGACCAACAGGTCTTTATTAGTTCAAGATTTCAATAAATTCAAATGACTACAGGTGAAAGAGAAAAGTTGCCGATAGTTGCTGAGAGTTTTTCTAATGACTTGATGTCTCTCACATACTTTTGAAGAGAAGGTATCAATAATGCTTTACCTGTGGTGACGTTGCGGATATCAGGGCGTTTGCCATTCACGATTTTGTGTCCCGGTCCATTTCCGTACATCAGTGTGGTGAAAGGCAGCAAGTCTGTAGCCCACAGCGGAGATTTACCTGGAAGACATTAACATTGATTCAGGTGTATGATTTTTTACACTAGAGTTCATACAGTCACACAGATCATGCATACATGAATGCACATGAAGGGAGGAAGAGGTTTCGGGGGGTTGGATCCTGATGGTGTGCAGGAGGTCCAGCGTGTCTCTGTGTTTCACTCCAGAGGGACCATCAGTATGTTGAGTCTCCCCACTGATGAGGAGCTCACAGTCTCATAAGCACATTAATCACCGCTGCTCTACTGGGAGGAAGAGGAGGAGGAGGAGGAGGAGGAGGAGGAGGAGGAGGAGGAGGAGGAGGCAGTGGGTAATATCAGGACAGAACAGGGAAGAGGGAGTCAGAAGGTAAGAAGAGCTCCACGCAGCCAAAGCTCCATCAATACAGGCTTAAAGAGCTGACGCTGATCTGTGGGCCGAGCCTTTAAAACTTATTTAGATATATTTAGACACCAGTTCCATCACCGAAGAATCTGTTTTGCTCTGGGCAGATTGGGAACTGTGGTCAAAACAGCATTTTAACCCTGTAAGATACTAAAAGCTTCACAGGAAACGGAGGAAAGTGGTTAGATGTAAGAGTAAACCTAAAAATGAATCAGAATCTATAAAGTTACTTTCACAAAGCTTGAACCACATTGAAAATACCCTCCACCCACCCACAGTCCTTATGCTGTGCTTGGTAGTTATTCTTTGATTTTTTTTTGAGTGACATTATTGCTGATGACTGTTTAGATCAATAACTGATGAAAAGTCACTTTTTCTTGATCGTTACATGTTTTTAATTGCATAGTCGTTACACACGTGTGAGAACGCATAGTCTCCTGTTACACATGGAACCTAAGACCTCATTTACATGGCAATGTTTCTGATGAAAATGCATCTTTTTTTCTGTTTTCGATCCTAAAAAAGTTTTTCGTTTACAGAGTGTTTTGAAAACAATGCAGTTTGCATTCCAAGCCATGAGTTGGTGCTGATGTTTGTTTTTGTAATGAAATCACACACTCATACTTGCGAAAAGAAGAATTTACTACAGCCATTGTGCAGCGTTTTCCTCCACCTGCACCAGATATATTAACATAAGGCCTGTGGGTCCAAACTGACCTGCATGAGGCTCCCATCAGGCCTACCGAACCACCAAGTAAGTGATGGAACTTCCACAGTATTTCCAGAGAGATGGATTCAGAGCATTGTAGAAAGCTCCCAAAGAGAAACTTTGGGAGCTATTTTCAAAAAGTTGTGTTTTCAGTTACTGTTGTCATGTGAACAGACACCCAAAGCGATGATAGTGTACAGACATTTGGTGGTTGCAGTGTATTAACAATGACAAGACTGCAGCTTTTCTATTTGCCTCACAATAATTAATTATTAGAGTGAGACTCATTGTTTATTCTAGACAGTTTTTTTACACTGATATGCCCCCTTTTGTTATGAGAGATAATATAACGAAGCTAACAAGGGATTAACGCTTTGTCTCGTGACACAAGCTAATGACAAAGAGGTTTATTCATGAAGTAACTTCAGCTGACGACAGACCACCTTATCCCATTCCTCAGAATGGAATCCATTATGGAAATAAGAATAAATAAAAATGTGTTTGTTTAACAAGGTATTTCGGTGCAGAACCGTAACCAACAACCTCAGTGATGCCTGTACTGTTCATGCATTGGCACCGTGACAGCGAGGTAGCAAAGTGTGGTTCCCAGCAAAGGTGATTCAGATATTTTTAATTTTGTCATGTGTGCCTGTGCTTTTTCTTCAGTGATACATCAATACGTTCTCGCTCTCAAAAAAAAAAAAAGAAAAGGGAACGCCTTGGGCTTCAAACATAGAGGAGGAGAACAGCGAGGAGTCCGTGAGGTCGATAAGGAGATTAACGGCCGAGTCTGATAGAGTGAGAAGAGCCGGGAGGAAAAACTGTGTGTGTGTGTGTGAGAGAGAGAGAGAGAGAGAGAGAGAGAGAGAGAGAGAGAGAGAGAGAGAGAGAGAGAGAGAGAGAGAGAGAGAGAGAGAGAGAGAGAGAGAGAGAGAGAGAGAGGAAGGCGTCGGCGTGGATGGTCGGAGACAGGCAGCGGGGAGAAGGATGAGGAGAAAGCAGGGGACTGAAATAGAAAAGCAGGCAGGGAGAGAAGCTGCCAGCTGAACGTGTTTACCTGGACTGTAATTCCAGGGGAGAGAAAGCAGGGGAAATGTCAAGCTGCTGGTGGCAGGAGCACAGCGAAGGCGCGAGGCGTCACACAACTCACACACAACACACACAGAATGCCACCTCAATTGTTTATTGTCATGGTGGATAAACACACCTGGAGGGGGAAACGGATGGAGAAGGAATTTCTCCTCTTTCCACGTGAAAAGGATCAAATGATGCTACGCTGACACTTAATGTGTCTCAGGCCAAATTTACACGTTTCTAGTGAAAAAGCATGGTTTTTGCATTTTTGTTGCAGAAAAGTTTTGCGTCTACACGACAATGGCAGAAATGCTGAGAATAATGTAGTTTTCATGTTTGGCCACTAGTGGGTGCTGTTTGTTGAACATGTGTTTCTTCCATCGACACAAAAATGAAAATTTTCAAAAAGCTCCACCTTGGTAGACATTTCCAAGCTGTTGTTTTCAGAGGCTCTAAGTCCTGTTTGTCCTTTAAATGGACACCCAAAATGCCAATGTGTAAAAAGGGCCATTGAGACGAAGAAATAAGAGCAAAAAAAAAATTACAGAATTACCCAGGATGCTCTGCCCACGGAACGGAAACCCGTTGAAGGTGAGGGGGTGGGAGTGGTCAGCCATCACCACTGTGAGAGTTTCTTTCTCGTCAGTCAGTTCCAGAGCCTTTTCAATGGCGTAGTCAAAGGCGACCGTCTCGTGGAGGGCCATGTACGCCCGGCCGTCGTGGTGAGCCTGGTCAATACGCCCACCTGAGTGCAGGGAGGAGAGGATTCAATAAAATAGAAAGAATAGTCCCTAAGTATTCCCTTAATGAAGTTATATTCAATGTTTTTTGGTCTTGAACTCAAAGTCAATCATTCAAACCTTCATCTTACTGTGTTTTCATTTTTTCTTAACCCCTTACCTGATCCAGGGTTTGAATGACACTCTGTCCTATTCTTTTCTCTCTGTCTATCGCCTCACCTCAACTACAACAGCAGAAAATCAAATCTCCACCTCTGAATCTGGTTCTCCTGGTTTCTTCCTTTTGAAAGGGAGTTTTTCCTTTCCACTGTCATCTGTGCTTGCTCATACGGAATTGTAGGATGTTGTTTTTGTTGTTGTTGTTTTTTGGGGTTTTTTTTTTTAGATAATATTGAATTGAATTGAACTATATTTTACCTGCTTGACCCAAATGGCTCAGTAAACGGATGCCAGTTATGTAGCAGTTCTTTCAGCGCTTCAGAAGCCTCAAAGTGCTTTACAGGATTACTCACACACCACACCGATGGTGACAGCTGCCAGGCGCTCACCGGGAGCAGTTTCGGATTTGGTGTCTTGCTCAGATCTGAAGCTCTGCTAATGGGAGACAATCAGCTCTTCCAACTGAACCACAGCCACCAAATTCAACAGTTTGACTTTCATCTGGTGACTTTTTCTTTTTCTTTCTTTCTTTTCTTTTTTTTTTTTTGGATGCCCTGGCACCAGACAATGATTCAAAGTTGACTGAATGCTGTAAAGATCTGACAAACATTCAAAGTACATTTTTCCTCAGTTGATGCAACAGTAATCCACAAGATAATCAAAGTCTGATATCTAATATCTAATATTTATTATCTAACATGTAGCTCTGACAGAATTCAAGTTTGACTGTAAATCATGATGAGTTGAACCAGCTTTGAAAATGTAGTATGAATTCTGAAAAGTTTCTCCATCGTCTCGAAACCTGTGACACACCTCCCAAATATAAGAGTTTTGCAGTCTGTACAGTATGTACTGCTCAGTCTGGCCAATCTTCTTGATATATTTTAACAGCTACATTTCAGAGCTGAACCTTTTTCTCCCGCAGAGAGTAAATCTAACAAGGAGATGAAACTCACTCACTCCTCCACACTCCTGCCCTCACAAACTACACTCAAGAAGAAAGTAGACCTTGGTTAATAAGTTGTGATCTTGGCGAGGTGTCAGTGATTGGGTGCGCCATATGCCTGCTTCTATTTATATGTTTTAAAGTCATTGTGAAGACACTCAGGAGCACCGTGGTGTCCCCAGGCAGCTGCCTCAGATTAAAGGGGAGATGGATGAGGGGGGCCGGCGAGGCAGCCGCACGGAACAGAAACACATCAGGTTACCGCGCTCCCGCTAGCACACACTGCGGCAAACTCATCGAGCTGTATGCAGAATCGATGTCAAGCCACCGGATCTGCTGCAGGTACACACAGTTCTCTGACAGAGATCCACACCGCAGCAGATATGACAGGGATCACCCTAAAAACCCGCCAGTGGGAACGTAGAAAATACAGATTGTGGCAAAGCTCAGCAGTGGCTGTAAGGCACAAACCTGTTCTCTGTGAATAATACACAATCAATGATTCAGTTGATCCATCTGGACCGGCCACGTGATTTGTCCACCTATCTTTCGTCGCTCCTTCTCTCAGGGGACTTCATTATCTGCTCTTTCGATAGATTAAGCGATAGCAGCATGTCTGCAGGGTGGGTGGCGCCGCTGTCCTCACCCTCCACCAGCAGGAAGAAGCCGTTGGGGTTTTTCCGCAGGATGCGGATGGCCTTTTCTGTGGTCTCCACGATGGACGGCTCCATGCTTGGCTCCCTGTCCTCCTCAAACTGAAGATCACCGGGTTCAAACAGAGCTGGAGGGATGAGAAAGGACAAACCAAATCAGAAACCTATCAGGCCACAGCAGAAGAGCAGCAGCAGGGAAGGAAAGTCCTCCTCCGCATGCCCCTACCACTATTTTCAGCACAAAGGAAGCGAGGGACCAGAGGAAAAATCCAAAACTTTATGGGAGGAAGTGAAACAAGTATTCAGTCCAACAACAACAAAAAAAACTGGATGACTGGATTCCTTCAACTCCTCCACACCATCTCAGCCTGCACTCAGTGTATCAAGCAGAATGAACCGTTTCCAAGTAGGAAAATACACAAACAAATGTAGCAATGCAGCTTTTATATCTGACCGTGGCTGGCTTGGATCTTTCTTCAATACAAGTTTGAACAAGGCTAGAATAACTTCATAAAAAATCCTTATGGTCGAGTTACTTCTAAACAATATGGCATTCTTTAAACTGCAGTCTTCAGGGAACCTAAAAAAATAAGTTGAGACCAGTTCTATCGGTATGCTGGTAGTTTATCTCAGGCTATCATCACACATCTGAATCTGCTTTACTCAGCAATACCTTGAGGAAAAGTGCAAAATCATGTGGGAGGACTGACACATTACAGATTGTGACTGAATAACGGAAGTGCCAGAGCTCACTGGAGCTTCAAGTTGAGATCCAAACTGTGAAAATGAGGTCTCACAATCCTCTTGACATTTTTTTTTATTCAAAGCTGAAATAATGAAATACGGTGATGATCACTGACTTATACCAAATAGTATTTTTTTCATCCATTTTGATTTTGTGAAGCTGAATTGTGAGTTCAGGTATCATTAAACAGGTTAGTTTTATCATCTGTAGCTGCAGCGGTGATCCTGGTACCAGCAGGAGTTTCCTGCATTTATTATTTGATTCGCTGATCAGAATACTTATTTCATGTGAAGATTTCCATCAAGAGACACATAGTGGTGGAGATATTCGTACTCTCATCTCTCATTAAGAAGACAGTAAATCTCTGCCAAAATCCACAAACGCGGATGTACAGTAAAGGATCATGCATGTTCATTTGGCACGAGTTCACACAGTTCTCATGAGCAATACAATATACCTGGGAAGACGAACTCTTGCAGAACCTGCAGGACCTGTTATTGCTCCTAAAGCTGCTGTACATCTCCAGAAGACTGCCAATAAATGACTTCAATAATTAAGAGAAAACTCATTCAGGGATTGTAATGTCTACTTCAACTATATTATTCCATTTTTTCTTTATAACCTGGCCTCATTCAGACCACAATGAACCGATTCTCCTACACTAAAGCTACAGTTTTAGCTAAAGAATACATTTAAAACTGTGTGAGAGGGGCAGAATTCATTCAGTAAGTTTGTTGCTTGTATAAAGTAAGCAATGTATGGCTGTCAGATTCACTATCCTGTATTTATCTTTATAAATTAAACTAATGCAACCACTAATGCACAATGCAGCCACTCTTTCTGCAATATGTATATTGTGCGTGTTGAAATCACAATAACAATACATTTTTGATGTACTGTGCACCCTTATGAAATATAAAATAAGAAAATAGTTTTATTCTTTGGTACAAGTCTCTATTCATGCTAACATTTTAAATTTTTAATAAATTGTTTTCATCAATAATAAAATGTAATCATTGTTGGCATTTTAAATTATTAATTTGGTTCATTTTTTTGGTTTAAATATTTAGGAGATACTCATTTAAGCATGCATTTTACATTTAAAATGTATTATATTATTTTTATTAATATTATTATTGCTATTGTTATTGTTGTTGTTCTTGCTGTTGTTGTTATTTATACTTACTTCAAAAATGGCTGAGAGATAAATGAGTAATCACTGACATGTATTTCCATTTGTTTGGCAGGAAAAAGCACTTAGTGAGTGGAACATAATGAGAATATTGAAGAATTTTAGTAAGAGTGGTTGAAGTGAAGATGTGATGCACTGAGCGCAGATCTGAATAGAAATTGCTTTTGTTTGAACCTTGAAAACATGAAGTGGGTCAGAAGTAGTTCATTCAGGAAGAAGATTCCTCTGAATAAAAGCAGAACCAAGGACACTGTAGGACTGCTGCTGAAGTGTTCCTGGAGGACTGGCAGATAATTCTTTACCTTTCTGTGAAAATAAATAGATAGGCAGTAGAGAACATACCCATGAGGTAGTCGGTGGTTTCAGGGTCAACAGCATCGAAATTGGTTTTATCCCAAACGTAGTTGGCTACCTGTGGCACAAACATGAACACAGTGAGGGGAAGTAGGACAGCGGCAGTGTTTTCTGCCCGCTGTGAGTCACCGCATGACTCACTTGTTGATGTACACCATCTCTCCAACACCGGCTCTCTCAGCCCGCACTGATGCTGTTTACAATCTGCAAGTTACTGTCAAATACTTTGTTATTCATTCAGCAATGGTGAATCATTCATGCGCATCCTGCGGGTTCACTCTCCAACTGCTCCAAAGAAGGATCCTACAGATGACGGTCTAATAAAGGACTTGATTAATTAAGGATGACAAATCAGCATGTTGGAAAAAAAGAAATCCCAACATGTTGTTCCTGACTGCACCTGCTTCCTGTAAAGAAACAATGCTCTGTGAACATGAAGAGAAATGTATTTGACTTCAACATTCCTCGTTGAAGGTGAGGAAAAGTCATCATTATTATTATTATTATTATTATTATTATTATTATTATCATTATTGATGTTGTTGTTGTTGTTGCTTTTGTTGTTGTGTATAATATTTTAAATCAAAAACATAACTCAAACAAAAGGAAAAAGTAAAATACACTTTAATTATCCAATAAAACAAGCAGCACATTCTAAGCATGTAGTTCTATTATATATAGTGACAACAAGCTGGGATACATAATAATAATAATAATAATAATAATAATAATAATAATAATAATAATAATAATGAGAAGAAGAAGAAGAAGAAGAAGAAGAAGAAGAAGAACAAGAAGAAGAAGAAGAAGAAAAACAGGAAATACAACAAAACCACTGTGTCCTAAAGGCTTGAACATAAAATATAAACGGTTTTATTATTTTTCTTTACCTTCAAACTTTCTTTGATAATCAGAAGCCAAAGTCAGTTTTTCCAACAGATACATTCCTATTTTATGCACATATCTTTTGCAATAAAACAATCAGTTTTCATAAAGCTGAAAGACTTGAAAAATGTCAGTGGTCACATTCCTATTTAGAATGCAGACTTACTGATAATGCCCATTTATCCTGCTTTATATGCTTTCAAGGTATTTTATTATTATTATTATTATTATTAAACAGTTCAGTCGCCTACTGCTCATGATGGATTTAAAGCTTGATTTAAAGCTTGTTTAATCATCCACAATATTTCCCTGCTGTATTAACACAGCAGAAGCTGAACTCTCACCCTGTCTGCAGTCACTCTTTGAGGCAGACAACTGAACCTGACACTGAAATACATAAATAAATATGTGCTCGTACTTAAGTGCTCTGATTTCACACCTTGTGACATTACTTGACGATTTGGCTTCATCTCACGACCCCGAAGCCATAAATAATCCTCTGCTGGGTAAACATGTTACCTTTCCCGCCATCTTGGAGCTCTGCCACTCTTTGATTAGATCACGTCCGTCTGTCCTCTGGCCCCGGGATGAGTAGTCCCAGGGGTACTCGGGGTCCTGGGTGCCTTTTGGGGTCATGTACTTCCTGCCACCGCCGATGATCACCTGGAAAAGAAGACAACACACACATTGAAACAAAATTCAACAGGTCCAAAAACATCAGAAATCCTTCTGAAGCTGTCTGAGCTGAACTCACATCGATGTCAATGTTTTTGATGAGCTGTGACGCGATGTCGGTGCAGCCGTCCGTCTTGGCGCTGTCGGGCAGGTCGGCGTCGCTGTACCACGACCTGCTCACGCTGTGGGCGTAGGCGGCAGCCGGAGTGGCGTGCTGCACCCGGGTGGTGGTCACAATGCCAACAGACTTACCTGCAACACGAATATGAACAGAAAAAAAAGGTCAGTATGATAGTGGTAAGCGGTCGGTGTTAAAGAAAAAGAAAACATTTCAAAGACCTAACAGAGCAAAATGACGGGGGTGAAACGCTTGTGTACAGTTTATCGGGTAACGTTTACAAGCATTTTTCAATAATCCGAAGTCCATAGTCCAAAACCTTCCATACCTCAAAGCAACACCTCAAAGTACCATATGCAAAGAGCAAGTTCATTTTAAATTGAGAAAAATAAGAGGTGTGGATACATCAAGGGAAAAAGGGACTAACTGGAGCTGCTGTGGATGATGTTACATTTTGATGTTAGGAAGAAAAACATAAATTTAACGCTCTGCTCTACAGCTGTAATACTGTAAGTGAGACCAATGAAAGCAGGACTGCGGCGTCACTTTTATTTTGCCTCCAGAAGTTCCTGCATGGAGGCTGATAAGGCGGACACTGATGGCCGCGCTCTTCTTAAACACATCTGCGACAGCAAATGGAGTCCTCTTCAGGGCCAAGTCTAACAAAAACTCCCTGTACAGAGGTCAGGGCCAACACACACTGCTGTGTGTCCGTGTGTGTGTGTGTGTGATGATACTGTATATTCATGGGCAGTGATAACAGTGAAACACGATCGGAGTGGAGGTGTTTCCCAGTGCGGCTCGCTTGCTCGCAGCTCCCCAGTGGGCCGGTGTAACACCGATCAGCCTCAAGGCGGACTGCAGCTCGCCGCAGAGCGCTCAGCTGTAAAATCGGGTTTTGTAGAAGCTGTAAGAGACCTGAGGGATTTTCGCCGTGACATGCAGGATTGTGTCAGGTGTCCTCCTGCTGCCCCAGCAAGAAGCACGAAAGCCTCAATCACAGCATCGCCAGAGTTTTCTCATGTCGGATTAAATGCGTCTGCAGAAAAATGGCTTCTGTCACTGGACACGGAGATGCTGTAACGGAGACGGTTGATCCACTGCATGATAGGTGATCTGTTCTTGCTTTTACATATAGAATGTAATTTTCTTCAGGGAGAATTTGACTCTTCTAATCTTTGCTTATTCACCTGCATTAGGATTTTCAATTAAAACTGTAAAGAGACACTTGATCAATGGGAGTCTGTTACCTGATTTGACCACAATAAATCACATCGACTTCACCCTCCTCATTTATCAGAGTCCAGTTCTCTTACGTGACTTAACGGCTTCAAAAAATAAACACCTTAACAATCCGACTTCATGGGTTATAGTGTGAATCTTGATTGAACCAGAATTTACTCACACTAGTGTTTCTGAATAAAAGAACTGATGCTTATAAAAATGGTTTCTCCCAGTCATCTATGACATTATAACAATAAGCCTCAAACTGAGAAGTATTTATTGTTTCAGAACAATATTTTCCACCATCTTTCTCTGTATTGGAAAATTTGTTGACTGATAATATCTTTATAACAGCTTTTTCTGCTCAAAAGAAGCAACAGGACTTCAGTGTCTTTTTCCAGTCTTGTTGGACACTTTTCTAGTGTTGTGATCACATTATTTTGCAAGTAACATCCTCAACAAACAATGGCTGATGCCTCTTTCCCACAACCCAAAGTATTCCCATTGTTCAGTCTCTCAGTGTAGTTATTATTTTGAGAAGAGATGAACAATTTCGATGGAAAAACTAGTAAAGAATCAACAGAAGAAAGTTTAGTTGTTTTCTCTCAGTGGAATCTCCTGTCACACGACATTAACTGAAAGCTTTCATTGTATTTACTTGGTCTGTTAACGTGACAAAGGTACTCAAAACCTTTTGAAAATGCTCCCTCTCTGTGGAAATGTTGAAAAATGCACCTTTGTCTCTCTTGAAGCGCCCATTACAATTACATCCGAGCAGCCTGTACCGTGGCGGTCTCACCTGCATCTTTGGCCCACTTCAAGATGGACGTGACCTCGTTGCCGCTCTGTGTGTTGCAGACGGTGTTGCGGCCCGCCGCGCTCACGCCCACAATGTTCATGTTGGTTTTCACGCCGCACAGGTAGGCCGTGGCCGTGGCTGCACTGTCAGGGATCGTGAAGTCCACGCTGTAGGTCTGCATTGCACAGTCGGGCATAAATAATAGACAGCAATAAATTATTCATCTACATGTTATAACTATTTATATCAGATGGAGTTAAAATCAATCTTCCTCTGACTGTAATTAAAGTTTGATCTGAAAAATATGTGATGTAAACATTTTAAATTCCAAGGTCAACAGAGTGGCCAATCCTAGTGCATCTGCAGAGAAACTACAGGAAGCACGCGTCAGTCACACGCCAGTTCACAACTTTTGATTTATTCCTGAGGAATGATCGATTTTCTGTGGGGGATGCGGTGTGAGCGTGGGTCTTCCAGGAATCCAAAAACAAGCCTTTGAGGAGAATTGACAATTCTGTAGGTTTGAAAGTAAAAAGTGGTGTAGCGGTTTGCACTCTCTCCTCACAGCAAGAACATTTTGTGATTGAATCTGCCTTTTTGTGAGGAGTTTCCATGGTGTCACATTTTTTGAAAATGGCATTTGCCAGTCTGCTAATTATCCTTAATCATATCTTCACTCCATTTCTCAATGTTAAAGGTTTTCCCCATTTGTGTGTTTATTTTTTTTCTTCTGTTTTCTTCAGTTTTTTAATATTCTTTGCCTGTTCTTTGCCATTTTGCGTTTGGAGAGCCGGAAGTACTGTCACTGCATTTCACGGCCTCATGTGTAAGTGACAAATAAAAATCGAATGTAATCTAATTCCGTTTTAAAAAGATGTTTTGATAGGATAAGTATTAGTTTTGAACTCCCTCATTCTTGTTTCTTTTTTAATTATCATTTATTCTAAGCATAAATGCCGCAAAAAACAAGCTTTGTTTTCTTGTTTTTTCATCTATATTACAGTAAATAATAAAGTGAGACAAGCCGATCTGTCATGACAAAAACAACAATGGAAGACAACATTTCATCGCAATAAAAGCTTGCTAATTGGGCACAGAGCACAACATTATGAACAATTACGGTGCTGCAATCTATCAAGTATGAAATATCTGCTTACAATTTAACAAGCTGTATCTGTCTGAACCATCAACATTCAGTAATGAGTTTTTATTGTTTCATGTTTGACTGATCGGTGCCTTTTATGTGTGAAAAAACATTTCTCACTGAAATGTTTTGCATCAGCGACACACTCAGTGTGAATAATAAAAACAACATGAACAAGAAGGGAGGTGTGTATGAGAGCCAGAGCGGAGACGAAGGAAGCTTGTACAGGATCATCCATCATATTCCATCAAACTCAGTTTCTGAATGATGAGCAAACAAACGCAGATCAGAGAAGCAGATGAAGTGAAGGACGAAAGTTTGACGCTTATCCAGTTCACTACGTTCATTTTTGACAAGTAAACAAAAAAAAAATCAATGCTACTTTACCAAAATCATCAGCAAAATATTATTCCAACAATGTTACATACCTTAGAACACCATTGGAAGGCTATTATGTTATGGATTTATTACAATATTGCTAGGTATTATGTAATTGGACATTATTATATTATTGGTTTTTACATATTATAGCAGTTGTTTGGCTAGTTAAGGTTTGGGGTTAGAGCACTGGTGGGAAACTAATTTTCTCTAATTAAGGATCTCAAGAGCCGAGACATAAGTTGACTTGAGTTTTGTTCAAAAACAAAATTATCTCTTGAAAAAAATCAGTTTGTCTCACTATCTGTAAGAGCAACTCTTGCTCTGTATGAGTCTCCTAGTCTTTGTTTAGCAATCAATTTTTAATTCATTTTTTCTGAATTTTGAGCTCTGTAAACCAGTTAAATAAAACATTTGTGAGGCAACAGCTGTTTGCTTTGCTAGTTACAGTCTGAAACACCATGTAGTCACTGAAGTAACATGAAAAAAAACTGACCATTTAAATATAATGACATCGATAATCACTGACAAATCTTACAAGCATCGTGCACACTACCTTTGCTTTAGCTGTGGATTTCCCAGCGACACCCTGAGCAGATGCCCAGGTCTGGTGTGCAGGATGCATTATGTCAAGAAGACAGCTCTTTGAAGATACGCCCCATTATGTACTTTTTTCATGCACTTTTTGGGCAGACTCAACAACTCTTGTTTCTATGTTGGGATCAAAATGTTGGATCCTGTGAGGTTTAGCCACTTTATAAAGGTCAAGATGTGGTTAGCTTCTGATGAGGGTAATTACATGGTTCTATTAGTTCAGTTTAGGATTTGCATTATGTTGATGTGTGTGTGTGTGTGTGTGTGTGTGTGTGTGTGTGTGTGTGTGTGTGTGTGTGTGTGTGTGTGTGCACCTTCGCCAGGCCCACGTAAGGGAAGGTGTCCATGGTCATCACCGTCTCCTCTCCTGTCTGGTTCTGCAACTGTCCCTTCAGGATACGAGCTGCTGTGTAGGTTGTGATTCCCATACCTGACACACACACACACACACACACACACACACACACACACACACACACACACACACACACACACACACACACACACACACACACACACACACACACACACACACACACACAAACATCTTCACATATTACAGCCTTGACACGTTAAAGATCAAAGTGTGACTCCAGTTGGCTGTATCTTTTCATTTTCTTTAGAATACTTTTTTACAGCAAACAGAAGAGACAAGGACACACATTGAGTCGAGGATAAAAAGTAGGTCAGGGAGGGACTAATTCATGCTTGTCATATCTATTCAGCCAGGAGAAGCTGTCTAAGAGTGCTAGTGAAGGGAAATATCTGTGCGGCTTTCGTAACTCACCATCTCCCAGGAAAAACACAATGTTCTTGGCCACGTTGGTGTTGGGCTGGCGGTCCAGTGCAGACTGCAGAGAGCTCCTGGCCTGAGACCTCCAGAACTCTGGGTCCTTCTCCTCATCTGGAGACAAACAGATGCATCACACTGGGGTCAGATCCAGAAATGCTGAAAGAACCAGAACTTTCTCAGGATTTCCAGTCCAAACTGAACCTCTACGTTCTGCACATGCAGGTCTCGAAAGCCAGTTTGAGGATCATTCAGCAGAAAACACTCTGTCAGCTCTGCTTCACGCTGCTCACTCAGGTTTATCTTCTGGCTCGATCTTTGCTTATTCTGCCTGAATTTTTTTTTTCTTTAATCACGCATCTGTTTGGAGAAGAGCGCCTGCTAATTATATTGTGTAAAAAAAAGGCTTCTAGTGACGTCTCTCACTGAAACTAGCTAAGGAGATTCACTGTGAGGTGACAGCTTTTAGATGGTATCAGTTGATGTCTTATCAGCAGGGTTGCCAGATTGGACAGTTTTCATCTCAGTGAGGCTTGTTTTGAGCACGCTGGGTGGGTTGATAAAAGTTTGGGCTGCTTTTTACAACTTGGAGTGTTTTTTTTTTTCTTTTTCTTTTGAAGATGTTCACAGACTAAGCCAAAAACAGAAAACTTACACATTTTAACAAATTGCAGTGCTCTTTCACTCATTTTGTATAAAACATTTTTTTTTTTCATTTTAATACTATTAATAATAATCTGTTCTGTACATGTCAAAAACACAGTATGAAACAAAATGAAAACACACTAAAGCAGCAAAAAATAGACACTTTACACCAATAATAATCCATTTATACACATACACTGTTGGCCCGCAGCAAGGATGTCTTGGGTCTGAGCTCAAGCTTTTATTCTGGAGTGTGCATGCTTCCTTTGAGTTTGTTAGGATGTACAGAACAAAAACATGCAGTAGAAGATAACTGGTGATCATAAACTGCTGTGAAATCCAATGGTTTCCTTCTATCTGTGATAAACTGCCAACATGAACTGGACAAAAGTGAGAAAAAGAGATAAAAGAAACATCCTGGTGCAGCGACTCATCTACCTCCATACAGATGTGACCTAATGCTTTGAACGGGTTTCAAATGAAAATGTAATGTAACATCAAAGAGGTGTTTCACGCATCCTGTAGATGTTGGAGTAAGCAGAGTTTTAAAGCGAAGCTCCTGTGGGACTCGGATGTGAGAGTGAGGGTGTATCACATGTTTGTTTGTGCCTCGGCTGTCACAGCTCGCTCTCGTGTCCTCTTATCTCCCGCAGCACGTCGCTCTGGGCTGTTAACAGTGAGTTTGTTACAGTGCTGCACTAATACACAGCCAGAACTGATAGCACGGCCTTACACAGCTCCACACGCACTGATTTTGAGGTTGTTACAAAACAGCTTGAGTACTGAAGTGTTTTCCAGGACTAAAGGAAATGCAAAAAGGAATCATTAAAGAGAAGAAGAAGAAATGTGAAATGATGGGTGAAAATAACCTCATCTGAAGATGACGAGTCGAGAACACCACAGAGAAATCTAGAAATTCAACAGCTACAGGACATTATGATGTTTTGTGTGCCTTTAAAGACACAAGACAATGTCATGATATAATTTGTTTTTCTCATTTACTTGGACATTTTTTGTCAATCAGATTGAGATTTTTTTTTTCAGATTGAGAGATCACAATGTGCAGTTTCAACAGTGAATAATGTGATAAGATTTTTAATGTGGGCTTAGAATATTATCTCATTCAGTCAGTGCTCTTTTGTGTCATTCACACATGATCCACATTACCTGAAAGCCCGCATTCAAGGTAATCAAGATGGATTTCTGATTTTTTTCCTTTTTTTTTTTTTTTTTTGTAGAACTTGTCTTTCTTTTGTTGCTGAAGCAACAACAAACATCCTCTTTGTTCAGAAACAAACGTGTGGAAAGTCTTGGTGTCGCAGTTTTATATACTGCGTCACCTCCTTCCTTTCACACGGCCCGCTGAAAACACGATGACGTGAAGATAGAGACGTGTGCACTGAGGATAATTTGACCTTGACTCGGGACACATGATCAGTGTTTACGCGGACTCTGTTCGGGATCAGGATCTGGATGAATCACCTCCTTCTTTCCAAATGGACCCTGACAGATCAGAATCTTACAACAGAAACATTTAAAAGGAGCATTTTCATTCTGATCAAGCTTTCATTACAGTTATTTCATCCGTATTAACACAGCTACTGTTACATATTAGTGTAAACACTATTTCAACATTTCTCACCAAACAGAAGCTGGTTTAGAGCATTTCAGTGACTGGTATTAACATTTATGCCTGTTTGAATACATGTTTTTGTTCATGAACCCTCATGTTTCCCAATGCGCCAACATTGTCTTCTTACTTGCACAGTTATGATCACTCTGAATTATAAAGAAAGAGCTCTGATTTAAGGCTTCATCAGGACTTTCACCTCTTCAAGTGGCTAATATCTCAGTTCTCATCTGACTGCTGCTGTTATTTCAAGTGTCAGTTGATGGAGCAACATAAAATTCGGTGTTAGCTGATGAGTTTGTAGGCGAGATGGAATCTCTAAATCCAGCAAAATATAACATTTAGAAATTGAAATCCAAGAGTTTGAAGAATACAAACAGATTGACACCAAACAGTTCACTCAGCAAAACATTTCCTTTGTGTGTTTGTTATCATCTCACCGTTGGAGTGGGATGATCCGATTGCCCCCAACAGAAGGAGCGCCAAGATGGTCCCTCGAGTCGCCTCCATGACCATGTCCAAGCCGGGGGATCTGCTGCTCTGGACTGTCCAGAGATCAGCTCCTCCACTGAAATAACGCCCATCTCCAATCACATCAGCTGGCTATCATCTTTAACTGTGTGTCATAAATACATAAAGAACAACAGGGCTGTGGCGAACCGGTGGAGCCGCTGATGGAAAAGACCACGTCGTGGTGGACTTCATTAATTCACTAAAAATATTGAAGCCTGTGCTTTGAAGGTTTTGTAAGGGATTATTATCAGTAATTGTACAACAGGGTCTTATTATTGTCCTTACAGATGAACACACAACACAGGAATGGAAAGATTGTGTGATTTCTAATCATAGCTGGTCTGTATCTGACTGATAATGCAACAAGGGATAAGGTTATGTAAGTGAGAAAGACAGAGTCCACTGAGACCGAGCTGAATGGCAGAAGCACTCAGCCATCTCTTTTCCAATGAATATGTTAGCAGGAGTAAAAAATATGGATCGACTATCATGGATTTTTTTTTTTGTGCTTGTCTAAAATTTCCCCTTCCCTAATAACTGAATGAAAAAAGGAGTTAACATGGAAACTGATGGAAATGCGTAGCTTGTTTTTAATTCAACAGGTGCAATGCGTCATACTGATAAAGGGACTTTTATTAGATTAAATTCAATCAGAGTGTTCCAAGTTCACCGATGAGTCTCACCAAATGCGAACAGGCCGCTAATAATGACGACTACGGCTAAATGCTCACAACGAAAAGTGGGTTAAAGAGTCTGAATTCTCTGGGGATGAGAGCATTACACCTGATGAGAGATGCACCGATGTGCATGTGGGCTTGTCTTACGTGTAAAACTCATTCATGACACAGGAATCCAGACAGAACCACAGCGTGAAAGGCGTTTTAAGAATGATACGTATGAGTTCTGGAAAGATAAACGGGATCCTCAGATTGAAAATTGTGAATCAAAGTAGAAAAAGGTGGCACACCATCAAAGCAGCCAACGTCTGTGCTGCTTCATCTTTTATTAAAATATCATTGCTAATGCATCTTGGCCTGAAGCCATCGTCAAAGAATGATGAGTGGTTATGTGGGGGAGACGTAGGACCCTGGACAAAACTCTTTAGCCACAATACTCAACATAAAGTTTTCATTCGGAGTGTTTTTTTAACTAGCTGAAGATGGTTTGAAGCTCCTGTTTGATTCTGACTGAGCAGATATACTCACCACAGACTTTCACTGGTTCAGTTTAGTCTTTTTTTTACTACCCTGAAGAGTTGAAGATTAGTGCTGCGCTCCTGGACAGTATGGTTGTTTACGGGAAAATACTGCTCACAGACATCAGTTCAGCATTGAATGCAGTCATCCCTTCTAAGTAAATCATGAAGCTCGTAAACCTGGACACCTCTGTACTGGACTTTCAGACTAACAGGCTTCATCACATTAGTTTAGTCCAGCACTGCTCCTCCACCATACCATTCGTCGTTCCAACACCGTCACTCCATTTGCAGATGACACTGTGGTGATTGGCTGCCTCATCAAGTGTCTGTTTTGGACTCCATGTGACTCCACAGAGAGTCAACCCCAAGATCATTAGCATATGAAACCGCGGGTGACACGTCCATAGAGTTTAAATATTTGAGGTCCACCATTTAGTTTGCATTGCTATTATTTCTATTATTATCACACCTTGGAGAAATTCCTTTTCTTTACTGCAACTTACTTGGAGTGTACAGCCATTTTAAGCTGAAGGGGCTTTCATTCAGCATCCATGTTCTGTTTTCTTTCTCTTTCGTCTTCCTGAATTGGACGTTTTGTTTGATTCTATTCAATTTGTTTACCCTCGAGGAAAACATGAGATTTCGTGACCAGAACCAAACTTCCTCTGCAGGCTGCCCGGGAGCAGCTGTCTCGGCGCAGCACACTTGATGCGCACAGACGTGTTGTCAGCCGATGCTGCTGGAGAGTCCCGACCACACGTTGTCCTTATCGGTGTGGATCTCAGCAGACAGCAGGTGGGACAACTGCTGCAAGCAGGTCGAACCATCTGCCGTGGCCTTATGATTCAGGACGATGCTTTACTGTGATGTGGGGGAAAATGCAGGTGGTCCTTTGGGAGAAAAAAAAAAAGAAGGCCATGGAGGCAAACTGAGGCACAGCGCAACGGACATCGCACACATCTCAGTCAGTACGAGATCACTCTGAATCTTAGATGTAAAAGTGAATAAGAAAGAAACAAGGACAACGATTTCAAGCTTCAATGGCTGTAGCTCAAGCAGTAGAGGAAATTACAAATGCATTGGACCAAAATAAATACACTGTTGGCATTTTTTTTTTATTTAAGAAAAGCATTTGATACAATCAATCACTCAATCTTAATAAGAAAACTTGAATGTTATGGTATCAGAGGAGTCGCTGGAAACTGGGTAAAAGATTACCTTACCGAAAGAGTTCAATATGTTCAAATGGGAAAATACACATCTGAAAAACGTGTCATTAACAGTGGCATTCCCGAGGGGTCAGTATTGGGTCCTATTTTATTTAACCTCTATATAAATGATATATTTCATGTCTCACAAACATTACAACTAGTTCTCTTTGCCAATGATACAAACATTTTTTATAGTAGTTCAGGTCACAAAGAGCTAGTGGATACAGTAAATGTGGAAATGAACAAAATAAAGAAATGGATGGATTCAAACAAATTGTTATTAAATTTAAACAAAACAAAATTAATGACTTTTGGTAATCGCATAAGCAAACAAGAATTAAAAATCACAATTGACGGAGTAAAAATTTAAAATTTATCTGAGAACAAATTTCTAGGTGTAATTATGGATGGAAAGCCCACATCAGTCACACAAAATCAAAGATAGCCAAGAGCCTCTCGATTCTAAATAAAGCCAAACAATTTCTTGACCACACTGCACTCCGCTTGTTATATTGCTCTTTGGTTCTCCCTTATTTCTCATATTGTGTTGAAGTATGGGGCAACAATTAACAATCTGCAGTTAATCCACTGTTTTTATTGCAAAAAAGGGCAGTGCGGAGAGTTGGCTTTTTAGAACATACACATGATCTTTTCCTTCAGTCTAAATTATCAAAATTTCATGACCTTGTAAAATATTACACAGCAATTCTACTTTTCAAAGCATTCAATAATCAACTACCAAAAAATCTGCAAAAATTATTTGTTCAAAAGAAAACAGTTATAATCTCAGAGGTTATGGAAATTTTATTTTGCCAACTGTCAGAACTACACGTAAAAGTTTTTGTGTTTGTGGGATAAAACTGTGGAATGCTCTGGATTTACAGCAAAGGCTCCGCCAAAACATTCACAAATTCAAGTTCCTACTTAAAGACATGGTCTGGTCAAAATACAGTGAAACTTGTTCTAATTATGGATTGTCAAATTATGTTTCCCTGAATCTGTGACATACTTGGCGCATGATGATTCTTACCATCGTTGGTATGCGTTATCCTTCATTGTTACTGTGCTACCATTGTTGGTATTTTTGTCCTCACTATTGCTGGTATGTATCTGCTGTAATAGTCAAATGTTTCTTTGAGGAACACCATAAGTGTAACTTTTGTCGAAAACCTTTGTGTTCTTTTTCTGAACGAGAATGAATTTTGCATTTGTCTTGTTTTTCTCTATTGTACAGATAAGGAAGTTAATTACTTATATTTAGTTATGTCAGAATTGGGAGACAGGGGTGGGATTCAATAAGTTTTTCTTCTTCCCACTCCTTTTTGAGCAGTAGATGTATCTGACGAACTGGTCGTACTGATGTACTGTATTTTCTTTTCTTGTGAAGACCTGCTCGAAATGAACCAATAAATGAATTAAAGCTGTTTTTGGTGCCTTACAGAGTCCAAGGCCAGTTCTCCATATAAACACCACCAGTGACATGTTAACTGTGGTTGTGGTGCCACATGTGGCTCTAAAGCCCCTCTGCAGTGACTCCCTGAAGCTTTCACTACATTATGTGGAAATAAACATTGTAAAGCAGACAGACTCACTTGCTTTCACTGAAAAGATCCTGGTTTATGCATGTTCAATATGTGCAGAGAATCAAAAAGTTATCTTGACACATGCAAAACATGTCAAACCATTGAAAAATGGCTACAAAAGAGATGATGACTTTTAAAGAAAAAGTGAAAATCACCAAGCAAATTGTAAAAATTTTAAAGAAAACTGTTTTTTTTATTTTTATTTTATTTTTTTTAATTAATTTAACTAATTTCCCCAGAGTCGCAGAGACTCGAGCTGAAATATTGCTGATGCTGCCATGGAAGCTCGCTACCTCGTTGAGCTCAAACTAGCCTCAAAGCCACGCTGTCGGGGTGAGTTTGTAAAAACATGAATAACTCATGCTGTTAGCTTTTCAACTTGAACCCGTGGCCCATAAACTGTGTGAGGAATGTGGGGGTTGACCTTACCACTGCCTCCCGTAAAAGAGATGAAAATAACAAATAAGAAGAAATATTTATCTATAATTTCACAACACTGGTGGTGGCTGGAAATATTCAGACAATGAATCTGTAAATATAATGTGTTTCCATACTTATGTTTGCATTCATTACAGTCTTCCACATAAAGAATCCATTACTATGAGAACATTTTGTGGGTTGAAAAAGAGGTTCTGTGTGTGTGTGTGTGTGTGTGTGTGTGTGTGTGTGTGTGTGTGTGTGTGTGTGTGTGTGTGTGTGTGTGTGTGTGTGTGTGTGTCTTGGGATTTGCTGCTGCTGTGGATGTTGAGTTGGGGGCAGAAAGGTGACCTCAGCTGGGTTTTATCATCGACCTCCAGTGCAAATCCTGCGAGATGAGGAGGTGACAGAGGTGGAGGAGGAAGTGAAGATAAAACGAGGAGAAAAAAAAAACCCAGGCAGCCGAGCTAGAAATTAATGCAGGAAAAGAGATCCTATTGTAAATGCACTCAAATGCACTCAAAACTATTGATTTTACAGCTTCAGCATTCTGCATGCTTGCTATTTCAGCTACAACAGTAAGTTGTAATGTATGCTTTTACATAGTCTCAAGCACTGTTTACATTATATTTTTTTAAAATGAAAATGCATTTTTTTGTTTTTTGTCTTAGAAAAGTTTTGCATTTGCCCAGCAATGTTGTAAAAACCATGTCCATTTACACTGCAAAGACCAAAATCCCTGAAAAGGATGTAGTTAGCATGTTAGGGGGTTTGCAGTGAGGTAAGTCAAAAAAAGGTACAGCATTTCCTGTCATAATTCAGATGGAATTAGAAGTATGAACCAAAGAAAGCAAACCCTGCAACGAACAAAGCGTGTGGCATGACTGGGTTAGAGGGGAGTTAGGGGGGAATAGAAGGGGTCATGCAGCTTATCTGCCCTCAGGTCACAGGATGCAGCCAACTATTACAGGAGAAACTACCGTTTTACTGCACATGTCATGTCCAGCGACAGCAAAGGTGTACGGGGGAGGGGTGAGATGGGGGGGGGTAAGGGGATGGGATGTGTGTGTGTGTGTGTGTGTGTGTGTGTGTGTGTGTGTGTGTGTGTGTGTGTGTGTGTGTGTGTGTGTGTGTGTGTGTGTGTGTGTGCGTGCGGCGGCCTTCAGGGTCACGGTGTCCATGGAAGTGGGTGATGGGTGAACAGTGGCCTTGAGGCTACTGCAGGGAAGGGAGACAAATTCTAATCTTTACATTCTTTTAGGCGTAGGAGACAAAACAATTTCATGTTCCTACCGAAGGTCCATCGGTCTCTCAAATGTTAGCCAGAGGAAAAATTAACTGGTTCTCGGATAGAATCCACCTCACGGTTCAGTTCAGTCCAACAATCATTCCCAACAAAACTGTCTATCTTGCGACTGACTTCGGTGTAGCGGTTAATTTCTCCTTTTGAGCCGCTTGTGGATCAAGGCCGCCTGCTGTTGGGCAACACTATCGGCTGTTATTTTCCAGAAGCACGTCCCGGTGCATTGTCTGATCAGCATCAGAGCCGCCATCATAAATCTGGATATGTGGACGTCTCCAACATCTTCGACAGACAGGGGCGCCAGGCACATGACCGTCCACTTCTCCCATGTGTCAGCCACCTAGCCAGCAGCCAGACTCCCATCCTGGTCAGGCTGGCCCCCCCACATCTCTGCTCCTCATTGAAATAATCTTGTCAATTGCATTGAGAAACCCGTGGACCTCTAAAGAGAGACAAAGGACAAAGGTGCGAGTGGGGAGAACATGATGGAAGGAGAGAAAGACAGGAGAGGAGGAAAAGATGCAACCGCCCGCTTCAAGGGCAAAGGCAGAAGAAGCCATTTTCTTGGAAGCCATTTTCCAAAAAAGTTGAGTCGAGCAAACAGATTTCCAAAACGTTACAAGAGCTTTCCATTTTCACTTGAAAACATTGTCGAGTAAATGGGGCGTCAGACTCTATGGGCAAAAATTGCTGAAATGCTGACGTCGGAACCCCGCCTGTTCTTTAAGCATCAGCAGCAAACATCTTGCTCTACCGCCCTTGTTTTCATCACATCACAACATTTAATGCAGTCAGGTTCCAAAAGATTGTGCTGATAAAGCCCCGGACTCTTTCCAAATGAGACCTCCAGCAAGAGGAGTAGTTGCTGTCTTCTTCATTTCAGAGCTGCTATGAAGCTGCTGCACTGACTGTGTGGGACATACAAGGTGCAATGGCCCCATCTAGTGTGGAAATATCGAGTGTGTCTTCACTTGTGTCGTTTTCAGGAAAGCTGGAAACACACCTTAGCACTCACAGTTGGTTCAAGGTTCTGTCTGTTTTGGCTGCCCTGGGATCTGCCTTTTGGATTATACAGCAATGTTTCATATTCTCTATTAAAGAAAAATGTGTTTTTGCCCTCCATGTGTCAAATGCAGAAGCAATTTGACTCCAAATGGTTAGAAGAGCTACCTTATATTATATAGTAATCTCATTGTAAATTTATTTTCTTCAGATCATGAGGAAGAAACTGAGTTCAGAATGCATTTTGGAGACCCGAGAGCGTACCAAAATATGGCCTGGACTCTGTCATATGATGGGTTTGAATTGAGACTAGTGGGGTGTATTTAGTTTCCCCTGTGAGTGATCCTTTTCTTATGTATTCATGAAGATAGAAAACATAAAACGTCCAGACCCACCAGGCATTGTTTTGTTGAGAGACAAGAGGTCTGCTGAACCCAACGTGCCGACCAAACTGTTTACACAAGCCGCCCGTTCAAGTAGAATAATTTCACTGAAAACCTGTGAGCAAGCCTCGAAACTCTGCTGCACACCTCTCAAAAAGTAAACCTCTGAACATGCTTGAAGCGGCTGGAATTACAGAACTTCACAAAAGAAGGCAGCTGGCCTGGATTTTATAATTCGACGTCTTTTGGATTTACATACCTCGCTCGAGCCACATCTCAGAGAAAGAACTAAATCCCAGAAACGCCTCAGACAGCCCACACATCGCTTCATTAAGCCTTGAGAATCCCTTTGCAGCCCTGAGGAAATACATTACCAGCAGTTTTTCAGGCAGCTTTCAAAAAGCCTTATCTCCAAACCATCAAGCAGGTGGGCAATCTTACAAGAGCGTCTTCCAACCCGAGAGTCTTGAGTGTTGCTCTGAGGTATATTTAGGTGTTGGAAGTGGTCAGAACCGCTGTATTCATCAGACTCACACCAGAAGACACTCTTTATCAGAAAGAGTCTTTCAAGGGAAATGCAGTGTCAGATGTGTTGGAAGGATTGTACTTTCATGGAATTAGGGATACTGACAATACCCTGTCCGAACACACACGGAGGGATTACATGTGAAACGACTCCCCTGCAGGTGACGCAACAGGGTCCCGCTGACGGTGGCAGCGTGGCCCAGTGAAGGCAGGTTGAAGATAAGACGACTCCCCCGACTCCCCCAGCCCACCCCCTTCGCCAGAGGTGAAGCGGTTTGTTGGAGCAGGTCTCGTAACAAGCGAGATAAGCCGATACAGGCGGCTGAAAGCGAGGGCTTCGTTCAGGGTGGGGTTACCCTGAGGTTGGATTACAACACACAAGCTGCTGTGCGGCCTGCAGTGGAGTCCACAATGACCCACATAGAAATCTGACTGGCATTTGTTCTCTTTTGGAGCCACACGTTCAATTCCGAGCTGGTTGTGGGTGAAGCAGAGGAACCAAAACCTCTCTACACCAAGTACTGTCAGTCACAAGAAGTGGAACCCGAGTCGAGTTATGGTTAACTTTTTATGCTGATAGCAGTTCCTTAAACATCTGAACCCTTCATTGCGGATGGAAGCTGATTTAAGCTATTTCTACAGTCATTAAAATCTTCAGAGGATCGTTTGAACGTGGTTCAAAACACAAACACCATTCAGATGACTAAGTGCAGCGTGTTGAAATGTGTAAATCAGCACTATGTTTGGAACAAAGTGACAGGTTTGATTCTCCTGAATGGAAACCTTCCCAGAAGGAAAACACTGCAGGATCTGCTAAGTGTTTCTTGGATGTTGGTCAAAGTGAAACTCAGCCAGCTGGAAGCGTGATCCTCGCTTTGTGGAGTTCCCCAAAAAGTCCAGTAACGCAAGTTCAGTTGAGTGTGTGAAGCAACCAGCAGGTCAGAAACACACGGATGACATAACGGACGCCTCGCCTGCAGGCTCAGCTAACCGTTATGTAACGTCCCCCCCACCACCGAACGCAGCCCGAGGCGTCAAACGCCTATCTCCACTCGGCTAATGAGGATCAGGCCCCGACAAACTGATACGTGTCAGCAGCGGCGGCCCGTCTGACCTTTAAACTGTAACTGGCTAGTAAGAATGACAAACTTAATCAGGATCACATTTCAGACTTTTAGGAAAATAACTTCCCTTCGCCTTGGCTCAGTGGCCACATTCAGCCCAGCTTTATCGAGTAGACTGGTCCAGTAAAATGATGCAGAAATTACAGGGGAAAAAAAAAAAAAAATAAAAATCTACAATCTGGTGCAAAATAGATGAAGCCATGTGGCATTCTGCAGCCTTGAACAGGCACGCTTAATTTAAACTTCCCACAGCTTCGATGCTAATTCACAAGGTTGCTTTCAATGCTGCATCACTGGACTCAGTCCGTGCTGTTAGTCTGCTACTCTCACTAAAAGGATGCGATCCACTGTTAATAAATCAGAAACATCAGTGGTTTTCATTGAAAAATCAAAGCTGATGTCATCTTCGTAATTCCGCAGATTTTAGAGAGCTGGTTTTGACTCGGAATTGAAAAAACCCCCAACTTTTATCTTAATATTAACACCTCATGTCTGGAATAACTGCGCCCCACTGTATTCAGTGGATGGAGCTAACCCAAGGATTTGGGTTATTAGTGACACCTGTCAAAGAAAAACAACATTCAAGGAGTATAAGGTGTATAAATCACAGTTAAATAAACTTCTTTATAGAAGTCACATTATCAGTTGAATGGCTAAAGCGTGACCGATAGTCCAGAATATACGGTACATATTATGTCAGGTGAGGAAGTGAAACAGGTCATGTCTTCATGTTAATCAGTGATTTTAGCAGTGTTACAAGTTTATTACCTGCTACACCGTCACAACAGTAACAGCGGAACGTCAATTGAGGGTCGGGCCATTTTTGGTCACATTTACGATCAAAGTAGGATCAACCTCTTATTTCACGGGGCTCATACAGCTCGGGTTCATGTTAATTTTGCCAGTAGAATGAGCTCAAAAAATAACATTTAATACCACAAACTAGCTAAAACACATTACTTTAGCACAAAGGGTGCGTTAAAAAAAGACTACTGGTACATCCTGATAATATTCTCATTTAATATTGTTTCCACAAAAACTATCAGGAATTTCATATTTTGGGGGAGGAGAGTATAACTGGAGTTGGGAAATCTGCCTTTGTAAATTATGACTCATATTTTCACAGTTATGGCTTTTTCCATCACAGCATTAGGGTGCACTGATGATCTCTTGGCTTGTCAGCATTGTTTTTTCTCTAGTTCATTGTTCGATTAACATATTCTATCACCAAAACAATCAAACTCCAATCGACAAATTCCAAACTAAAATGTCTTCCATAGTGATATGATCTTTCAACTGTCACCATTGCAACCTGTATATCAATGTTTTTTTAACCTGAACCTTCCACTTTCTCAAACCTAACCAGGTTGTTTTGACGTCTGTATTCTGTCCAAGCCTCACTCCTACGATTGCGATCAAAGTTCCCGTACCCTATCAAGTAAATTAAAAGATCCAACACTGGCAGCTCCAGGCATGTGAAGAGAGGGAGCCAGACGTTCTCAACGGTCAAAACTCATCTCGTAATAAAACGCAGAAAACAAAAAATTGTCTCAAACGAGCATCCGGCATCACAGAGGAGAAGGCCAATCCTGACGTACTTGCTTTTATTTTGCAACGATCTTTATTATCTCTTCCAGTTCTGGATGTGAAAAGAGGCATTAGTTTTCTTTAATTAAATATCTTTTTTTTTAATAAAGTAAAGCAAAAAAGTATTTACACATTTTCAATTGAACTGTAATCAACAACTCGGGAGGGATAATTACAAGCACCTTCTGCCAGCTGAGGAGAGCAAAATATAAATACAGGGGGGTGAACTCTTGTTTCAGAGGTGGGGAATATTAGCATCATTTCTTTGGGAGGAAAAAAAAAACAACTATTCGTTCAGGTATGTACACAACTCTCCTGAAGTATTTCCACTCATGGAAGCGACAACAACAACAACAAAAAAAGGCCTTAGGATTTCGTACTGTTAAACTTCGTTTTTCATTAAAGTGGATTTTTTTCTTCTTCTTCAAGTTTCAATAGTGATACTTTCTCTTTAATAAAATCCAGGCGGAAGCTGCAGCCGCGCTCTGCTTTCCTCCGTCTTAGTGTTCGAAGCAGTGTTAAACATGGGGGGGGGCAGAGAGAGGGGGCGGGGTCACTGCCCGCTACCCCGGTGCCCCCCCCCCCGCCCCGCCATCGGCAGACTCAGTTCACTGCATCCCGTCCTCATCGTCCATCCTGGACCCTGTCCCCCGTCTCTCCTCAGTGAGGCCGTCCTCCTCGGGCGCCGGGCTGAGGCCGCGCTCTCTTTATAGTTTTTTTTCTATTTTATTATAAAACACGCACTCCACGCATCACCCAACCGGGAGGTGGGGAGGGAAACACTGGAAAACCAAAAAGCTCTGCGTCGTGTAGAAGCAGCTCCGCACACGAGGCCGCGCCGAATAATAAAGGGTGAATTCCTCCAAAAATATAGATGTGAACAGAAGAGTTTTTTTTTTCCGTCTTCTACAGATCTGTCATTAAGCAAAAATGTCTTGAAGAGTGTTGCCGTGGCGAGAGGAAGAAAAAAAAACAAACAATAAAAGCCAACTGAAAAGAAAATACTGAAGAAAGCCAGCATTAACAGTGTCTCCCACGGCTCGGCGTCCTCTCTCTTAAATCTACTCTGTTGATTATTCAGTTCAAAAAAAGACATTCGGTTTGCGCAAGAAAAACAAAAAAACAAAAAACAAACAAAAAAAAAAAAAAAGATCGAACGTTCGATCCATAATACAATCTCTCCCAGTTGAAGAATTTTTTTTTCTTAATTTTTTTCTTTTCTTTTCTGTTTATGCAGAAGGATTTCTCAGATTCAGGCTGCATCTGAATCGTCCCAGCTTCTTTTAGCTGTTGTTGTCCGACTCGTCCTCTGCCTCGCGGAGCCACGTGAAGAAGGCGGTGACGGACTTGAGGGCCACGCCCTTCCCCTGCTGCTCGGCCAGGTCTTTGCTGGACTCCCACTTGTAGAAGGCCTCCTCTTTGATCACGTCCTCGTCGTAGAGCGTGTCGAAGAACATCCGCAGCAGATCTGACGGTGGAACGGAAAGACGGAGACACCTCTGAGGTTACACATCGCAGAGAAGGTTTAACTACAATAAGACGAGTAGAGGTATTGAAATATCACAGCACAGCTTGAATTCAGCGGCTGTGATTTTGTGATGTAACTTCATCTGGAGTTTATTTGAGAGGAACAGTGTGTTTGTGTTCCCATGTGGAGCAAATTACACTAAAGATCACTTCAACGCGACTCAGTCGATCATTGATACAAACATTTAAACAGATGCAGACATAATAAAGACACTTAAAAATACACTGGATGACTTTATGGAACTTTCAGAAATACTGTCTAATTATTGGGTCTAAAATCTGACTCAGTTTCAGTCAGATGTGACAATAAAACCTAAAACAACACTTTAGATTTGAAGCAGAAACCTGGAAAACACTGGGAAAAAAACTCTTCCAGTGATAGAAAACTATCCTGACATGTCTGCTCGGTGCAGGTGCCTCAGAAAGAAGAGATCAGAGAGGAAGTGTGAGGCTGAGTGAGCTGCTTACTGGCGGGCTGCTCCATCTCCACCATGAGGGCCTGCAGGGCGTACAGAGCCTGCAGCTCCTTCTGCTCGTCCTTCAGGTATCTCTGCAGCAGCGCGGCTCTCTGCTTGATCAGATCACTGTCCACCTTGTACGGGTTATCACCTGCCGGGGGAAAGTGGGCTTTCTGAGTCAGAGCGAATTTCTCTGAATCGAAATCCTCCTGGTGGAGAGTCGACTCACAGATGATGGCAGACTGGCAGACGCAGGTCATCAGAACTCTGACGAACATGTTGGAGGTCTGCTGCTCATCCAGGTTAACCTGCGCAGAAACACACGAGAGCACAATGGGAATCAAACGGTGACGAATGAAGAATGATGTTCCTAATTCCCCATTTATAATCAAGTTTTTTTTCTAATAATTAATTATTACAATGAGTTTAAAGAAGCAGTTAGTGTTAAATGGACACCCAAAACGGAACAAAAGCGTTCTGTTCTCACTTGAAACCACTGATATGAGCAACGGTTTGTACACATTTGAATTCAAACCCGAATTTCTGTTTAAAAACTGCAAAGTTTTAATTTCTTATTGTCAGAGTGGTGCTTCAATGCTTCAGAACTGGAGTTTTCAGAGGTGTCGATCATAAAAACAAGCATGTGAAAGACTCACTTCATCACTTTAACTACAGTATAAAACTTGGCTGTTTGTTTCTTGTGGCCCTCACACACTCGAGTACAGTTTAATATTTCAGAGTAAATTAACCAAGTATCTAGTTTTCCCTTGTTCAGAGGCTCCATTGAAAAGTTGAGCTAGCGAATGCTTCAAAAAGTGAATTGCTACAAGAAAAGTCCCGATCTGAATCACACTAAGACGAACCTCCACCCAGTCAAAGATCCTCTGGTTGTCGGCCTTCTCCTGGAGGAGACTCTCCAGCTGTTTGCTCAGCTCCGCGGCGCTCAGCTCCTTCGTTGGACTTTTCTCCGACTCGTTGTCCAGTGTGAAGTCCACATTCTGTAAAAACAGAGCATGAGCAGCGCCGTCAGCTCCTGTGACGATCCGGGCATCAGTCCTACTTCATCACTTGAAGTTGTTTTCAATGTCTCTGCTTAAAGTTCAAAACTAAAAAAAAATAATATACGAATGAACTGCTGGGGTTAAAAATGTTATTTTACACTTCAGTGTTTCCAGTTTGATTGTATATTTCTGGACTCTGAGGCTACTTGTGCTGCAACAAATTCCAGGTTGAATGAACCTGAACATCATCAGAATGCATTCACACTCTGTTGGAAATTATTTTGCCATAATTTCATGAGATCCAACTGTGAAACGAATCTGAATCTCCTGCAGTGAATAAATTACTTTCTACTCACGTTTTCTGTCACAAACTTGTTGACGTCGACGTCCTCGGGGAGGAAGTCTTTCCACCGGAGGCCCGCCTCCCTCCACATCGTCCCCGCCTTTTTATGGCTCTGATTAGAGAGACAGAGAGATGACTGAAGGAACGCAGCGTCTGCACATCATCAGCAGCTTCAGTTCTCACTGGAACATCAGACGATCAGCTCTGGAAGCAGCTCTCACCATTCCCTTGCAGAGTAAGTTGAGGATGTGGACCAGCAGCACTCCAGCTTTGCCCAGAGGGATCAAAGGCTTTGAAATCTCCCTGCAGACCGAAGAGCTCAGCATGAGTTCAGCTCAAACCGGCGTAAAAGTCTCCTTCAAGCGCTGCCAGGAACTGACCTGAATAGTTGTCCCATGGGGATGCCCCCCTCCTGCAGCATGGGAGCGGTCAGCTCGGCCAGGTAGAGCCAAATGTGGGGGATGTCTATGGCCATGTCTTCAGCCACCTCCATGATCTCCTGGAGCCTGAGCGCACAAAGAGGAAGCGGAAGCAGCTGCCATTAGAGCGAATTTAAAGGTTTACGGAGGAGGAGGAGGAGGAGGAGGAGGAATCAGGCTTTAAAAATAGCTCTTTGGGAAGTTTTACCAAACTGAAATCAAACCAAATTTGGCTGTTAAGAAAAGAGCCTCACATAAAATGTTAATGACGCTGAATTACTACAGTTTGTGAATAACAAAAGCTACAAACAATACTGTGATAAAACTTGATATGTATGGGAATATAATAGGAATTTAACTGATTCAATTAACTCTATGTGAGAGAGCTGGGCATCAACTGTGCTTACAGCAAAACAGACTTGCTTCGTTGCTACTTCAAGGATACTAATCACACCAAAAGCACCACTTTTCAATGATGGCGCATGTCTGGGTCCTGAGATGTGAATTCAGCTGCCTTTGAAACGAAGACGTAAATATAAAGAAATGCCAGGTGGCAGTGATGTAATCCATCTTCAGTCCTTCCAGAGAGTAATTCGAGAGAGGCGGGCCCTCTGCACTGACCCTTTGTAGTACTGCGGCGTGGGCAGGATGCTGGCCTTGAGGAGCTGGTGCAGCAGAATCCCCATGTGCTCCCGGGCGATGGTGCTGCGCTCCAGCGTCGACTCCAGCCCGTTCCGCACAAACACGAAGAGCAGCTCCGTGCTGTTCATCTCCTGCACGCACTGCAGAGCTTCCTGCAAGGAGAACCAGACGGTCGTGAAGCATCGAGCGTCTTTACAGAGCGTCTCAGTTCAGTGAGCGATTAGCCGGCCACGGTTTACCTTCATGTCATTAATGTGGAGGTACTCCTCGATGATGGCTGTGGACTTCTTGTCCATCTCTTCCTCGGACAAGGCCGGCTTGGTGGGGGTGGGGGGAGGAGGAGGCGTGGCGACCGTCTCCCGTTTCACTGTTCACAGAAAGAAAAACTTTGAGTCAAATGAAAAGGACCTAAACTAAACCCAAATTCATTGAAATAATACTGAAACTCTCAAAGGTACGTGTACTGCTCTCTGTGTGTTACTGCCACAGTGTTAACATAGATTAAACAGTCAGCCAAACTCTTATGAGAGCCAGGAAAACGAGCAGCCTTTGCTCCTTTAATGACTTCGTGCAGGTGAGTCACTGAGTCAAACAGTGAAACTACAGAAAAAAGGAAAGAAATAAAAAGATACAAATTCTTGTGATCCATCTGAACATCACAGACACACAAAGAGTCCTGTTAAGAAATATCCTAAAAAAAAAAAAAAAGAAAACAAAAGAAAAAAAAAGACAAGAATGATTCAGATTCCTCTCTGCTCTCCACCCACCATTCTCTTTGCTCCTGGCCCGCTCTCGGCTGCCTCGGTCGTCGGTCATGCTCGCCACTCGGCGGACGGGATCGACCGAGCCGCGCTGCTCCCGCTCGCGGCTCCGCTCCTCGTTCTCCCGGCTGAAGCTGCGCTTGGTGACCTGGAGTCGGTTTCGGTCCCGGTCGTCCCGCCGCTCGAAGCGGTCGCCTCCTCCTCCGCGGTCCGGGCGTTCGAAGCGGTCGCCGCGCTCTCGACTCGAGCTGTTTCTGGAGTCAGACGGCAGCAGCGCGGGGTTAGAAGAACAGACGGGCACGGTGTCGGTGCGGTTTGTTTAGTCGGGGGAGCTGGCCGTCGCTCACCTCTGAGGAACTCTTCTGTCTGAGTCCATCGAGGAGCCCGGAGAGGACGACGGCTGCTGCAAGGCTGAGAATCTGTTCAGTGTGCTGGCGGCTGGACGGCTGCCTGAATCCGAGCCTGAGGGAGGGAAAAAAAACCCAGCATGACGAGGTGAGCTTCACATGATGACATTTTAATTTCATGAAGAAAAACATGAGAGGAGAACAACCTACCAGAATCTGCAGGTTTGGCACTGGTGCCACCGCTGCTGCCCTTACCCCAGCTGCCCCATGTGCCCTTACCTCCGGGGGCCAGCAGCTGATTACTGAAGTCAAGAACAGGAGTCTGGGAACAGAAGACGCTTCGTAAAGTTTTATGCATTTGATGCTTTGGTCAAACAGACTCATCTGGAAATGCTTCCTTCTCCTACCTTGGTGATTTTGCTAAGGCGAGAGGCGTCGATGGGTCGGTTCTTGGAGATGGGCACTGTGTTCCAGCCTTCGTCCTGGGGAGGGGCACCGCGGCCCTCCCCGCGGCCCTGGTTGTGAGGTCCCCCGCGACCGCCGGGGCCTCCCCCGCCGCTCATCCGGCCCGGGCCTCCGCCGGACTCCTTCTTGGAGATGAGCGCCTGCTGGACCTTCATTTGCTCCCTGTGCTCCTCCAGCTCGGCGTCTTTGTGGATCTGGTCGATGGTCTTCGGACCCTGGTCGCCTCTCCGGGGCACCCAGTTGTTCTGAGGGGGAGCAGAGAAGGTGATCAACACTATTGCGACAAATCCATCTTATTTTTTTGTTATGATTTACAGATTTTATCTTAAACACGTCTCAAAAAATGAAATCATGATTAAGAATTCTCCATCCACACCATCAGTTTTTAATAATGAGATAGTTCAGAGTTAAACTATATTATATAATAAACAGTGAATATAAAAAGTCTACACACCCCTGTTGAAATCCAAGGTTTTTGTGATGTAAAAAAATAACAGCAAGAAAAGTAATTTTACAACTTTTTCCACCTTTAATGTGACCTATAACCTTCATAACGCAATTGAACAAACAAGCAGATGTCTTTCAAGGAGGTGAAGTAAAAATAAAAAACAGATAATGTGGTTGCATAAGTGTGCACACCCTTTTATAACTGTTGATGTGACAGTGCTCAGAATTAACCAATTACATTCAAACTCGGGTTAAACTGGAGTGAGTACACACCTGCCACCAGTTAAAGTGTCTCTGATCAACCCCAAATAAAGTTCAGCTGGTCTAGTAGGTTTTTCCTGACAGTTTTGTAGCAACATCTTCCAGCACAAGCCACGGCCCGCAGAGAGCTTCCAAAGCATCAGAGGGATCTCATTATTTAAAGATATAAGTCAGATGAAGGCTACAAAAGAATTTCCATGGGATTAAACATACCATGGAACACAGTGAAGACCGGCATCAAGTGGAGAAAATATGGCACAACAGTGACATTACCAAGATGATATCCGTCCAAAATTGATGATAAGTCGAGAAGAAAACTTGTCAGGGCGGCTGCCCTGCCCAACAGCAACACTGAAGAAGCTGCAGGAATTTCTGGAAGTACTGGCTGTGTCATACATGTGACAACAATCTCCTATCTTCTTCATATGTCTGGGCTACGGGGTAGGGTGGCAAGACGGAAGCCTTATCTTACAAAGCCAAACATCCGAGCCTGGTATCATTTTGCAAGAAGACATCTGAAATCTCCCAAACACATGCAGGAAAATTTGTTATAGTCTATGAAACCAAGGTTGCACTTTTTGGACATAAATCCAAAAGGTACATTCGGTACATCACCAAAATAACACCATACCTACAGTGAAGCATGGTGGTGGCAGCATCATGCTTTGGGGCTGTTTTTCTTCAGCTGGAACTGGAACGTCAGTCAGGGTGGATGGAATTATGAACAGTTCAAAATACCAGTCGGTGTTGGCACAAGACCTTCGGCCTTCTGTTAGAAAACTGAAGATGAAGAGGAACTTCATCTTTCAGCACGACAATGACCCAAAGCACACATCAAAATCTAAAGAATGGCTTCACCGGAACAAGATGAAGGCTTTGGAACGGCCCAGCCAGAGTCCAGACCTCACTCCCATTGAACACCCGTGGGGTGATCTGAAGAAGGCTGAGCACAGGAGATGCCCTCGCAATCTGTCATATTTGAAGTGGTTTTGCAAAGAAGAGTGGGCAAACACTGCCACATCAAGATGTGCCACCCTGATAGGCTCCTCCCCGAGAAGACTGAGTGCTGTAATAAAAGCCAAAGGTGCTGCGACCAAGTATTATTTTGAGGGTGTGCATATTTATGCAACCAGGTTTTTTCAGTTTTTTTTATTTTGTATTTTTCCCTTTAAAGGTTTTAGCTTTTTTTTCCAATTGCATTGCACAGGTCATAGGTCACATTAAAGGTGGAAAATGCTGTGAAATTATTTGTCTTTTTCATCACAAAAACCTGGCATTTCAACAGGAGTGTGTGGACTTTTTATATCCACTGTATATTTTATTGATAAGTACTTTATGCTTCTCTTTCATGTTGACTCTCCTTGCTTTGAGAATCTCTCAGTAAAGATTAGGATTATATTCATTTTAATATGACAAGAAGAAACAAATCAATATCGGTATAGATATTGATTACATGAGTGAGATTTTCCAGTTGGTTTCAGCCTCACAGTTTGAGCAACTAAAAAAACCCCACATTATCAGACATTATCAAAAACTGCCAGGTCAATCATTTTTTTCCAGATATGAAGTCAATCAGACCAAAAACTGAAGCACAGCATGAGCAAAACTACTTAACACTTGTAAAAACGCAAAACTTTTCTGAAACAAAAACACAAAAACAATGTTTTCACTTGAAATGTTGCGTAATGAAACATATAATTTGTGACTTGCTCAAAATTTCATTAAAAAAAAAAAAACACAAATACCTGCACAAGTTAATAAACTGATTATACATAATAAAATACAATAGCTTTTGTACGTACTCTCCAGTATTCGGCTTTAGTTCTGAGGAATCAGAATTCATTGAGGTTAGGGAGGAAACGCTTCTCTAAATCTTTGTCATGAGATCCTGACTGCAACTACAGCTCATAAAAGTACTGAAACAGATCAAGTTTCACTGGTGGGAGAAAAACAGTGTTTACAGTTTGTGTCATACGGTTAAATCCAGCTGAAATGTTCTGACTGAGAGCAGCTGATTCTGCCTTGTAAAAACACTGAAGGCAGTTTTGTGAGACTGTGTGGGTGGGACATGAAGCTTTTCACTACAGGACTGCAGCATTCCTATAGAAGAAAGAAGCTTCAACAACGGCGCATTGAAGTGGCTGCTGAAAGAAAACTTTGATGAAATCACTGAAAATGCGGTGGGAAACATCCCGAGACACACACACACCCACGCAGTGACACAGCAGGTGTTCAGAACGATCACTGGGAGACACTCAAACCAGTTTAAAAGGAGGAGACGGTGTGTGTCGTCTCAGCCAATGGCACAGAGGAGCTCAGTGTGTGGAGCCGCCCTGCATTCAACAGCCGAGGAAGGCCTCTCTCCTTCAGCCTGCAGGAGACTCACACAGGTCAGGGGTTAAAGGGCCAGTGCAGGCCTCTCCGTGGCTGTGTATGGCACCACACACACATATTACTGGTGAACTACATCCAGCAGTACGGTCAAAAAGCTCTGCAAACACCAAAAAGGTCAAAATATGAGAGGACGTTTTGGATGGGTTACTCTGGTTGTAGCCTTCCAGCAGCCATTAAGTGCTGAGTCACGCTTGGACAAGCACTAAAACACACACTGTGCACAAGCAAAGCCAAAAAAAAAAGCGTGATCTCTTGTAGGACTGTGCCAAACAAAGAAGTGTTTGGTAGTTTTGCCATCACATGACGCAAAAAGGGTGAAAATCTGTGTGTGTAATACAGTTTGTGCATGTGTAAAATGTTTTGAAGACCCCCGTCTGTGGACGAGCAGGCTAAGAATAAAAAGTGCCAAAAAGTAAGACGCCCCTCTGGTGTTTGTGTGAGGATTTACCCGTCGCAGGTCCAGAACATCCTGCAGCATGAAGCGGATCCTGGAGGAGGTCTTCCTCTCCTTTATGATCTTCTCCATCTGGTTGAAGTACTGGTCCATGCGGGGCTGAGAATAACACATTACGTATATCAGAATCATTTAATACGAAGTCTATGAAAGCTAAGATATTTTTTTGAAAAAGGAGAACTCAAGGTAGCACTCAAGGTCTGTATCAAAAATCAAAACGGGTCTTGGAGTTTGGACGTCAACATGCTTCATATCCACTGTCCCACCAGCCTCCACTGCAGTGTTTCAAGTACCTATCCTTAAGTTACTGGACCTGATTCACACTGCAGCATAGAGGCCCATACAAGTAAATGTGGCTACAGTAGCTCAGTTGGTAGAGCAGGTTGTCTTATAACCGGAAGGTTGGCGGTTCGATCCCCGCTCCCGCAGGCGTAAAACTGTCGTCGTGTCCTTGGGCAAGACACTTCACCCACCCTCTAAGTGTGAATGTAGTGTGAGAGTGAATGGTTGGTGGTGGTCGGAGGGGCCGATGGCGCAGATTGGCAGCCTTGCTTCCGTCAGCCTGCCCCAGGGCAGCTGTGGCTACAATAGTAGCTTACCACCTAGTATGGTGTGAACGGGTTAATGTGATATTGCAGTGTGAAGCGCTTTGGGCTCTGTCATGCAGGGTAAAAAGCGCTATACAAGTGTAGTCCATTTACAAAACAACCTGTTTTGAAAACAGCCCGGTGGTGTAGTTATCAAATATTTAGAAATATAAACCTCTGAAATGAAGCCTGTCGGCTGAAGATGTCACTTTCACAAACTGTTATCTATCAGATCCTTAAAGCAGTGGACTCAACACAATGAGACCAGAGCTGGGATATCAGTGATGCTGATAACAAACCAGCTGCATTTCGCATATTTCATGGCTGTGTTGATTATACCCGCTTGTGCTTCTTCTGTATTATAGTTTTACCGATGTGTTTTCAGGCATTGTTGGGGTTTCTATTTTGTATTTTTTGTCTATTTTGACATTCTGTGTTGATAGAGCCTGGTGGACACTTGCTGCATTTCAGTGGCATGCTGTGTGTGCATGTGATGAATAAAACTGATTTAATCTCAGTCAAATCTAAAACAATATCAACTTGTGCAACATGCATGTCACAGAGACTGTGACTGTGCGTGTGTTTCGTACTTTGGCCTTCTCAAAGTCGAGGTCCTTGCCGATGGTGGACAGCAGTCTGCAGAGGCACTCCAGGGATTCCTCGTCGTGGTTTTTCAGCAGCTTTACGATACAGTCGTGCATGATGACCTCCGTGAGCATCTTGAGCTTGAACAGCTCGCCGATGAACTTGATGTTGCCCAGCGAGCGTCTCCGGGCCTTGTCTTTAGCGTCTTCCAGCTCCTCGCGGAGCCGCTGCTTCTCCTCGTCCTGCCGGGGAAACGACGAATGGAAAAAGGAGGATGAGGAAGACCATCAGCGGTTTACAAGTTCAAATTGACATTCTAAATCTATAATCTTTGTGAAAATGTGTTTTTTTTTTTTTTTCTGAACTCAGAACGTTAAATAATTGGTCTTTTCATGTCATTGAACAGGGTTCCACATTTCATGACTCAGCACTTTACCCCTGCAGCAGCTTCCAGCTCTTTCTGCTTCTTCTCAAAGATCTCATCATCGTCCTTGTCCTTCTCGAACTCCTTCTGGCATCGGTTTAGTAGCAGCTTGCGGAAATTCACAGTGACTCCCGGCTTATCTGTGGTGTGGACTTTAAGCTGGAATGAGCACAGAAAACGTCCGTGAGAAACTAAAGGAAAACAATATGTGGAGTTAGTTTGTTTGGGGTTACAGGAGCTCCTCTGTTCCTCACTCCCAGCATTTTTATCAGTTGTTTGGACACGTGGTTCTAACGAGAGGTCTTCACTGGAGCCTGACGACACCAAATAAGATATTCAACTGAGTCATGTTAACTTTTAAACTGAAGGCTGCTTGACCAAAAATATTTATGAAGTAAATGTGTCCATGACGTCCATAAAACAATGTCCCCTGATTTATAAAGGTTGTTTGATTGAAGATGAAATACCAGCACTAACAACACTCTACAGGAACAAAATGTAAAATCAAACCCCACAAGTTTTCATTATTTCACCAAAAGTCATTTGAGGGGAAAAACAGTGTAAATTCAGTGAGGACTTGACCTGTGCTGAGATTTAACCGTGGTCCCTAAACCTCAGTTTGCTGCATTAGATGAATCCTTTACATCAGGGGTGTCAAACTATCACTGTACATTCCTCAGATTCGCTTCAAACTTTTAAGTCAGACCCAAAGCATCCAACCATCTATCAGCACCGACCACAGCTGACTGTGGGAGACGGCAGGCTAACTTCAGTCTTCTGAACCGTATCTCTGTCGGCCGAGGCTTCACTCACCCCGCTAAGGCAGCGGCACATGTTGGCGTAGGCCACCGAGAAGTCTGGCTCGGAGATGGCCTTCTCGAAGGTGAGGTCGATGACGCCTTTCAGCCTCTCCTCGGTGTCGATGGTGAGCTCCGTCACCTGTTTCATCAGCTGCTGGAACTTCTGCGGGGTCAGCTTGTTGAGGATGCTGCGCACCCGTTTGAACAGCTCCTGGGTCTTCTGGTTGTCCGGGTCGTTCTCCTCCTGCTCCACCGCGTCCTCCACCACGCGGCTGCGGTTCGTCACCTTCTTCGCCGAGGGCTTCCAGGCCTTCTCCGCCTTGTTGAGCTGAATGTCGTCACCGAGCGACATGCTGGTGATGATCTTCCTCGGCTCTTTCCTCTGCATCTGCTGGGAGCGCCGCGGGCCGCCCACTCCCATGCCCATGCCTGGAGGCTGGCGGGAGGAGACGGAGGAGGTTAGAGAAGTCGATTCTTGTATCTTTTGTTACCTCCATCAGGGATGGCGTTTGCTTACCGGTCCTCGGCCGCCTCCTCCCATTCCGGGCCTTCCCAGGTTTGCGAATGAGGGCGTGAAGTCGGGTCCACAGTTCATTCCTGGAAGGCGACTCGGGTCGAGCTGCCTCAGAGGAGTCTTATTAGCCTGAACAGGATAAAACCAGAGTCAGATTCATTCACATCTCAAATCACTCAAGCAAACTGTGTGTGTTTGGTTTGCACCTTATCGAGGACGACATCGCTGATGGCGGGCAGACCCTCGGGCTTATTCATGCTGGCTGAGATGAACTGGAATCCCAGAAGAAACTCCCGGTCGTATTTCTTCTTCTCCTCTGGGTTGATTGGCTTCCATTGCTCTGAAAAGACACAACAAGATGTTTCACAACGGAAACACTCCCGACCAAACAGTCCTGCAGCAGCATGTTGGGAATGTAACCTGAATGTTTATGATTATGTTGTTTTGCAGTATTTGCCAGGTACATTTGACAATCTTGATTACAACTGTCAAGGTTTCAAATGCAGCTTCAGTTTTTATGGTTTCTTGTCCTCAATAGCTGAATATCATTAAAATCCTTGTGCAGGGGTGTCAAACTCATTTCAGTTCAGGGGCTTGCTATTGTCTGAGAAACTGTATCATCTCACATTACAAAGCACGGCCACAACTTCCTGTTCCTGCATCTGATACTTTAACACTACATTGATGTTAATCTTAACTTTTTCCTACAAATAAAGCCTGAAAATGGGCCAGCGACCCACAAATTTCGATCCCTGTCACAGTATGCAGGGAGGATTCATTACCTGCAGTTTGTTCAGGACGATGCTCTTGATAAAAGCCATGAGAAGGCAAGCAGTCACAACATAAAACCCCATGTGCCCAGTGTCAGAGTTACTCCAGCACGAAGCGCGATGGGTCGTAAAGCTTTGCTCTCACATTGGTATAGTTCTCCAGTGAACGCTGAGAATCAGGTTAAAAGGCCACTCCCTCGGCTTGAATGATGAGCACATGAATGACGAGCTGCGAGCTGAGCAGTGTGAGCGAGATAAGATTGTTGTTCTGAGACGTGTCAAGGTTCAGGAACCCACCCTCTTTGTACTGGTACTTCTTGTCGGTGGCGGATGGCTGGGGAGAGTCGGGCTGGATGTTCTCGGCGTCCAGCTTGTCCTCCTTGTCCTCCCAGGTCAGGTCCGCCTCCTCTGGGGCAGGGGGAGAGGCAGCAGGGCGCTGAGGCTCCGGGGCCGGGGCGGGTTCCGGCTCTGGTGGGACCACCACCTGTTCCTGGGTCAGGAAACAATGTTGGAAATGCAAGCTCAGACATATCATATCATCTGAGGCACCAAAGTTTGAATCTTCACACTATGATACCAACACTGGTGCTTCATATTAAAGCAATACAAGGATGAAAAACTGGGTCTTCTTTTCCTTTTTATTTTCTTAACTGCAGGCAGACAGATATGCTTCAGCTCTTACGACTGTAATGTTCCCACTGTGCTTTCTGCCTGCGCTCCAACAAACTCCACTTTTCATCAAAATCAGCTTAAGGTAACCATCAGGATGGTTTACTGAATGTATATATGATATACATCATACAGACAGACATCACATAGACTTGAACACATGTTAACGGAGCTTAGATCACCAAACTTGTGCTTTTGTGACATATTTTCAATCATCTAACAGTGAAAAGGGCTTCAAAACCTCTTTCACACTGAGATTTGAGGTGTGATATTTGATGATGCTGCTATGACAGCTAGCTTGCTAGCATTAGCTTTAGTGCCATGCTGTCAGGGTGAGTCTGTAAGGACATGTATGGGAGACGTGTTTTTCACTGTATTTTGCACCATTAGGTTTCATTAAAATTTGTTATGTTGCACAGACATCATATAGATATCTACAAAACAAAACATGAAAACTCCTGAAGTTGAAAATTAAAGGTTATTATGGCACTATTTCACCAGTTGGGCCCATTCAACATGAAACTGGTCTGTACATGGCCTCTGAACTAACATGTCCTTGACACCCCTGACTTATACTGTTTCTTTCCCATGATCATAGTTCTTCATACTGCGACATGTTTTCTTCTGATATTGTTCCAAGTGTCTGTTTCTGACAGTTCACTTTATTAAACAGAAAAGTGGAGCTGCCTTTGTGAGAACTGCTTCCCGTTTTGATTTAACCTGGGCTGTGTTTGAAAGCATCAGAACATGCAGGATGAAAAGAAGACACGAGAAGATGAGATGCACATACAAACCTCTTTAAAGGCATCGAGGAGATCTCCCACAGCCTCCTTCTTGTTCAGATCCTTCATCTTCCTCTTCTTCTTTGGCACAGACACAGCAGCTACATTAAAGGAAACAAGTAGACACACATCTGACGCCTGAGTCTCAAAGCAAAGGGGGATTATCACTGTCACACTTGATCACAGATCAGTAATATTTACTGGATTGGGGAAGTTATGAGGAGGGGATTTACCTTGCATAGTAGTTTCTACCAGGGCGGGGGCGGCGGGCTGAGGAGGCGGGGTGCCCTCCCTCTCCTCTGCTTCGGGAGGGGGAGGACTGGGCACTGTTTCAGAGGGGCTCTCGGCGAGGGAAACCGTCTCCACGGGAGATGGCGTTTCCTCCTTGGCGTCGGGCTCTACTGGAGTGACGTCCGGTTCGACGACGGGAGCCGGGTCCTGTGCCTCGGGCAGAGCGGGCTCCGGATCCTCGGCTGCTTTGGGAATTTCCTGGACAGCAGGTTCGGGTTCCGGCTGGACGACGGGTGCGGGCGTGGCCTGGAGAGCAGGCTCGGGCACCACCTGGACAGCAGGCTCGGGCACCGCCTGAGCAGTGGGAGCGCAGACCTGCGCGACGGAGTCCCGTTCCACGTCGGGCTCGGCGATCGGGCTGTCGTCGCGCTCGGCTGTGCTGACGGCGGGGGCCTCGGGATCTTGGGGCGCCGGTAACGGCAGCCCGTTTGGAAGCCGGAGCTCCTCGGGCTGTGCGATGGGCGACTCCAGGGGCGCCTCCAGGTGGCAGGGTGGTAACGTGACCAACAGTTTCTCCGGCTCCGCCTCCGTCTCGATGTCTGCTACGCCGTTGGTCGCGGAGGAGGCAGCGAGGGGCGTGTCCCGGGAGGCGGCCTCTTCTGCTACGGGCTCCACCTCTTCCACCACCTCTGTGGCTTTCTTGTCTGATCTGTCCTGCGCAGCGCAGGCGGGGACGGGGTCTGGAAGGGGCGCGGGGTAGGCGGGTATCTCGGGCGCACTCTGAGGGGGAGGCGTGGCTTCCCGTAGAGGCGGGGGAGCGTCCATCACATCTGCAACAGGCGCGCTGGGTGCAAACGAGGGAGTAGTGTTGAGAGGGGCTGTTTCTTCTTGAATGAGCAGCGGTGGCGTGGGGGTCTTAGTGTCTGTGTCAGTGGGGGGAGATTCTGCAGGGATGGGGTCGGTTTTCGCAAGTTCAGGCGTCTTTGACGGGGGAGGAGGCGTGGGCTTCCTTCTGTCATCTGGAGAGATTAAAGACAGAAACAATGTGACTTCCAGACATTCACTCCCTCTTCAGCCGATGACTGATTGACTCATTGTCAACACTGGGTGGCTATCAGGCTTTATTTGACCAAGTCAGGGGACAAAAGAACCGTGCAATCCAGTCCCACATGTAGGCTCCTCCAACACAGACTACATTTTCACAATTCCTTCAAAATCACCGGTGTAAGTAAATGTCAGGAGGGTTAACCAGGTCAATCACTTACAAAAGTTCAGAAAATATACTCTTTATACCACTACATAATTTAGATCCCCTTTATTCGACAATGTTTTAATTAACAATGAATGACAAAGAGCTTGACATAAGAAAAGCTATTAAGAGATCAGGTCATGTCTATGGTGGAATAATTTCAAACTCAGCTATGTACACCTGACATACAGTTTCACTTTAATTAGTATTTAAAGACTTCAACCTCAGTCTAGTGTTACGACTGTAATCGCATTGTGCCTGTAATCGTTTTCTCATTGCAGTAAGCAAAACAAAGTTAGTTCTGGTTTGGGAACTTTGATACAAAAAACTCAAGTGGAAAAGTCCTCTTCCACAAATTCTAATCCATTTGCACGTCTTTAAAGATTCACATACTTCTTATTCTTTCCCCGAGCAACATTTCTGCTTCTCAACTCCTGAGAATTCCCAAACTAGGGCTGAGAGAAGATAAACGCCATTGTTTTCCTCTCAGCCCTGAGAGAGAGAGCACACATTTCTCTGTGATGTGTAATATGTCAACTAGAATTGAAATGCAACACTGAGCAATGTCAGCTCGCTCATTAGCGTAAGGCTGGTTACCAGTCACCGCTCTCGCCGGGAATTGATTGTAGAGTGGCTTCACCTCGGTAATAGCGGCAAGTACGCTAATTTTTCAACTCTGAAGGGAAAGCATCAGCTTGAAACGAGCCATTTTCACTCACTGAACTGGAACGCCATAATAACGTTGAATTACAGCCTCCATTAAAGACAAACTGATCGTTAATTATCTTGAAAATTAGATTTAAGTGAACAATCAGAGAAAGACTGCTGCATTGGCATATCGTGCGTGTGCGTGTCTCACCTGGTCGAACCACTGCTGGAGCAGCTGGGGCGTTCTCACCGTTCGCCTGCGTCGCCGCTGTACTTTCTGATCCCGATATGGCTGACTGTTGGAACATACGCACACAGGGGAAAAATCAAGCATGACCTTAGTGGTTAGGACAACACGGTTTTTCCATTTTACAAAAATACATATATCATGTTAGTTCCCCGTTGGTTGTAGGAGCCACATGTTTGTACGCCACAGCATTCCTTGTAACTGCTAACACATGGACGTCATGGAAGTCCGTGTTTCTCATTTAGGTTTGAATGTTGAATCAGAAACTTCACGTTTTTATGTTGCAACATGAGTCGTGAAGAGGTGCTGTTAATTATTGTAATCACAATCATCTAAATGCTGCTTTTACTGTGATGAGTTCCATAACTGTTGAATCAACATCAATAACAAATTAATTGATTTAAAAAAAAAATTATATTGGTTCCAGATGTCCTGACAACATTTGTTCCAGCTCAGAGGATAATGCATTTTGCTTGATGTATTAGAGAATTTAAAGTTTGAGAAAGAGGATACAAAAACGGAGAAAGTTAAAAAAAAAAAATTTAAATAAAAAAAAACTGAAAAAGAAATATAACAGAAATAAAACGTAAACTTCATCAATAAGTAAAATGAAACACAAGACAATGTATCTGTAATGAGACAATCAAGCTGTAAAGCATGAATGGAGGAAAAAAAAAATCCAGATCTACATAGAAAAATAAGTTAATAAGTGAATACTTTTATGTCTTTGATGCATAAATAAGAAAATTAAATAATAAGAAAATATCACATCAAAATTTTCAGTAATTGAACTTTTAATTTTTAAAAGTTACGAATGCTCAAAAAAAAAAAAAAAAGAATCCTTCACCAAATTGCGTATTTTGACGTAATAATGAATCACAATCATAAATGATTACATTATTGTCATCTTGATCTACTTTTTTTGTGTCAACCAACAACAAATAAGTTTAAAACTCATTTTCTAAATGCCTAAAAGTTCATTTTTAGCCACTGTGACTAATTGAAATCCTTCTCTCTAACTAAAATCCCGCTCCTCATGTGACTGACACGAGCAGATACGGGATGAATACTTGCTGTTCACCTGTGGGGGGGTTGGGGTGGAGCCGCTGCGGCCCCCGGACATAATCTCCTCCGTGATATCTCGACCTCCTTGGTTAGGGTCTCTTATTCTGATCTGCGGAGGAAAAAGAAGCAGATGGAGATCAGAAGCACGTGAGACATTTGAAAAGGAACGAGGAGGAAACTTTTGGAGGAACGTGACTGGAGCCGGAGGATCTGTGTCCTGGACAGCCGTTAAGCCTGTTCAGCGTCTCTCCATTCAATCATCGGCCTGTGCAGCACGGTATCCAAACCTCCGACCGCTGTGCACATTCCTCCGCTGCACGACTGAGAGCACGTCGGCCTCTGACTCACCAGAGGGGCTGCGAGCCGAGCTGTGCGGCTCCAGGCTGACTCGCCGAGCCCTCTGGTTTGAGCTAACAGAAGACTTTCCTGTTTCGGGCCTGGAGCAGCCAGGAGGAGTAAAGAAAAAAACCTGAGACACACGCGCTGTCCATTCTCTTGATCGCACTCTGAAAGCGTGTTCCTGGGTGAAGCCGGAGCTGTCATGAAAGTGGTATTAATAACCAAAGTGACGCATGCAGTCGCTGGACAAGGATTAAACTGCAAAAAGTTACCAGAGAGCTGTTGAAGCAGTTCTGCTCTCTGGCCTACTTTCCTTTCCCCCTAAAGCGCAGCAATATTTGCCCAACACTGCTGACCTTTACCTGGCTTGGTGTGCCTGCAGATCCTCTCGCTATGAAATCCCTGTGGGCCTCAATCTCATCCTGGGGGTGGGGGGCTGAAGAGGCCACTCCAGCTGGACTTTAAACCCACCAAGTCACAAAAAAAAAAAAAAGAAAAAGGAGGAGGGCGGTGGAAAGTAGGTTCCACCTCGAATCAGTGATAGCTCCACGCCGGCACAACGGGACACGGCGAGGGCTGAGGCCTGACTGTCAGGGAGCTTAGCAAGCAACTTGACTCACTCTCTCCCTCTTTCATAGACCCAACAGAACAGGGAGGGGGGAAAAAAAGGGATAAAGCCACTGGCCTTGTAAAGCTATGGAATTGGAATGTGCACCCCCGCCCACAGCGGAGAGTAACCAGACAGTTAAAGGGGCCGGGGAGAGAAGGAGGGGCATGCAGGGAGGGAGGGAGGGAGGAGAGAGATACGAGGGGGGAGGGGGGAATGGGAGGTTTTCCAGGAAGAAGGGAAAAAAAAAACAGTTATTACCAAATGAGCTGCAGCTAGTGAGAGAAACTCCCCCTTTTTAATGCATTCTCACTGGGCTGTCAAGTCAAGACTTTTTTTCTCTCTCCCCACAAGCTCGGTCTTTCTGAGGAGGAAGGAGAAGCTGGGAGGAGGAGGAGGAGGAGGAGGGGAGGAGGAGGGGGAGGAGGAGGACGGATGCCACAGCAGCAGAGGAAGGCTGCCTGGTTAGCCTTTCCGGCTCAGAGAGGGGGAGGAGACCGTTGGCCACGTGGAGCTGAGCTATGTGCTGACATGTCCTTCAACCCCCACCCTCCCCTCCTCTCTGAGCTTTCTCTCAGAGGCTGAGCTGGTGGGGGGGCAAAAAAAAAAAAAAAAAAAAGAAAAAGTGGGGAGCCGATCCTTCGAGCGACTCCAGATCGTCACCTTTAACCAAACGTGCAGAAGACTGCGATGGCATTGCTTTGGCGTGGGTTTCCACTGAACTCCTCTCTGCTTATCTGTGGGACTTTGTATACCGGTGCACACGATGCCTCAGACGGAAGGTCACCACTCGCCCACACTCGGCCCGTGTTTGCATTGACGTGTCCTTTACGAAGCTCCAAATCAACCGGCATCACTCCCGAAAAATAGATGATTCGCCCAGAAGTTCACAAGGCCTCGTGGCATCTCCTCCAGGACTGCAGAAACCTTTACGAGCTCGGAGGAGCACATCTGTGATGCAACCTCACCTCGGCCGGGCCGTTATCTCTCGGCCGGCTTCAGATTATCCTATACAGTTTCTGACTCGCCTCTGCATGCGTCTGCTGCATGAGAGGCACAAACTGGGGCTTCAGTTCGCACAGAGTTACCACATACCAGCCCCGGGCCGTCTCAGAGAGCCGGGGTGGAGGTGGGGGGGAAACACTAGACATACTGCAGAAGAGGGGAATATGTCCAACGGTGGCAACAAGCTAAGGTCACAGCTATCTGTAGCCATCGGAGGAGAACTGAACTTTACGTTCAGACTCAAGACGCATGATTGCAAAATGTCAAGCTATGTTGCGCTGTCGCTGTACCGACAGATCACTGTTTCGCTGAAGGGAGACTAATCAAGAAATCAAGAAAGAGACTGAATTCTTTAAACAAGCCATAATTATCTTAAATACTGTACATCATTACAATCAGCTGCTTTTGGCTGGAACTTTCAACCAGAAGACAAAGTGAGTGTTTCACATGTCTGCAGCTTTTCTAGAGGTCTGTGAAGCAGAGAAGAATGCAAAACTCTTAGTCCGTTACCTATGCACTGACCCGAAAAACTGGATGTTTATGAAACAGACGGGTGTGGTAACAGAGGGTGGGGTTTTTTGTTGCCTAAATGTTAATAGTAATTACATCCATCAACAAATAAAATTAAAAGAACACTAAAAACCCTGATATCACTTAGTAAACCATCAGTTTCACTGTGATCGGAAACTTCATGTAATGTCAGTGTTATGGTAAATTTCAGGCCTCATTTACCCAACATTTCAAGTGAAAACGTATCATTCTGCTTCGAGGAAACTTTTGCGTTTAGACGTGAACGTTTTGAAAATTCCATTTCCACGGAAATGGCACAAACTCTGAAAGTGCCAGGCCACGAGTTGATGCTGTTGGTTGTTGGCTGTGCTGTGTGCACACGCACACAGAACACAATATGCTACAACAATAATGAGTGCACGGATATTCGTATGGACAGACGATCAGGTTCGATTGCTATTCCAAATGACTCCCAACTCTAAAACTGCCAAGTCACGGGACAATACGAACTTGGAGTCATGACTATCTGGAGGCCGTTGCCGCTTTTGTAAATCTACTTGCCCATGTGCAGAAGAGGTATTTATTTCGGCTGCTGGCCACATGCGCAGTGTAAATTTTAATAGTCTGTATTTGATAACGTCAACCTGTCCAGGGACTACAGGTGGAAATTAGCATTTTTTGCTATAACCTGGCACATGCATATTTTCCTTTAGTGGATTAATGTTTTACTGTGCATTGTCCCTGATTAAATAAAAAAAAAACCCAAAAAAACCATGCGCAGTGGCAGCGTTGGAGACCAAACTCTCTCGCTCACATTCTGTCATCAACTCAGAGTGTGATACAACAGATCTGAAAAGTTTGTTGACTGAAAAATTGTGTCCACATCAATACAGTGGTTTAGTGGAACATAATTATGACCAATGCGAGCACTGTTCCTCTTAATACTTTCATGATATCACCTTTATTCAAGACTCAACGTTCGTAATCTTTATTTAGAAGATTCTAGTGTTTCAGCTGACTCAGTTTTATCTCTATCTGTCATTATTACTTAAAAATATATTAAATCTAAAATAATCTGCATTTCAGCACATTTTTGGTTAAAAGAACTGCTTTTAACAGTAGAATCAAGATATTTCCTGTCTTGTCAGAACTTGCCTTCTTAAATACCCTGCAGTCAACTTAAGCGCTGTTCGTCTGGCCATCAGAGATGTGCCAGTTGCAGCCTTGAGCCAAAACAACAATGAAATGAGGTCACTGCTTTCTCACTCCCACATCTTACATTCCTACATTCAAAGCTACAGACAGAAGAAGAAGAAAGGGAAGTTTACACTCTTTAATATTTCCAGCCGTGTTCTTAAAACCTTCTTGTTTGGGTGCATTGCATGTGAATCAGAAAACTTGAGATAGCTTTAAATTTATCTCAAAAACATCAGTAAGAGACAAAAAGCAACACTGTTATTTGGAAATAACACACTATCATTTACTTAATTAACTGTATTTATTGCTCATCATATCTCAGGCAGTTCCAACAGGAACTGTATGTTTTAAAGCGTCTCATGATGGATGTACTGTATTTGTAGTTTGACACCAGACTCATGTGTTCACAGCAGTCTGATGCCTGAAGTTTTTCCTTAAAGACGTCACAGCATCGCCATCATGCGAGCTCAGCTCTTCTGTGGATGTTTTTCTTTAAGATTCTTCATAACTTATCCCAACTTGGACATGCGGCTTCTGCCAATGGGCAGCATCGGATGACTGTGATTTGAGACCAGTGTCGTCACCTTGGCGGCTGCTGGTCTGTTTAAACCGGACAATATGGGATGACCTGACGTCAGGGCGGACACAAGAAGCATGTGCACAATCCAAAGCTGGAGATCAGTCTTCAAGCACTGCCTTGACAGTTTGGTCACTGTTCAGTTTAAAAAAAAAAAAAAAGGGCCAGGTAATCTAAGGGTCTTCGGTGTAGGGTAATACCTACATACACACACACTCGATGGTGGGGTAGTACTTCTGAATGGACACATTTCTGGCATTTTGGATCCACTTTGTTACTTGAGCTCGTGTCCTTGCAGTGTTTTTTAACAAAACAGCACAAAGCACAAGTTGTATTTCCTCTGTGTTTACAGTTGCTTAAATGAGCATGCCAGCATCTCCTTTTGAAGAGGTATTGTTACTGTTTGACTTGGGTGTTTTGTTTATTGACTTCCCAGATTAGAAGTGTAGTGTATTTACATTGACTGCTTTCCACTACGTCATCGGATTGGTATCACCTTCCTTGGACTCCAGGCCATGGTGGAAACACAGGCAACAAGAAAGACAGAGTTTAGTTACTTGGAAAAAAAAAGTACCTGGAACTAGAGGTTATTAAAGTTCTTCTTTGCCTGAACGTTGATAAATCCTATTGTTTACAATCTCGGAGCAGTCAACACTACAATCTCCACCGCCATGAAACCACACACACGCCTTCAGAGAACAATTCGCTATAAATGTTAACAATGGTGCGTGCACTTGCATCCGTATGGACAGACGGCTATAGACCGCCAGAACTGATACAAAAGAAAACCGCATGAAGTAATAGTCCAGAATCAGAGTTGATAAACACATCATGTCCAAACATTTCCGCTTTTGGTTCATCGATCTTTTTTCTTGGCTTTCAGAGGGCCGTGTTCAGTGGTGAAGGCTGCTGACTGTACCTGTTTGCGCTCCCGCTTGGTGTGGATGTGCTGGGGGGGCTGAGGTGGTGCTTGCTGCTGTTGAGGAGCGGGGTTCATGATGACGGGCGCCGCCTGCACCGACGGGGTGAACTGAGGCTGCGCGGGGTAGTAAGCCCCAGCTGTGGATCGGAACAGAGAGAAGAATATAAAACAACGTGTACACGCTTAATCCTGTGCTCGCAACTTGACGAGGTGGTATCTGCTTGATGTACCCGGGACGTACACACACACACACACCTCATGACGGGGAAGTAAAGACTATGGCTACACATTAACAGTGTGTGTACGGTTAATGTTCTAAAGATTCCGCTAACCCGATTCAAGACAGCCTGAAAAGATGAAGGCAAGTTGCCATGCTGTGTGTGAGCTCAATAAGGATCTAGTTCTATTTTTAACATAACCAAAGCTTCATTTAATTCAAGTTTTTGGTAATCCAACCAACTCATCAATCTTGTCAAAGACCAGGATCACGTTAACCATCCTATGACTGGATTTATTAGCTGTATAGCTGTTTAAGGATTTAAAAAACCATTGAGTGTTTCTGAATTTTTTTTTAGAAAAGATTACTAAAATATTTTGATTACTGAGAATCTCGTGTTACAGATATGTGGCTCGCTGATGAATCTTGTCAGTGATTGCAGGGTTGGTCTGCAGAAGCCTCGAGGGTCACAGTAATGACGGGTATACAGGCACAAAGCATGACTTTTCTGCTTTTTGGCAGTTGTGTAGATATCGCATACGTGGAAAATACTACCAAAGTACTGTCAGTGTTGAAAGGACTATTGTGGAAAGGATGAAATGTGTGATACAAACCATATGTACAGTTATTCTACTGCTGAAGGGCTAAGATAGAGTGGGAGGGGAAGCAAATTCCCATGATTTTCTATCACTGTTTCACCTAAAAAAAAGTTTAAAATTCAGAGTTATAAACTAAACCGGCAAGCTTTTCAGCTGATGAAAAGAAATTGCTCTTCAACAGAAACCAAGAATATGATTCAAACCAATATTTCTGTGGTGGGCTATGCACCAATTGTTCGCTTCAACAAGAGCCGTGATCTTATCTTATAATGAAAGCACTGTGTTAAAAATTTCCAACTAATACATTTCTCAGTTCAAAACAATGTCCAAAGACTGGATTCTGAACCGTTGGCATAAAGCAGATGTTCTACAGGAGTGGAGAGACTATTTGTTAGATCTACTTGCAGGTAACAGTGAGGAGGCAGCACAGAGGCTCCATTTATACGTCGATGTTTTCAAGTGAAAATGGAAAACTTTCATTGTATTTTGGGTGTCACACGTTTACACAACAATGGTGCTCGAAGTCACTGATAACACAACTTCTTGAAAACACTCTGACTTCGTGGAAATGGGGGAAATTGTTGCATTCCAGACCACAAATTGGCACTGTTTGTTTTTGCAATGAAACCGCACACACAGAGAACAATACATTATAAACATTAACAATGGCGAGTGCATAGACCATTGAATGGACAGACAACAAAGTCAGACTGCTATTACAGGGGGCTCTCAACTACAAAACTATAGAGTTGGATAAAGTCAGATAAACTACTTACTACCGCCATGGTGAGCATGTATTTCAAAAAAGTTAAGTTTTGAGTGGCTTAGGCACAGCTGTCGTGTAGACGGAACATTGTCATCTAAACAGGGTCTCGATAAAACACCTTAAAATGGTTCCTCCAAACCAATCAGAACTGCAAAAGGTGCTTTCTTGACAAAGGCCACAGTGTAACAGAGGCAAATGAAGACTTTAATGCTAGTATGCTGGGAATCAGTAAAAATCGAGTTGAGACTCCTCTCGTTCAAATACACCTCTGATCAAAGTAACAATATACACTCTTATTATAGATACAAATAAATAATCAGTTCCTTCGCATTTTGGTAATTATAACACCAATTGTAAGCGAAATGTAGTATGTACACACGCCAAGAGAGCCGATTCCAAACGTCAGACGAAGCTGCAAAGAAGACAGAAGTATTACAAAATTACAAAATATAGTCCAATTGAGATCAGTTGACAGTACCTTCCTACATCTAAGCCAAGAGAATCATCTGGCTGTCATTAAGGTCAAAGGGTTCACTATTTAAAGCTGATGATTAAAAGCCAACATAACCTTTAACTGGTTAAATAGTGCACTAGTTTTTAGGAATCCAGCCGTCTAAATAAAAAAATCCTTATCCAAACATTTCAAAGCGCATCTATGAGTTAACCAAAGCGTCTGGAGGGACTGTCAGACCGGCCTTCAGACCAAGACACAGCAGAGCCTCCTGAAGGGAACTAATGAGACTGGAGATTCATGATATTCAGCAGATGTCAATATGACTGTTTAAAAAAAAAAAAAAAATCACTAAAATAAACAGACTCTTTTAGACTGCCTGGTCAATAATGTCAACAGTAGATGAGACAGTCAGTGCAGTTACCTGCTTTGTAACTGGCCTGAGCTGCAGTTCAGAACCAAATGTACTTTACTGGAGGAAAAAAAAAAAAAAAAAAGGGGGAAAAAAAAAAAAAGGCTGAAGAGGCCTCCCTTTCAGCACGGTGGCGTCTCTCTCCTGCGCTTGCTCTCTCTCACTCACATTACTGAGTCTGCATTGTGGACCAGCAGCAGCGCAGCCTAAATATAGTCAAAAAAGTCCACACGGACCAACAGGCTGAGGGGGAATGGGAGGGAAGACGGCACGAGAGACAGAGGGAGAGAAAGAGAGAGAGAGGGAGAGAGAAGTAGAAGGGAAGCATTCTCAAAAGTAAGAAAGCCAGGAGGAGTAATGAGACTTTCTTGGACCGAGTCCAGATGCAGCAAATAAGAGACTCGAGATCTGAGTCACAAAGTGGAGGAGTTTGTTGATGGGGAGGAGAGACGAGACGACACCTACCCTCAGAGTCCTGCTGCTCCTGAGAGCCACGGTTCCCCATGCTGAACACTTCTGAGAAAAGTGGAAAATGAACGGAGAGGGGGTTTCTCTCCGAGCCCCCTCTCTGGCTCGTTCCTGTCCTCTCTACAGGTGTCCTCTCAGAAAGATTTCTTTTCACTGCTCGGCCCTCCCTCCTCCGGCGTCCCTGCTTTCGCTCCTCCCTTTGACCTTGATTTCTCCCCTCCTTCCCTTCCTTTGCCCCCCCCCCAGCTCCACTGTTCAGGCTGAAGGCTCCCCTCCTACCTCTCCACCATGGTGAAGTTATCTGATCTGTGCAGGAGAAGACATCAGAGCTCACGACAAAGGGGGGCTGCTGCTGGATTTGTGCGTGTGAGGTTTGGAGAGTTGTGCAGATCGCTCTCGGTGGGAGGGGATCTTAAAAATAGTGCCTGTACACGCATGTCTTTTACCTGACTGCTAGAAAAGGACTCGGTGGTCAGGGAGACCGTACCACTTGGGGCCCTGGGGGGGTGACCGCATGATATTCTGGGATTGTCACCCTGCTGTTACTACAAGTTTACACAAAGCAGAAAAACAACACTTTCCCCACAGAGAGAGCTCACACTCCGCCGGCTCACAAGTTCAAAAGCACCTTCTTACAGTCACTTGACTGCTTATTTGAGGTCATGTGCCATCTGATGTCACAACACGCCATGTGATTCAAGTGACACGCACACACACGCACGCACGCAAGCAGTTTGAGTAGAGCCAAAGCAGCAGCAGCAGTTTGTACCACTACATTTAACACAAACACACTGATTTGTGTCCAAATCTGAGCAATAAATGCTAGAAATATTAACCTCACATAAATACACAGGTACATTGCAAACCACGACTATTCTTTTTTTTCTTTTTTTTCTCAATCTCAGATATCTTTATATTCAAAGCTGGCTTTGGAAAAGTATCATCTGACTGGTTAAAAAGGTTAAAATGTTTAAGGAGTCACAAGTACCCTATTTTGAAGATTATGAGGTGAAACACGGAAAAACATTTTGGACAGCAAAAAATTCTCCAAATGGTTAAGTGCAAAAACAATAATTCAAGCAAACATGAACAGATTGAAAAAAAAAAAAGTTTCAACCTTGACATCATGCCGCCCAAGTGGTGCAAAATGGTCATGTTTGACACTCCTGTTGGATCAGTAAAGTGATCAAACTGAATCAGTGTGAAATCTGGTGCTAAACAACTGTCAAGATGCAGTTTGTGACGATCCTCACTGAAAAATGAAAAGCCACAACAGTTTCAGGTGTTTCACTCGCATTTGGACTTTCACCCAGCAAGATCAATTTTTCAAAGCTTTTCTTCAAGTTTTACCTGCTTTTCAATAGTCTGTACCTTCAAACAGATTTATATTGTGCAAAAAAACAGAATCATGTAGGTGGATGTGTCGGAGAGAACTTGCTGATCTTCTTGATTGTTCTATTAAAACATTTTTAAAATGAACATTAACACCCTTCACAGGCAGCATTGTATTTTCTGTCTGGGAAACTTGTGAGAAATCCCCCCGTCACTACCTTCAAATCCAAACCGTAACAAAAAACAGCTTTACTGTCTCAGTGAAAAAGAGAGAAAACCAACTAGACTGTGTGATGGAGGATTTCTTCATTTGTTCTGTTTAAGAGGAATCAGACAGTGAGTCCAGCTGGATCGTTGTTCACATTACCTCCTGCCTGCCTGACTGATTCTGATGTTAAATATTCACCGGTCATCATCCTGTGTGGGATAAGCAGCAGAGCAAAGCATGTGGGTTGCATTAGAGATGTTTCTGGCAACGCCGCTGCCCCCCCCCCCCCTTAAAAAAAACAGAAATGCCACTGAAAAAGCTTAATATTTTACACCATGTATTCAGGACTAACTGTAAGTCTTTACCTTCAACAAACTGAAGCAGATCTTACAAAGTTACTAAATGGCCACATGGTTACTAATTACATCACTTCATAGATGTCAATGATATCAAAACTGTGGTGGTGCAGGGGATCATAATAATGGAAAAACTAATAAAACAGAACCTTTAATGACTGCAACATTAACCAGCAATACTAGTTAAAACTCTTAAAAAAAAAAAAAAAAAAAAAAACCCTTTCTCCACTCTTTGTTTTGATGATCAATATTATCTTTTTTTGATGAGTGGCAGATGGCTGCATGATGGCTGAACAGTCACTGGAAACATTTCTGTTGTCCCGTTTAACCATTTAGCCAATGATCTCTGGGCTGCAGTCATGAAAGGTGACAAAACACACACTGCACTGCAGTTTGTTGCAAAGGGGTGGCACACAATTTAGACAATGTACTCCGCAACAGCATTATTGTTCTGGGTTTAAAGCAAAAGGGCACTAAAAAAAACATGGCTTTTTTACTTTCAGAATCCACAGCACTCGAGTTCAACTGATTTTTAACAATAACAACTCAAGCAGGAAATGACTCACAACACACGCGGTATCAGAACTGATTAGCAGTTCTTTCCATCACGATTCAGTTAGTTCAAAAGATACTGAAAGTATCAGTTTAATACAGAAACACCAACCCCTGTTAACACACTCAGAGTGTTAATTTGGCCATTTTCGTCCTTTTCACATGTTTTGTATTAGCGTCTGCAGGAGGTAACGCGCTAATGTGAAACAGCGCGAAGCATGTGACACGTGCACACGCGCAGACACAGACACACACACAGCATGATGAAACAGGTGAATCTGGGTGAAAGAAAATCCTGAATTCACTTTTTGAGGTCAGCTGAGGTTAAAAAGATGTGTGCGTGCAAGACTGAAAACACGAGTGAAATTGAAATTAAGATCGTTGTTTTTTTTGTTGGACACGTTGACAGAGTTGGTACGAGGCATCCGAGCTCTGCTGCCAATGAGCGCCGGTCCAACAAAGACTACACATAACTGAAATGCCTAGAGAGTGGGGGGTCAGGGAGTTTGTTTCAGGACGCCGCTGCTTCCTGAGCCGCACCGGCGCACGGCCGCCAGTAGAGGGAGCGAGAACGCATGGGATGAGTCTCGGCTTCAGCCTGCAGTGCAGTTTGCAGGAGACAGGAGGTTAGATGGGAACACTTTGTGTGACTGGGTGGTAATTCACTCCAGACAAAGAACGAGTCCACGATCTGTGAGGGAAGTGCCTCGGGGAATGAATCGCAGTCCCACTTTCACACGGCTGGGCGCAGAGTGGCGACTCGCCGTATGCTCGATTCAGTTGAACCTGCTTTCACTGACTGACAGCAGCTTCCAACATTTTCCAGTTCGCAGCCACACCCAGGCGAGCCGTCCAGCTGCATTTTATTATAGTCAGTATCAAGTCATCACAGCTGATTTCTAACCTCCCCCTTCCCCGCCCCCCCCGCTGGTGTTTGCTGAATGTCACTGCACAACTGATGACAGTCTGGAGGGGACGTCACTGCCTCCTGCTTCATGCAGCATGAACTTCAATAAAAAGACTCTTATTACATGCATATTTAAAAAACATTCAATGTAATTGTGATCCTCAAAGCAGAACACCTCTGTGCAGAATCAGAAGCACTTCTTGGAAACCTGTCTGTGCAGAAATTCATTTAAAAATTAACACAAAAATTCACTGGAAGAGTAAATATGTTGCAACTTGAAGCACACAGAAAAAAAAAAAAAGACCAAAACAGCAGAAATCAGCTGTGGTGAACAACCATCGTCTAATTCAGGGGTGAGCAGCTAATTTTTTCAAAGGACCACATAAAAAATTTGCGCTGAAGGCCGAGTAGCATTGTTAAAAACTATCCTCAGCACTTTCTTCCAGAGGAAAAGTAATAACAAATCTGATTAAAGACATGCCTAATTCAAATGGTATCACTTTTATCTGATTCAATTTGATCTATTTGACTGAAATAATGGATTCCTCAGATTAGAGGCAGAGGTGTTACTCAGTAAACCGATCAGAGTCCATCAGACTGCTTCCCACCGTCTGACCTCTGTACGTAACGTCACTCAGCTGCAAACTACCTGAATAATTACACTTTCACATCATGTTTGTACTAACCACTATTTCTAGAATATGCCCTGATAGCTCTAAATCACCTTCTCACTACGAGACTAATCAAAGGAAAACGTTGCTGCTGGTGATCAAAAACAGCAAAACTGAAAAAAACGCAGAACAGTGAGCGAGAACTGAAAACAGCTATCTGCATATGAAGAAAACTCTTGTTTGTGGACCCGTTAGCCTCAGTTACCGCACTGTGTGGAAGTGATCTTTGCACTCTGTCATCAGCATTCATACTTATATAACTAGTGGATTGTAGAATGCAAGTATGTCAAGTCTGTGCATCAGAAATATAAGACTGAGCTTTTGTCTGATCGAGAGGATATCTGGTGTCATGTTTTCTTTCCTGCTAAAACAACAATTCCTCAACTGGTGGTAGTTAGCAGACCACCGGGACGTTGCTTCCTCCTGTGCCGGAGTCAATGCCCCTCATTGTGTGTGTGCGTGTGTGTGTTTCTCGCTCTGGGTACGAGCGGTGCAGATGAGGCCCCAGGTAGAGCCTCTTACCGTAAGTACCATATTCAGCGGGGCTGGTGCCTGGGTAGAAGCCCGGGGTTCCTGCTGGGACTTGGTATTGCTGCGGGGTGGCCACATAGGTCGGCGAGCGATACTGAGGAAGCAAAGTGGAGGGGGAGGGGCGGGGGGAGAGGAGGAAGAGGGACAAATGCCATTAGATACAGGTGGAGGAAAGAAGAGCTGCTGAGGATCACACTTGCACTGATAAATCTTACGACAATCTTTACAAATCTCTCTTGTATTACAGGAATGATACGCAGCTTTCTGGACAACCAATGCGCCAACCTGCAATGCCACTTTAAAGCTAGACACGTCCTGTACGCCGTCTCACTTTATTAACTTTGCCCTACAGACACCATCAAGAGGGCCGTGTCCTTCCAAAGATTCAACCTCTGACTCGAGACTTTATCTTCTTTCATTGATTAAAACATGATCTCCTCTATTCATAGAAAACATGATATAAACATCCTGATGAAAAGGAACAGATGATGATAGCTTCAGATTTAACTTCGGTCAGCTCACGTTGCCAACAAAATGTGAGCGACAGAAAAAACAAGTAACTCAGGGGTGTCAAGTATAAGGCCTGTAGGCTCAGACTGGCCTGGAAACATCTCTAATTCGGCCCGCCAAAGCACTAAGCAAAATGTAAAAGCTTTAAATTACAATTCCTTCAAAAAGAAGCTTGATGTGGCTTTTTGGGCTTTTCGGTGATATCGACATGTAGGTAGCGGTGGTGGTCCAGACATCTACAAAAGCTTTGTATTTTTTAATCAACCTCAGCTGGTAGAAATTCAAGCAATGCAATTCATGCAAGCTTTAAGTAAACATCCCTAAACTCTTACCTGTCCCGGTATGAAGTAGGCGGGTCCTTGTGGTGAGCTGGCGAAGGGTAACTGTTGCTGAGGGATCATCACCATTTGGGATCCAGGGCCCGCCTGGTAGACGTGGGTGGGAGTCACGGGCCGGGGGCCGCTGCTGGGTGGGACACCCCGTGGCCCGCTGCTGGGAGGCAGGCTGGCCCGGTTGTAGTAGGGCTGCGAGGAGGGTGGAAGGAAGCGAAAGAGAAAAAAAAATACAATGAGACGGTAAAAAGAGGACAGGAGAACAAAAGAAAAGGCAAACGAGGGAACTATCGGTTACCTTTCTCAAATCTCTGATATAAACAAAATGCCTGTGCATGATTTCGAGTCTCGGACCAGGTATATCTAGCTTGTCCATCCTAGCAGCTAGAGCTCATAGTCTGTCCTCGGATCTATGGCTGGACTCCAACTGGAAACATATTGGCCCTGCCTGCCAGCAGAGATAAAGCAGCTAATGCTGCTTCATTCACAGCCTCCTCATTGACATTCTCCTGCTGGCCTGGGAGCTAACAGCCGTAGCCGGCGAAATGACACCAAGCCAACAAAGCGCAAGGCTGCCAAATATTAAGACACACATGTCGTATGAACCCCTCAAGCGAGTGTCGGTTGTGGAGGATTGAAAAAACAAAAAATCAAACAACAACAACAACAAAAAAGAAGACAGGGTGTAATAACGGAAAAAAGAAAACTGAGTTACCTGTAGCGACCTGAAGCTTCCCTTCAGCGGCACAAACACAGAGATCACACACAGAGACACGAAGTGGTAGCAAGGAGAGGGTGGGAGAGGATGTGTTGAGGGGGGGAGGGGGGGGGAGAAAGAAAGCACCACAATCAGTTAGAGCAAAGCACACAGAAACCGTGCTCTCTGAGCCAAGCCGTGATTTAACAAGCAGCATGCAAAAAACAGGCGAATGGCAAAAGGTCTGTTTCCCTGATCTTATAGAGGCTTAAAACTCCCAGAGAGAGATGGAGGATCACTCTCAATAGTATGAGCTGTGCAAAACAGAGCTCTCTCACTTTGTTAAAAAGATTGGAAAAAGTTTGCATCAGTGTTTTTTTTCCTTTTTTGACAAATGAGATAATTTCTCAAGACTGTGACAGCACCTAGCGTGAAATCATGATATGTCAGATGATGGAACGTTGAAGCACCATCAGTAAGTCTTTGACCAGTCTTAAAAGTTGGCAATTTTCTCAAATATTGCCAATACTTCAGGTTTTTTTTTTCAGTCAAGATTGTGATACTCTAGAGGGATTATGGGTGATTTGAAAGATATATGGTTTTTCTTCATACCTTAACACATCTAATGAGCTCTGTCAATAACTGGTACTGATCATAATAAATACAATAACAGATCAATAAGTAATACATTCCCCAACCCATCGCTGTTTTTTTAAAAAAAATGTATAGCCCAAAACATATGTAGTTATCCATAAAGAAAGCTAACCACAGTTACCTTGAGTTCTTTCATGCCATCATAAATCCCAGCAATCAAAACCAGTTTGGAAAACTTCTGCAGATTGTCGTGAATTCAAAGCTTCAGATATCGCTCATGAACTGGATATTGTGAAAAAGGTTCTGAGTTGAAACATCTTGAAGTTTGTGATCAGTGGATTCCCAAGCAGGTGACTCAAGACCAGATGTCTTTAACCTTGATGATCAAGAACCACTTCTGCCAACTGTCCATCAGATACATTTGCCTGAAACTGCAAAGAGTAGGTACATACTTCTCATCAGGCACATTCATGAAAGTATGGACTTTTGTGTGGACTACATTGTCCATCAGAATTTTTTTTTTTTCCCCAAATACACAATTAGGGTGAAAACTCAAAGGATGCCACCAAAGAAGGGCCGAACGTCTACATGCCGCTCCAGAAGTTCGGTGTCTGGCTGGAAGTGTCAGACCCAACATTCATCTCGGGTAAGGAAACGTTCCAGAAGAGCAGTTGGATCTGCTTCAACATTTCCCAATTTCGCCCGCGACTTGATCAACCAGGCATCAAAAGCTGGCGTTCTCCAAGCGGAAACTTTCAACATGCCAAGTTCGTTGAGCAGAATGTTCTCTACGCCTCCAAAGGCGCAACAGCAATCTGACTAACAGTTAAATATCCGTGATCCATCACCATGCGGCAAACGCAGCTGGTGCTTCCTTCAGGACGTTCAGACCTGTGGCGACCTTCTAGAACCTGTCTGCCCGTCCTGAATTCAGTTGCCTGCTCTTGTGAAGCCCGAGTATCTTCTTTTTACAAAACAGCTGCGTCAGTTGGAATGTCCTTCCTAATATAAGGGGCTTAAAAGCAAAATAAGCTTTAAAAATGTTCAAAAAACAAATTCTCTGTTTTTCAACAATATGTACAGAAAGGGCAACACAGTAATCTTCTATTCAGCTCCATCACAATCTGAAACAACCATGAAAGAAACAGGCTATTACATGCATTATCTGGCACCTGTGGCCATTTTAAGGGCAGTCACAGTGAGACTGGTAGAGTAGGCCGACTTCTAATCCCACTATTGATGGTTTAATCCCATTCTCCACCTGGCTAGTATGCCAGTATACTTGAGTTTCTCAGTTTGGGATTTTTGACGGGTGCCTGATTGTCTCAGGGAATGGGTGACTGTGCCTGACCACGTAAAGTGTTAAAAATGCCCCACAGATTAATAGAAGGGAACCTCTGGGATCCTTGGATTCAAGGACCTGGATCAAGAAGCAAACTTCAGAATTTGTCCAAACTGAATTTGACACCTCGGTTTTTGTGCAAAAACAACATATATATTTATATGTACAGTGTGCAAGTTATTTCTAATAAGTTAGTGTTCATCCAGTCAGATTTAACTGGGTTAATAAGTTGACCCTTCCCTCCCCCAGCTCAGGTTAGTTGGTTGTGCTGTTAGTACCTGTTGGTGTATAGGTCGGGGCCCTGGGGCAAACTAGAGGAGGAGAGGCAGACAAGACAGAAGTTAAAAGAGGAGAGCTGGACGTCCGTGCTTCACTTCCTACCAACAGCCTCGCTCAGTTCTGCACCTTCTCAACTGTACTTCAGGATTAAAAATCAAATTTGAGAACCTCAAATAGTCCAGGCTTTTTTTGCATGTTTTTTCTGTGTATAGTGTTTAAATAAGAATAAGATTTGTTTGGGACTGACATTCCCAGGAGTTTGTCTTATGTCCTCGGTTGGTTCCACTAAAATTTTTTCTCACACTTTTCTTTCAATTTAAACACCAAGACACTTTAAGCATTAGCCAAATCGCACGAAACCATCGATCTATTTGAAGAGCTGCTCAAGACTGTCTTTTAATAACTGCTTGGTTATCTTATTTCATTTATTTTAATTCTTTGGATGTGTTATGATGCCAAACTGAATAAAAGCAAAACAAGGGTTTCTCCTCATGGGGTTCCACTCCACTGCTGTTTTCAAATGAAGTTTGATTATATGGTATTTCAAAACAAGTTAATTTCATACTGGCTTGATTCCCCTTTTTGATATTATTTTCCACCTTTGCATTCCAAACAGGTCAGTCTTAAATCTTGAAAAGGTCAATTCAGTGTGTGACACAAACAAAGAGAAATAAAGACAAATGTCCTGAACCTGATCGAGAGAGATTTAGAGAACTGATACTGCAGAAATGACTGGTCAGTATATTTAGAGGAGTGTTGAGAATGGTTGAAGTAACTATTAGAAATGTTTTACTTCAATTCAACAACAAATACAAAAGTTACTGATAGCCTTCCACTTTATTCCTACGTGAAGGCAGTAGAAGACATGGAGGGACAGCAGCTCTGCAGCTCTAATTCCCAACTGTTCACTGTTCAATTATCAAACATAATTACGAAACACCTGTTTACTGGAGGAGGGGTGCCTCATGAGTCCCGAGCCACAGCAGCCATAACACTCCTGATGCATTAGCAGTCTTCAATCTAAGGATTCTTTTACACAATGTTTCAAGTGAAAAGCACACTGTTTTTGCAATTTTATTTCAGCAAACTTTAGCGGCAAGGTTTTGAAAACTATACTTGTTTACACCTCTACCGCAGGAAAGTGAAAAATGATATCGTTTTCCCATTGGGTGCCGAGTTGCTGTTGGTTGTTTTGCAATGAAACCACACGCACGCAGATAACAATACACTACAAACATCAACAATGGCGAGTACACAGACACTCATATGCACAGACAACCAAATTAGACTGTCATTACGGTGACTCAACTATAAAACTACAAAGTCCCGGGAGAATACGGACAGAGTCATGACACTCGCCATTGTTGTTATTCTCTAGCTACTCGCACATGTGCAAAAGAACTATTTTTTTTATACGGCTGCTGGCCACAAGTGCTGTAGCAGCGTTTCCTCTGTCTTTGTAGAAATGGAGATCAAGCATTTTCAAAAAGTTGCGTTTTCATCCATTTCCTCAGAACTGGAGTTGAAGCGTTTTCACATTGGCGTGTAAACAGACACCGAAAACCAGTGGAAGTTTTCCATTTTCACTTGAAAGCATCGTCGTTGGCTACAGAGTTTTATGCTGCTGATGGTTTATGTCAGATTTATTAGTGGTTGCTTTTGCTTTTTTCTTTTAAATTTAGAAATGTGCATCTTTATAGAAACTCACTTCAGGTCAGTGATTCAGTGCTCGCTCAGCATTAACTAGAGTAACAAGAGCACTTGTTCCATTTCCAAATACCTGGTCCGATTTTGATTTCAGTACATGATTAAATTTCTCCACTCCGTTTGAAATAAGTGTCTACCAAGTGTAATAAAAAAACTGATTTGCAGGAGATAATAATTAAGAAAAGTCATGCAGATGAGAGCGAAGCGAGTCCAAAGGCCACACTGACAATTTAAAAAAAGGTGCAGAAGAGGTGAGAATTAAGCAAACAGACAAGCAGGCATTACAGGAAATGTTCAGACTGTTTCAGGATACTGTGATTTCGGAGGAGCCACACAGGAACATTTGGAAACATGAGGCATCAATGAGAAAAGCGTTTTTTTTCCCCCAGACTTGACTTCAATCATTTGCATGCTGATTAGCTGTGATCCTCAAAAGGAAGGTTTAGATATGAAACAAAGAACTGCGTAACGTCAAGTATTCGAAAGCACTGAGAAACACTGACTGCGACACGTGAGAGAAGTCTGTGGCGTGGAGAGCAGCAGGTGGGCCTACCTGTCGGGGCTGTTGTGTCGGGTTCATTTGTGGAGGCTGCGGGGTGGCAAACACAACAGAAGGGGGCTGCCCGGGGGGAAACGAGGGCTGCAAGAGATGGAGGGCAGCGACAACAGTGAAAAAAGGATAACAGGTCATGACAACTGCACAAAATATTCACAACTTTTTCTTCTTCTGTTCATACCTATAACCCTTTCCCACTGAAACCAGCGGGTCGACCCGTGTGTTTTTTAACACGGGCTAACAAACATAAATTGACTCCTTTCCTACTGCCTGCAGACCCGGATCTAATTACCTGCAGGTGAGCTGCATGATTTTTTTTCCCATGCTGATGATGTCATCAACGTGGGACATCATAGGAGCACAGCGATGTAAACAATGAACAGCAGCACAGTCCCCCTTACCTGTCGACAAATCTCCCTTTCCCCACGGATCGAGAGCAGCTTTCTGATCTCGCTATCTTGCCAATGCTGGGTCATCCTGATGAAGGACATCTCGTGCTGTGTCCAAAAACAACAAGCGCGCTAACTTAGGCACGCTACGTCGACGTCATCACATAAATGACCGCGTCGATCTGGGTCTGCCTTTCCTGCTGAAGCCGATCAGAGGCGAGCTGAGCTTGCAGGGTTAATCGACCTGGGTCGAAATGCCATTTAAACCCTTTCCCACTGCCATGAGGAGTCGATTATTAACGGGTTTAAACGGGTTTTTTTGGCCAGTGGGAAAAGGGTACAAGAAGGAAAGAAGGCAAGAAGGGAAGTGCTTCCAAAAACTTAAACTTTGGCTTTCAGGCTCATCTCTTGAGAAACAATCTCCCTCTCACAAAGCCCTCTCCTTCATTCAGTCATTCTATAGCTGCTGCAGGTTTACGCCTCGTTTACACAAAACTTTCAAACATCAATTTATGCAACAGCGGCACTCGGAGCCACTGAAAATCAAACTTTTCAAAAAGCAGGCTCTGAGTTGGAACTCTGTGAAAATGTTCAGACTTCGTCTCCATGAAAACAGGGAAAAACTCAACTTGTTGAAAACATTTCCCAGGGTGGAAGCTTTTGGAAACAAACCGACTCTTTCTCTGTGGAAGCGAAGGAAAACTGAAGTTTTCTAAATTACTATTGCAAATGCAAAACCTTTCTGAAACAAAACTGCTAAAACAATGTGGTTTTACTTTTCATGTTGTGTGAACGGCGGTATAAGTCTACTTCTTTTCATTCTCCATACATAAATGAATAACGTGGCAGGGATCTGATGAGATAATCCTGATCATCCTGATCTGTACATGGAGCTAGTTTGCTGTTTGTTTCTCTTTTTTTCAGTTCTTTTCCATCAAATCACTTTAAATGTGCAATCTTTACTGACAATGTTGCAAGACTTTCCACAACGGGATGTTTTGTCTTTTTTTTCACCCTGAAGACATCTCTGTGGCTGTGGCTGCTGCAGCTCCCCCCCCCCCCCCTTGCAGGGGATAAAATAGATTTCAGTGAGATCTGCTTTCTATTATCTACTGGAATTCTCTTTTCTTCAGTGAGTTAAAAAAAAAAAAGGCAAGAGTGATTAAAGATCCAATCTGTCAGGCAGGTAGGAGCGGGTGGGGGCTGGGTGGGTGGCGGCTCACCTGCGAGAGGCCCGGGGAGGGGGCAGGGTGGGGGGTGGAGGGGGGTCCCGTTATAGGCTGTGGTGCTTTATTCATTTCATGGGGTTCTGCATGGGGAGGCGGGCGTGGACCTGTGCACGGATCTGTGGAGGGAGAAAGGAGTAGAAAAGGGTTAAGCTAGGTTTACACTTCTGTGGCACACATTGGCACGAATCGAATCGCAAACTACTCGTAAAGTGGCGTGAAGTGTGCGTAAAGTGTGCGTAAAGTGTGCGTAAGTGTGCGTAAACCCGTCGTAACTGCGTGCCATGTTGGGACGAGAATTTTGAAATGTTCAAAATTTTGGTCACGACAAAATATCGCGAACGGGCCGTGAACTATGCGCCAACTGTCCGTGAACTCCTCGTGAACACGTCGGGACAATGCGGGAGGATGCGTGCCAGTCGTGGCCACCTGCGAGTACCCGGAAAAGGGGATTTTCGACGCACTGCCGTTGCAGCATCAAGTGTAGCGCCTTTAATTTGTCATTGAAATTGACTGATGTCAGCCGTCCGTCGGGGCCCCCTTCAGCTCGGGGCCCTCGCCAGCGCCTTTTCTGCTGCTCTTCAACACAGAGCAGCTGCCAGATACAGGCATCTTCTCTTCTCCGCAGTAATGGAGTCTCTGGCATTCAGCATGTTGCCTGTTCCACAGCAAATCCAAAAATGACCCGGGGTTGGGGAAGCCCCCCTTTTTATATCACGTGTGTAATTGCGTGCGCAACCACGTCGTGCCAATGCGGGAAGCTCGTAAACTATGCGCAACCTATGCGTGAATGCGTCGTGAATGCGTCGTGCCAGTTCGCGACACTGACGGGCGCATTCGTGAACTACTGGTGAACTAGTCGTGAACAGTGCGGGAGCCTGCCGGTTTGTGACTCCAGATTGGCACGCCTTGCCACGATAGTTAAGCAAGTGTAAACCTAGCTCTTCTGTCAATTCTGACAGTGCAGAAACTCAGTAAGCAAATATGTAGGCAAAACGGAGCAATTTCTAATTCAAGTGTTCAGCGATCAGAATTGAATCGCATATGAAACAGTCAACAGTCGTCTTTACACTTACATTCGGGAATCTTTTTAGGTCCAAAGAGTGGTTACACCGGGGGGGGAGGTTTTTTTTCCTGGAGGACAGACAGAAACAGAAACCTTAATAATGATGAGCGTGCAATGGCTTGTAGCACATTTTCCAATCATTCATGGCATCTGAGACAACCTGTTTCTGAACCAATTAGCTTACTATGTTTGGCAGGCCACACACACTCATTGTGTATGTGTGTGTGTAATCGCTTGATGAGATAGAGAGAGCTTTGAATTGCACAAACTATTTGACTGGGAGAAATTTAACAAAGAAGCTGAAGTCGATAAGTTCATTTAATTGGAATGCCAGTAAGAAATGTATTGTCATTGTCAAAATGTGATATGACACAAGAATTGGTATGTCAGTGTCGTATGAGAATGTGGTGGAATCTAAGTAAAATCAAACATCGTATGTGGTGATAGAACACATGGTGAAGAAATAACATAAAATAAGATTAAAAAGAAGAAAGAAATATGGGTAAAAACTCTAGCTTTTTTAGGAAATCAATTTTTGATATCGTACCTAAGCTGAAAGCTTTTTCATACTCCTCGTAACAAAGCCAACAGCGGAGTAATGCGGCAGTCAGCTAAATCTAAATCATTAGCCATTTGGGGATTCATAACAGTGATAAACTTAACATTAAAATGTTTGATTGAACTAATTTTTAATTTTAAACCCCTCGTAGCATTTTGTCATTAGTTTATGAGCAATGAGGAATTTTAAATAAAGCAGTTTTTCAGCTGACTGGATGACAAGAAATAGACATTCAGTGAGGTGAGTATTAGACACACAATTCTTAACCTGATGCTTGTGATTGGCTACAATATGTTAACTCGTGTTAATAGGTGTGGGTTGAGTGCGTTGTTTACCGGTTGCTCCACTTCTATGCATTAGTAAACATCATTACATCGTCTCTCTACTGTGGACGAGCCCTAGAGATTAAGTATTATCTAATTGAAAGTAGAGAGAACGTGATGTACCAGTACAGACTAACACAGTGAGGACTGACCTGACTCCGTTCACCGTGTCCTCAGCAAACCCCGTACTCACACCGAGAGGACTCCACTGTCTACTCATGCCACCCTAACACAGCTTCACACACATGCACACAAAGCACGTCATGCACACTCCAAGGATTCCCTCGAACGCAACAAAGCAGCCTGTCTATTGCCCACAAAGAAAAGGACAACATTGGTTCAGAACAGACGTTCAAGACAGCAGTGTATTCTTTTCAATACTTATTCATGCCTTACTGTATCCAGAGTTTGACCAGACACCTGAATAGGTTTATTTGGACATAATAGATAATTAAGTCTGACTACAAACTCCAAATGTCCCGAGACTGGAGTCAATTAAATTCTGAGGGATTAGACAGAGAAAACATGGCTCAATGGAGTGTTTCAGCATCGAGCGGTGAAAGTTGTAGACTGACGTACTTCAGTTAATCTCTCTCATATGACACTGCACATCTTGCTATGCGAGCACCGCACGTGCACACACTGCAGTGACAAAGCTTAAGGTGATACGTTTCTGGCGCAAGAAAGCTACACACCTAATAAAATACTGTGAGTGATTAAACTATATTGACATTAGCTGGAATCCCATGACTTCCTGCACAGGTTGTTGAACTGTGTCCACATTTACATGTTTCAAGTGAAAACACACTGTTTTTGCATTTACGTGGCAATGTTTCAAAAATTATGTCCATTTTGAACGGAGACGGCAGAAACACTGACAATAAGGTAGCTGCCAGACTATGAGCAGGGGCTGTTTGTTTTTAGTAAGGAAACAACATAGGCAGCGGGATTTTTGGTGGTTTTGAGCATGATTGTTGCGTAAACAAAGCCCCAAAATGCAACAAAAGTTTTCCTGTTTCACTTGCAAACTTGATGTAAACAGGGTCGAGACGCTCACCTCAATAAAGTCAACTGTCAACCATTAAGCTCAGAAACTGGACAACTTCATCAAGAACTACATCAAGTTCTTGTGGTTTATAATAATAGGAAACACCATCGCACCTCCATGCTTCTTCACTGTTCACATGTGACGACACACACAATTTAAATTTGTATCCAACACTGCATTTTTTATTGCTTTGATGTGTGTTCGATAAGGAAGAGATCTCAACCTGAAGGCTCTGTACCGCAATCTAACAATAGACACATTCTTCAAACAGCAAGTAATTTACTGGTTGACTGCAGACCACTGGAGGAGGAGAACTCTCAGGCCGGATGTGAAGACTGAAGACACAGTGGGCAGGAAACATGCCTGCGCTCATTTGGCCAGATCAGCCAACGGCAGATTCTTGCCTGCTAAAAAATCTTTGGCTATAAGCCCTTGCTACGTGACAAAGTTGTGTTTTGGCTTTTAGTTTACATGACAGCGAAACTACGTTTGTGAAAATAGCCTTTTTAAAAACAGCTTCCAGAATATTTGCAAACTGTTCTCTTGTAAACAGGGTTGATTTGTGTTGCAAAGGGTAATTTACACTGTCCGGATGTCAACACAATATTATGATTTAATGCCTTGATTATATCTAATTTGTAACCTGGTTCATTGAACCAGTCACGAGCCCTCACTGCAGTCAGGTGTGCTGCAACTGGAGAGGCCTAAAACATGCAGGACACCAAACTTCCGAGGACCAGGGCTGAGAAGCCTGTTACACATGTGCATGTTTACATATATGATGTGAAGAAATGTCTGAGAGGATCACAGTTTATCACCAATTTCATTGCTCAATGTTTGAGTGTGTTCAACTGTAAGTGATTTAGTTATTGAATACAGGTCAAACCAAGACTGGGATCAGTTGAAATGAAAGTGTTAGTATTTAAATGGGTCCCAGGTCACTTTTGTGCTGGGAAAATTAGGCCCAGAGGTCAAAAAGGTTGAGAATCCCTGGTCCCTGGGAGAATTTTAGGCATACAAGTGAGTATGAGGCTTACTTACTATTGCAACTACTCATCATCAGTAAGGTCAAACTAGCCTGTATCTTGACAGTCTAATTCCATCTCACATTCCCTATGAGTCGTGCACTAACAAGTGGTTACTTCCACATCATACTCACACTGTACCACACTTCAACAGGAGGCGGCCTGAGAGGACCTTTTTAAAGCGAGTGGCGTGTTCGACCCGGCATTTCCCAAAACTCAAATGAGTAAAAGGACTCAGTGTAGCAAATAAAAACCTTATGTTTAGCTATCATTGTCATAAGTCCATATAGTACAAATTCTTCGTTAAAATTTGTCCCTGAGGGAGATAAGGATGACATTTTATCCCCATGCCCCAGTACTTCCCAATCCTGGTCCTCAGGCTTCCCGTCCTACATGTTTCCCTCTTCCAACACTCTTGATTCAAATGATCTGCTCATCATCAAGCTCTGCAGAAGCCTGATAACAACATTAATTTGAATCAGATGTGTAGGACAAGGGAAATTTCAAACACACATTGTAACAGGGGGGCCTGAGGACCAGGATTGGGAGACAGTAACCGATAAAAATTGCAATATATCCCAGATACAATCACGACGTACTTCAACTGAATGTTTTATCTAGAAAAAAAAAAAATGAAAAAAGAACTTACTTCGGATTTTGTTTAATCAGCTACATCCTAATAAGCTCATATCTTTTTTTTTTTTCTAATCAAATAATGTGTTCCTCATTCAGGGGTCATTTCCTGATTCCAGCACAATCATCCCCCTTAGGTTATATGGTCCTCGCAATAGTGACACATTTGGTATTTATAGCCACAGCGTACATTATCCCTGGCAGTGACACACATACAGCCCCTCTCGCTACACTCATACACAGAAAAGCAGCAGACTAAAAAAGAAAAAGCCTGAGTCATGATGATTCAGGAAGATTTTTTTCTTCTTCCAGGAGGAAATAACACTGCACAAACGGTTGTAATCGTTACCATGACAACACGACACACAAACAAGAAGAGACAGTGGATTTTTAACAGAGTGGAGACGTAATCCTGGGCTCAGAAGAATGTCCCCGGGACACTGGAGCCTTACGACGGCGGTGGTGTAAGTGAAGAGTCAGGAAGAGACTGGAGGGGTGCTGACGGGAAGAGGAGAAATGCCGAGTTAGCAGTCTCAGGCCTGAAAGGCGCTCTCAGACTACAGTCCCATTCCTGCGTTTCTGCTTCAGTGACATGAAGCCCTCTGCGGCGGTCCGCATGCGGCTCCAGATTTACAACATCTCGCTTGAGCAAAGTCGTGCAAGGACTGCACGCACATGGCCTTAAATGTCTGCAAGGACCCAAACATCTCTGTATGAAAGAAATGTGGTATTTTTATTTCCATCCACAACACGACACAAGCAGTTCAGCTGTGGAAGTGAAAAACAGTGGAGAGTTGGGCTGCACTACATCAGCTGAACATACAACAATGGAAAGCGCTGCGATGATAATAAGTTGAATGATCTCAATCAGTGTTAAATATTAATTGCAGTCTATCAATTAAAATGTTTTATAATTTATGTGCATTCATTGAGCATAATCACACCTCTCATTCATAATTTTGACATTTTGAGTCTGCAGAGCAGTTCGGTCTGTCTCGTCTGACATGAACGTTGTTCATGAAGATACTGGAAAAATGATAAATTTGTGTTACATCATGCAGCTTTTACGGAAAGCTCTAATTTCTTCAAGAACGGTGAAATATGCTGTACGTGCATCTGAGAAGCTATCGAGACGCAAACAGGTCTTAGAACTACTGCAGCCTCGAATACTGTTTTAAAGTTGGACATCTTTCGTTTGCGGCCAGGACTGACTTGGTTCAGGATAAACAAAATGCTCATCCTCCAGTAAACAGGAGCTTATTTATATAATAATGGCTGCTAAAGCCAACAGAGAGCAGTTCTGAAACCGTTCAGTTACAACAGAAGTAACAAAGAGGAAGCTCTAATGATCAGATACGAGCACGTTATGAAGGCTGCAGAATATATTGCAAATTTATTCTTATTAACATGAAAAATACAAGCGGTAGGACAATATTTTCCATTCAGTGCGATTAATTGCTTTAAGTTGAAAATAGCTCAAAACACTGATTGAACACACTTAGACTTCCTCTGCTGTTTGTGGGAATTGCAAATGTATAATTAAAATAATAAAGAAATACACCTCAGCCTAATAATAGCTTGTGTTAATGATAGGTAAGAGAAAGAGCACTGCCAACTGTAAGAATTTCAAGGCTATAATTATCATGTACCTAATTTTATACTGAAAATCACATGGAGAGTACACATTTACTATCAAAAGCAGGAGTGTTGCAGTACTTGAAAATTCAAAGGTTAAGGACGATATGGCAATTGAAAAGATTGATGGGAAAATTGCAAAGAACGTTTCATAGAGGTCACGTTTACTGAACAACATCTCAAGGCAAACACTATTTTTGCATTTTTTTCAGAAAAAGGTTTGTATTTACACGGCAACTTCTGAAAATTATGTCCGTTTCCTTGAAAACTACGTTGTTTGCATGCTGGTGCCGTTGGTTGTTTTTGTAATGAAACCTTTCATATGCGAGCATATGAGAATATAAACATCAGCAACGATAAGTACAGGTTTACAGTGACTTCAAGCACCGAAAGTTTTAAGCTTTTAGTGCATACTTGGACTAGTCATGTAAATTATGCAACTCTTTAATGCGCAGAAATCTTAATTCAAACTTCTTACCTTGACTGCACAGTCGACATGCTTAGCCTGTCTGAGACTGCAGGGCAGTACGACTTTGCTGCGGGACACTCGCCCTGATGTACACCTTAAGTACAAATGAAACTACGTGCACATCTGAATCGGCCTCGAGTCTTTTACTCCAGCCCCTGGGGAACACACAACTAAAACCCTTAAGGACAGTGCTTGATGAGTGCTACGAGGCCGGCTTCTTAAGTGACCCCAGAGACAGTGACACACATCTCGCCCCCTCGCCAATTAGTCTGCAGAATCTGTGAGCGAGCGATCCCAGCCAGGGGCTAATCTGCACACACAGCAAACACCCTAGAGATCCATTTTTTTCCCTCCTCTCTTTGCAGGATTCTGCCCATCCAACCCTCACCCCACCTGATCCCACCCTCATTCCGTCATCTGAGCCCGCCTGACGTTTAGTACAGTGGCGATCCGGCCACCGGCACCAGTGAAACGGAGTCCTTTAGCTGTTGCATAAGCCTCTGCATGCACTCGCATGACCTGCCCATGTAGAGAGAGTTGAGGGGGCAGGGTTTGCAGCTGAAGAAGCAGGCTGTCATGTCACCTATAGAGAGAGCAGCCATGCTCAGTTTTCAGCTGTGGACACATGATCCAGGCATGCAGTGTCTGCACAGACTGGCTTCAGAGAGCTAAGCTTCCTGGATATGTTTAAGTCGTGCAGGTTACAATGCACAGAGCTCATTCTTACAACAGCTTGGTTCTGTCTTCTATAGCACAGAAGTCTGCAGGTGATAAAGCAGATCCAAAGTTTCCTTCCACTCAGCTGGACCACCTCAGAATTCAGCAAATGAAAATATTGAGCTAACCCCCGTGAAGGAGAATAAAAGAAAGCAAAGTGTCTGTTTCATAAGGCTGAATCATATTCATGGGCTTTTTTTTTTTAAGGGAAAAAAAACACTTTCTACAAGTTGGACCAGTATTTAGGTTTACTTAAGCTGACATAGAAACGCACACAAATCTGAATCAGAACCAAGACCCCCTTTACACAACAACATTTTCAAGTTAAAATGGAAAATTTGAATTGCAAAAATGCTTCAATTCCATCTCTGTGGACATAAGGGAAATTGATTTTTTTTTTTTAAATGCTGCTTAGTGTATAGTGTATAGTATATAGTGTATAGTGTAACCTTTAGCTGCTTAGTGTATAGTGTGCATAAGTGTATAGCAGTCGTAGAAAATAATTCTTCAGCATGTATGTGAGTAGATGGTCTCCAACAACAACGGTGTCCTCCAGAGCAGCATGACTCCGAGTCCATGTTGTCCTGGGACTCATTAGATTTATAGTGGATGTTTACAGTGCATCCAGAAAGTATTCAATCCCCTTCACTTTTTCCACCACACATTTTGTTATGTTTCAATCTTATTCCAAAACAGAATAAATTCTTTGTTTCTCTCAGAAATCAACAAACAATAGCCCATGTGAAAAAGCGAAACAACGTTTTTCAGAAATGTTTGCTCATTTATCAAATATTAAAACTGAAATATCACACATACAGAAGTATTCACTATGCTGAGGTACCTTTAGCAATTACAGCCTCATGTCTTCTTGGGTATGATGCTATAAGCTTGGCACACCTGCATTTGGGGTGTTTTTCTCATCATTGTGTGCAGGTCCTCTCAGGATCTGTCTGGTTAGATGGGGAGCGTCGCTGCACAGCTATTTTGAGGCCTTTCCAGAGATGTTCAATCGGGTTCAAGTATGGGCTCCGACTGGGCCACTCAAGGACATTCACACAACCGTTATCTTTACTGTGAGCTTCGGTGGCCTGTTGGAAGGTGAACCGTCGCCCCAGTCTGAGGTCCTGAGCGCTCTGCAGCAGGTTGTCTTCCAGGATGTCTCTAAATTGTTGCATTTGTTGTTCCCTCTATCCCGAGTAGTCTATCACTCCATGCTGCTGAAAAGCAACCCCACAGCATGATGCTGTCGCCACCATGCTTCAGCGTAGGGATGGTATTTGCCAGGTGATAAAGCAGTGCCTGATTTCCTCCAGACGTGACGCTTGGCATTCAGGTACAATCTTCATCAGACCAGAAAATCTTGTTTTGCATGGCGAAGGTACCATTTGGTAAACTCCAAGCAGTGAATACTTATTTACATGTGCTATTTCAAAGCTTCATTTTTTTAAATACATTTTTCAAAATTTCTAAAAATCTTTTTTTCATTTTTTTATTATGTCATTATTAAAAAGTGAAGGGGAGTGAATATTTTCCAGATGCACTGAACCCGGAGCAGCAATCCAACTTGGTCGTCTGTACAAAACCAATGTATTTTCCATTATTAATGTTTATAGTGTATTATTGTCTGCAAACATTTTTTAAGCGGTTTCATCACAATATCAACAGCGCCAATTCATTTTCCAACATGCTACCCGATACATTTTCACTTCAGTGCTGTTGAAGTTTCTGTGGAAAAGGATAGCATTCACAAAACATTGCTGAGGCAACACAGAATTTTTTTTAAACAAAAAATGCAAAAAGGATGCGCTTTCACTTTAAAGGTCATTTAACCAGGGCTATAGCTCTCATGGTGCTTGTTAAAGAGATATTACAATAATTTAATAATCTGGAAATGCTCATTGAGGAAACATTTCAAATCATTCGCCAACCTGAGGAATGCACAGTGTCATTTTGTGGTGCTGGTGTCAGATTAAAATTTTTGTTCAATGGTCAAATATGGTCAACACACATACGCAATAAACTTGAGAATTACAACAATGTAATTTAAGAGAAATTACAAACAAAATTACATATTATGTTCTAAAATGTGCTCTTAGAAATTACAGTGCTCGTTCTCTTGCCCCGAATTTACCCATCTGTGACTGAATTGTACTTTGTTTTGTTCACTATGAGAACCTACAAGTTCACAGCATGTCTGAGCATCTGGGGCATTAGGTTCCATCTGTTTATCCAAATATATTGACATGCAGAGCTTGAATGAATGGAAGTTGTGTTTCAGTTTTTTCAACTTGACATATTGCATATTTTGATTTCACAATAACAAATTTGCCTGTTTTGTGCAGGTCTACCTAATACATTCTCAGATGGGATTCACCATTGGCCATTTGCTGTGGGTCTCACAGGGCAAATACAGCAGTCAGAATAGCAACCTAACTGTGCATTGCCTCACATTAAATCCACTGCTACTGAGTGACACTAAACACTAAACCTAACGTGTTTACGATCAACTTTCTGATTAACCCCAAGAAACTGTTGCCATGGGTTGATGTATTTCCATGATGTATTGATGTATTCCATGTCTGATAGACAGACTCAGTAAAGCTGCATATGCATTTGTATTGGCTGCTGAAGACAAAACCACAAGTGCACGATGAATCACCAGAGATTTGATATTGATATGCAGAAATTGAAGATAATTTGATACGGGAAGTGCTATAATTATTGCTGGCCAATTTTGGCAGACAGATCAATTGATAAAAGAACAAAGAGTCCATGGAAAAAGATAAAACTGGGGAAATCTGTTTTTAGTTTTACAGGGCCTTTAAACTTTTCCAGGCAGACAGCGAATGATCCAGAGGGGAAAGACCAAAGTACACCAAAGACCAGTGATCCAGATGATGATGTAGTAAAAGTACACTACTGTGGAAAAGAGCTGTTCAATTTGAACATAGAGTAACGCAAACACTCTGAAATCTTCCACTGCAATCGTTCTCCATCTACTCGCACATGCAGACATACGATTGACAGTGTTTATGTGAAGTACGCCATATGTCAAGCTTGTTGTCTCTGATTCCGTCCACGTTTATGTGCTTAAGTCTCATCAATAGCGAGCATGATTTCATCAATATTCACACTACTGAATTTTAATTAACTATGCAGCATTCCATTGGGCTGTAATAGTTAATTTTGATTAGTTAAGAAATGTATTTGCTATAGACAGAAGCTACTGTTCTTACATCTTTATAAAGTGTTCCCCATGTCAAGCTTCATATAATCCCACATTTCGAAGGGATAAATTCAAGTGGTTTTCCAAACACTATAAAATCAACATCCAACCAGACTGCAAGCCAGCAATATCCGGCTCTTCAGACAGGACAGCAGCCCTCCCTCTTCAGAAACTGCAGACTCTCAAAGCGGGCATGGTCACAGCCAAAAAATTATAAAACTGGAAGTCACCAGCAGCCCCTTGTTTTAAGAGGTGACTCAGTGAAATGGTTTCTATTGGTGGGACGGAACACATTCACTTCACGGCCTTACTGACGTTACTCGATGAGACCTGAATGTACAACTTGTGAGCACCGCTGCTTTTCTTTTCCGTGACAAACTCTGCCTTCTTCTAGACAGATATTCCTCCTCTGGTGTGTCTTTTCTGTTGGTGTTTTTGATGCTGTTGCTGTCCATTTCCTTGTTTTCCGTTTTTTTTTTTGAAGATTTCTTTCAGAACCCTGACAATAACGCAGACTGGAATAGTTCAGACTGTCAGCTCCTTTGAGCATGCTGTCCTGTTTTCTGTTAGTTTGTTTTTAGTAATTTAAGTAACAACGTCAGGAGTTGTGTGCAGAATTGTGTATGTAATTCTTGTCATGAAAAACTAAAACTAAAAATAATCCTTTTAAAAAGACTATTTTGAAAAGATAAGCATTTATGGTGTTGTATCAAATGATATGCTGTTTGCTTGTTTTGTGCCATTTTACATTACACACAGAATTTATCACTGGAATGCACTATGATGGGGTGTCGGACGTAAGGTCCGTAGGTCAAAGCCGACTGCAACTAACCCACTAAACCACCAGGTAAATGGTATCAAATATACATTTTTGTGGAGGATGACGAAGCCCTCCAGGATCGGGGTATAAATTTCAAAGTAAACGCAGATTTATTTATTTATTTATTTAGTTTTAGTTTTGGAAGAGTAGCAGACAACGCAACAATGACACCTGAGCTGAGACATTGATGATGCGCGGAAGAAACTAGCTACCTTGCTGCTGTCAAACTAGCCTCAAAGCCATGCTGTCAGGGTGAGTTTGTAAAAACATGCATAATGCAGCAGCTAGGACAATTTAAATGTTTTCATTATGTTTACTCTGCGTCACAAACATCTATTTTAAATTTATAGGTTTTTATGGCACAATTTTGGATCAGGCACGTGTTCAGGAAACGCCACGACTGTAACAAGACGGGCGCTATCTTGGAACAAGCAAAATGGGGCTAAACCGAACTGAGCAGGAACTGGGTCACACTGGCAAAAGAATTGCCAAATTAGCTCAAGATCATACGGACTGGTGTATATTTTGTCCATGTCCCATGCTCTCTTTCAGAGCAATGGGATTAAGAAAGCACTATTTTAATGGCTCAATCCATTCAAGATTAAATTGTGCAGAATATGGCTCCTGGAATAAAATGTGTTTGACACACCGGCATTATAGGATAAAAGCATAAAAAACTATACCTGTCTTAGCAACACAGAATAAAGTAGACATCCGTCCAGAAGATGGATGGATGTCTAATTTGAATTTCTGTGCACCATCATGAATTGAATATATATGCTGACTGATGTTAAGTTACGCAGCTCTAAAATCTCAGTTTCACTTTGTTCACAGTTAGCATGAAAAAGGTCACGCAAAGTTATGAGAAAACAGGTATCTATGCTGAACTCTACAGCTGAAAGTTTGCCTGCACAAACTGACTATTAAGTTCAATCCTTTCAAAAACAAGGGCCTCCTGGATGGGATGCAAACAGGACACTTCACCACATAAAACAGTCATGTTAAACAGGAGAGCTGTTCTCATGGATGTGACTCTGAAAAGTATTAATTTCAGGGGCATGTTGTAAACAACTATAAGTGACTAGAATATATACTACATATCGCTGTTCTAGCCTTGATTTAAACTTGAAAGCATGTAATCTCGGCTTGTAAAACAGTACATGCAGGCACTATTAAAAATCTCTGGTGATCTCATCTTTTGCGATCCACACCCACAGTTTGCAACATGGGCTTTACAAATTTTTGCCTCAAGCCAGAATAATTGCAAGCATTCTAGACACTGTCAGAACAGTATAACACACAATTTCGGATGCACACATGGTGTCAAAGTTGAGCTCTGGTACATCATGTCACTGGCACAGATTGCCCTGTCCCTCCCACTGTCACATCCTGCCAAAAAAAACCCCTACACACATGTCCCGGACTGGAGGCTTTCAAGTTCCCCCAGTGAGAAGCTCAGCAGTGTCCTTATGTCAGAGGAGCGGTGACAGCCTGGAGCTGGCGAGTCACGCGTGTGTCCTACAACTGCACCTCTGCTGGTGTTTCCATTCACTTCCTCTGACATCAGTGCAGGGCGAAGAGGAGAGACTGGTGTCTGCAGGCCATGCAGAGGGAAGCAGCATCCATTTTGGACCATCATCTTAAGGTCACTTGTCTGCAGCCCACTACATGAGCGTGCACCGGGCTGATGAACTGAATGACACACGCGTGAATGTCCTGCAGAGATAGGTGTGTGTTCCCTCAGTGAAACTGTGGGACACCTTTTAGAGGTAAAGACCAGACACGCCCCTGTGCCATGCCGTACACACGCCACGATCACAGCAGTTTACACGCAGCACCATCACCATCAAAACGCGTGATCCCACCAAAATCGAAGAAAAATAATAAAAGCACCCTGAACACAGAAAGACGTGCTGCAGCGTGCTGTACTGCGCTGCTAGCCTCCGCTGCTAACTTTCGCAAGGCCCAGCCTGGATCTACCACGTGGTTTCTCCTGCATGTTGGCGCGCTGCACATCCCAGCTGCCGGCTCCGTGCCAGCCACACCTCACATCACACATCAGCCGTGACAGCAGATAAAGACACGGCGGCATGACGGATTCTGCACAGGGGAGACCGGGAGAACACAAACCAGGACGATGGTCCAATAGCTGGGGATGCTAACCGCCGTCGGAGGTGTAGGAGCTGCCGACGCTCGTCGTGACAATGAGGAGTACTCCAACTCGTCCGAATGACTCACATCCCCGCACAGATTTACAGCAACATCACCTTTGCGACAGTCTGCGTCCACTCCAATGCATCAGCGAGGATGCGGCCAGACTATCCTCTTAAGCTTCACGTCAACTACAGGTGATGACCTCAAGACACCCATCACTCCATCCAGGCACACCCCGATCTAGGCATTTACAAGCTCCCAAAACTGCCGTCCACAAGTCCACAAGCAGCCCTATCGTCCCCACTGCAGCTCCGTCTAAATATCTGATCGGTAATCACAGTAATGTGTATAAACAGAGGATTGAGCCATCTTTACGCACCGACGCGTAAATAACGCAGAAAGGTTTCAAATCACCATCACATGGCTTCAGGTGTCAAGTTATCGGCATGCATGCAATTCACCACAGCAACAACAAGAGTTAAGAAATGCTGGCAGGGACGAGTAAACAAAATGTACCGGTTGGAAAAACACACGTTTTCATCACAGCCGAAGCGACTGTGATGAACAGCTAAAGGCACAATATCACCGCTACCAGGGTGAAAACAGCCACGCCGGGACGCGACAGTCAGTTAGGTACTTTGCCCATGGAATGCACCACAGGCAGTACACAAAGTTTCCCCCGAGTGGTGACAAAACCCACTCATTATCCGTGTTTTCTGCAGGGGTAGCCTGCTAGCCGGAGTGAAGAAAGAACACCCACGTCGTCCTAGCATGGGATGCTAACGAGCGGCTAGCTGGCTAATCCCTGAAAACACAGCGGGAGCGGCGGACCGCAGAAAGCCCCGCAGACAGCCGGAACCCCGCACCGAGACACCGAACCGCACACTCAGGAGTGCCCCCGGGAGGGGGACCCGAGACTTTAAAGGAATAAAAATAGCATTTAAATAACGAGCTGCGCTGAGAGGCTCAGCGTTACCTTTCTCTCCTTGAGTCCGCAGAGCCGGACGGACGGAAGATCTTCCCGGAAGCCGGTAGCGACTCATTCCGGCAAAATCCCGTCACGTGAACGCTTCCCGGTGAGCGCGTGGAGGGTCTGGATGCTGTGTTTTCACCCGATTCAGTCTCACTGATCTCCGCACGAACTGCTTGTCAACAACAAGCAGGCAAACAGAGCCGCTGCAGATATCGATCAAAACATAAATCAGAACCAAGAACTGCTTTCATTCAGATAAAGCATGTGATGTTTACCATTTACTGGGACATCTTCCAAATGCTGCGGTCATCACATTTTCATTACAGAATATTGAGGTCATTTCAATTCTAGAACTCTATACTCAAGAAAAACACATTTAGATGTGCTATAGAAGCTATACGCAACACATTCTAGAAACATCACAGTTTTCAGAACTAGAAAGTGATAGAGCTCTACAATAAATGAAAGATTCAGAGCTCTCGCATATCTTGGAACTTTAGTACATTTCCATCAAAACAATTTAGAACTTAACATTTTGTGATCAAATCTAGAGCCAAGATATGCTTTTTTTTCAAATATTTAGTAAGCGGTCATTACTTGTTTGGCCTTTGGCTTCCCTGCTCCACCTTGTAAATACATCTTTCTAAAGTGTCACTAGTAAAAATTAAAAAAAATGTTAAAAATCACTTTTCAGCGTAGTTGAACATAAGTCATTAAATGATTAAAACACGATCATTACAAAACATTTTGCATGAGTAAAAGAATAGTTGCTTTCTTCTGTCCCAGCTGGATGCATTATAACACTCTGGAGAATCAAATAAAGTTGTCACTGCTGTGATTCTGCCATGTATGTATGCTGTTCTTATTAAAATCTGATAATAATTGTGTTAATCAAACACACAGTAAACACATTTCCACCTTGTGGATCAAACTTTATTTTTACTTCAACAGAACTGTAACAAAAAATCAAACAAAAAAAAAAGGGGAAGTAGAATACATACTTTTGAATGTTTTTATTACAAAAGATGACCGAGGATGCCAGGAGTGAAAGAGGGGCATGTTTTCTCATGTGGACTGACTCAGCAGCACTTATTGAATATATAACTGAAACATATACAGGAGAGGGGAGCGATGATGTCCTGCGTCCAAACGGGCCTGTCACCGAGTTAAAAACAGCTGGTTGCCCATGTGGCACCAGTCCTGTGAAGCGGGGCCTGACCGTGTGTGTGTGTGTGTGTGTGTTCGGGTCACGTAGGAAGAAAGATGGGCGTGCCTCGCTCGTTTCAGCCGTACAATCAACCATTAAACAGAACAACAGCCGAGAGCCCCGGAGAGCTGCTCTGAAAAACCAAGAAGAGGAGGGGAGAAAGGGGGGCCGGTGAGCGGGGCTGCAGTCTAGGTTTCGTAGTTGGGGTTCTTGCGGAGGATGACGAAGCCCTCCAGGATGGGGGTGACGGGGAGGTACTCCTCTGTGGCCAGCTCCGCCCTCTCGCCGTGAGCCAGCAGCACCGGCGTGGTGTGAGTCTGGAACCCTGTGATGGCTTTGGGCTTCCCAGCCTGGCCCACCACGTCCACCGCCTGCAGAGAGAAGAGAATAATAAATCTTATGTTCCGTTGATAAGCTGGAGAACTGAGTTTTGTTAATATTGAGAATGTGGGAATCAGACACAAGAGGTTAGCTCTGATTAAAAAACAAGAGACCCTGCAGGGAAACAGCATAAACACAGCTGTTTACCATTTCAAGTGTTATATTAGTCACATTTTTCTAGTTATTTTCATCCCAGTTTATAAACTCCGGGGTTCTGCTGTTGCTGATGTTGTGAATGTGCTCACAAGTTTGGAAAAGGAAGATGCTAAATTCAAGTCCGCAGCAGCTCCACCATAATTTAGCAGATTAATGTGAGCACAGCAAAGACAGAACGCACTTTTCCTGGCTTTATTTGCACCGTGGGAATCTGCCAGAGTGTTTCTCCAAACATTGATTTGTTTTGATTACTGCAATAGCACAATCTATTATTTATGAAAAATAACATTTAAATTTGCAGCAGTTTTTTTGGTGTTTTTGACATTGCCTGAAAAAAAAAAAAAAAAAAAACAGTTATCAAATATTGATAACTTGCTGCAAATGTTCTGGAGATTTCAATGAATTCAGATGACAACGTTCCGGAGAAACAGTTCAGCATCAGATGTTCCTCTGATTTTTGGAGTTTGAACTGTTTTTTCTATTGATGTCAAAAAATACAGATTTGTGGAAGCTCTGATAAATGACTGACTTTGAATGTGTCATGCACAGTTTTGTAATTTCAGCTATTTTTTTCAAAGTTGGGACAAATTACTTGTCCCTGTTCCCACACAAATCTTACCTGTCCCACTCTCACAGATACGGGCAGCGGTCGCAGCTCCTCGTCGAATGTGACCAACATGCGTGGCTGCATGGCGGCTACCAGGCCGTAGAGGATGTAGTGAGATTTACCAAGGATAACTGGAACGCACACAAAAAAAAATAAAAAATCAGTCTGTCAATGAGAGAACGGTAAAGGATGAGCGTGTCTGTGTGTGTGTGTGTGTGTGTGAGTGTGTGTGAGTGTGTGTGTAAGGAGCAAAGTGAACTCACTGTTCTTGACGTCGAGGAAGGAAACGAGCACGGTGAGCAGGCCGGCCACGGCGACCTGACTCATCAGCTGCCTGTCACTGTGGTACGGACACAGTGTGAGTGTGCCTTTGCCCAGGTGAGTCAGACCCTGAGGAGGCGCAAATACAACTCATTCAGTACACACACATTAAACAAAAAAAAAGTGACTGCTTTTCGACAGGGCTCCTTTTGTTTGCGCCTCCCACCTGAGCCAGTCGGACCATGAAGAGATTGTTGGGATCTTTGGCGTGGTACTGCGCCAGCTGCCGCAGCATGGCAGCCAGGCGGGCGTTGTTTGTGCCTGAGGAAATGGAAAAAGTGAGGAGCCGGGTGAGTTTCTGACAGAGGTTGACACTGCAGGAACTTCCCGAGGAGGCGGCTTTGTGCTTCCATTGGGAATGAGACAATGACAAAGCAACATTTCTTACAAGAACCATCAGCTTTCATAGACACGACAGTCGAGTCAATCTGACATTTTTTGGGGAATGAGGACAGACGAGATTCTGGATCTACAATACTGGACTTGCTATTGCCAGTGAGTTAACTTCAGTAACCATACGAACAGCGCAACAGCATGGTGGAATGACAAGCATTTTCTTTTATCATCTTATTTAGTTTCAAACCCATCAATACAGCATGTCCTAAAAAAAAACTGAAGCAACAGACCATGAACCACAAGATTTTCAGCTAGCAGCTCTCAAAAATCCTCTTAAACAGGGGTGCATCAATAACGACAAAAGTATTGGGTCCAAGAGAAGCTTTGCATGTTTGAAAAGAGTGACTGAAAATATCAACTCCTGCAGGGAAAACGTTCCGTAGGCCCAGACTCACCACTGCCCACCATGCCCATGGCAAAGATGGAGTTGTGCGAGACCTCGGGGTCGGCGTCGTGGGAGAACTTGCTGAGAGTGTCCAGGATGTTGAGGCGAGGGTTGGACACGGAAATGAGAGCCAGGGCAAGAGGCACGGCTCGCCTCAGGGTGGGCTCGCCATAACGAAGCTGATGACACAACAACAGTAGCAATGAATTTACTGGATCTTAAGAGGCTGAGATTTTTTGTTCAATGTTTAAATATTTCTGAGCAGAGTATCACATGCTACAGATTGTATAATGAAGCACTGTTGGATTTATGGGTCGAAAACCATCAGGAACAAGAGCTTTCTTAGTATCCTGCCTCCTCAAAGATGAGTTCTGTTTGTGCTGTGGGGGTGTGTGAAGGACTGCAGCATCAGCTGTGTTCCTGGTCACTTGTTTTGTTTTTTTTTACTTTTATATAGTTACTCCAATAATCTTGATGACAATAACAAAGGGGAAAAGCGGGGCTTGTGGTGAAAACATGTTTCCATTGATTCTGCAATGTGAACAGCAAATATCTGAAGCTGTGAATCACAGAATGTGGGCCATGGTGCAGTGGTGGGCCCTGAAAGTACTGAAGGTAGACCATGAGATGGGAATAAGCTGATTGAAGAAAAAAAAAGTGAAAAAACGATAATATTTTATTTGTAATTGAATTTAAAGCTAAAAAAATTCATGCAGATATACATTTTGATCAATTCGTTACTCCAATTATTCTCTCCAACATAAAGTAATTTTTTATTGAAGTTACATGTATGAGAGTGATTCTGACTCGCAGAGAGACAAATGTTGAGTTGTCACCACAAAATAAGGTTATCGCCACAAGATATAAGAAGGTGAAGCAGGAGAACCAAGTGTCAGCTTTCCTCTACAGTTACTGACCAGGTGTCCAAACGTGCGCAGTGCCATCTCAGATCCAATCTCCTCCCCCATGGCTATCAGGGCGATCCCCAGAACGGCAACACCCTGAGAGGGAATTTGAAAAATCAACATGATCTCCTGGGTTTTCTCACCCCCTCGTCTGCTCAAAATGTCACAACGTTAAAGCGTTTACCTGGTGTGACCCCATGTCAGCAGGAGTCTCCTTCTTGTCTTTGTCTTTCTTGTCCTTCTTGTCTTTGTCCTCCTCCTTCTCCTTCTCCTTGGCCTCGTAGTGCTCGCTGCAGATGTGGAGCAGCTGCTGCACCTTCAGCACATTCCCAGAACCTGGAGACGGAGGAGAGGGAAGTCATTCCTCTTCACAGGCTGTTAAGGAAGGGTAGTGCTCAGACGAGTGTGAAGAAAACAACAGGGCCGACCTGCATATGCGCAGATATCCACCAGTGTGTTTGCAAAGCTGCGGAAAGGCTCGGGGACGACCTGTAGAGCCGCCAGCGTCGTCTCGATCGCTTCTCCTTTACCTGCGGGGCAAATCGACGGGATTCTGTAAGACAGCTGCATTCCGAAGGAAGGAAAGGCAGAGTGAGAGTCGAACTGTGACTCAGCAAAAAAAGCCCACCCAGGTGGTTCAGTCCCAAGCCGAGAGGCAGCCAGCGGGCGTACGTGTCCTTCAGCTCCTGTTCGTTCTTCTCCATGATGGTCTGGACGATGGTGGAGGTCACGTCACCGTTACAGGACCCGACTGCGATCATACCGCAGGCCAGCGCCGTCACGCCAACCACCTGAACAGGGTTCAAACACATTTTTTTTTTATTTTTTTTTTTTAAAAACTGCAACCATAAACCTGATGAAGAGAGCCTTAACATGCATCAATTCTTTACCTCCATGCTGGATTTGGAGTCTCCCATAACAGGAAGTAGTAAAGAAAGGACATCCTCTCTGTTGGAGCCGGCATAGGCAAGACCCAGTCTGAAACCACAAGGACAACAGTCAGAATAAACGACTAGTAACTCACGTTTTATACACCGAACTTCAGGAACCCACAGCAGAACAATCTAGGTCTGAGCTGTAAAAGTAAAACCTTCCACTTTCCACTCTTCTCCTCACCCAAAGATGGCTCCTATCCTCATGACGTTGCTGTTGTGGAGGACGTAGTCGGAGAGCAGGGCGAGAGCCGGGTCACACTCATTCCTCACGCCCGAATTCACGATGCCACAGGCCAAGAGGGCGCCGGACTGCAACAGGTAGGTCCAGATGAGGCAGACAAAGTTAGCAAATCGTTTTCATAACCTCCCCTCTCTTGTAATATGACTGAGAAGCAATGAACTTGTTCAAAAACATAATTCGCAATACAGTACAGTTTTCTGTTAATCCAGTAAACGTAACCAACTCACTCAAAACATTCCTTTGGGCCCATTTAATTGACAGCATTTTAAAGCGATACTTCAACATTTTGGCAAATTGGCCCATCTAGGGCAATTCGGTAGTCATTTAGAACAGCATACTTACTTTTTTTGTGAGGGCGAGCTGTTGTTTATTCAGCGGTGAGTCTGAGGAGAGCTTCACGGCGGACATAATGGAAGTGGATGGTACAGTAGCTTCCCTCGTCAAACTCATCAATCCAACACAATCCAACAACCCCAAAACACACTTTGGTGGACACGTTATAATCCCCACATTCACTACGCTGTGAAATATTAATGCAAAATTACGAGATTGAGCGTTTTTTTGCGAAGATTGCTAAGACGGAACTACTTACTAAACACGGCGTCTGGGCGTAGTGATCTCAAAAGAAAAAGTAGTTCCCAATATTTGCTTCAATGTCGTAATGCTACAATATTATTTGTTGGTGTTTCACAGCGTAGTGAATGTGCGGATTATAACGTGTCCACCAAAGTGTGTTTTGGGGTTGTTGGATTGTGTATTTGATGAGTTTGACGAGGGAAGCAACTGTACCGTCCACTTCCATTATGTCCGCCGTGAAGCTCTCCTCAGACGCACCGCTGAATAAACAACAGCTCGCCCTCACAAAAAAAGTAAGTATGCTGTTCTAAATGACTACCGAATTGCCCTAGATGGGCCAATTTGCCAAAATGTTGAAGTATCCTTTAAGTGAAAACGGTGCTGATTTTGCCTTTAAGCTTCAGGAAAGATTCAAGTTTACAAGACATTTTTAAAACGATATCCATTTACATAGAAACAGCAGAAACACTGACTACAATGTAGTTGGCATACCAGACCATGAGTTGGCACTGTTTGTTTTTGTACTATAAATACACGTACACATGAAGAAAACAATACGCTATAAACATTAACAATGGCAAGTACACACACACTGGTGTGGACCAATGTTACAGATTTATCTGTTCAAAGTACCAAACCTGGACATTTTATCTAAAACCTTCATGAACACGCAACTATCAAAGGAGGAGTGACGAATACTTTAAATGTCTCACAGAAAGGGAGTTTCCCCACCTCTCTGGCTCACTGCACCGTACACGTCAAATATTTGAAAGTGTCCAATGCAGTGAGAACAAATAAAAAGCGATGGTGCAGAAAAATGAGTCTGTCATGCTCAGTCGTCATGGAAACGTGATGCCCTGCCAGTTCGAGTGGTGTTAGGACCAAAGCAGCAGACGTAGGTGTGATCGCGTCACACTGATGAAGCTAGCGTTGCTAACTTTGATCAGAATGGGGAGAATTAACTTTATCTGTGTTAACTTGGAAACACATCACAAGCTGCAAGTTGATTTTTTTAGCTTCCTGATTTACGTGAGAGCAAAGAACCAATAGGGAAAAAGCATAATCTGGTCACTCTACCTTGATGTAGTCTTCGGAGGAGTAGAGGTATTTGTCAATCTGGGTCAGACCGCCATCCACGTCCCACAGCAGGATCATACCCAAAGAGGCTGCAGCACTCAGCATACCTGAGACCACATCATTTGGTTTGATTAAACAGCAGAAAATAACATTAAAGCGTAAAAACAGAAAAATGGGACGTGCATCAATGTCGTACCATGATCTTTATTCTTGTAAAGCCACTTGTTGCCGTCGTCTGTGAGCAGCTTATCCTGTCCGAAGGCGGCGTTCACAAAGCCGTTCACGAAGGAGGAGGCCAGGTTCATCCGGGCGGAGTCTACCTGGGAGCCGCTGCCTCCGAACCCTGTCACAGAGAGAGCCAAGGTCAGGCGTCGCTCTATGCATTTGCTTATTTTGGTAATATCTCAGTGCATCCACCTCATCCTCACAGCTGAATCCATCTCTAACAATCCTAAATGAGCACGTACGATCTCAATACAGTGACTCACTGTTGTTCTCCAGGTGGGTTTTGTAGATGTCGTCGGGGACTTTGGGCTCCATGATGTCCAGCTGAGGGCGACAGAACAGCCACGTTAGAAAAGAAATAAAAGAGCAATGAATCATCTTCACAAATGTTGCTGAGGTTATGACGCCATTCTTCATCCTCGCTGTGAATCATCCACCATCCTTCGAGTGTCGGAGAGAAAAGTCACTCTGCTCTGTCAGACAGTCATTATGACGTATTTGACAGATATTGGATTTCAAGAGTGATTGCAAAAAGCAAAGCAGGAGCATAACTACATCTCTCGTCTCTCTACTCCAGGGTTGTCAAACGTACGGCTCAATCCCGCAACAAGATGGAATTTACCAACAGCACGAAGTTACGACATTAACTGCAATACAGTCATTGGACCAGCAAGGGCGCATTTCGTTTGTATTATGTGGTGAATCAGTTCAGGTGACCGGGATTCCGACACAGTAGGTGGGTGATATGGTACGGTACACGCTGCCCAAAGTTTGTTAACTAGAAATAAGACAATATGACACCATTCTTGTCCTTTAACTGTGAAAGTCAGCACATCCCAGCCTGCCCTCTCGTACCTCTCTGGCCAAGGCCAAGAAGTTGCTGTTGAGCTGCACATTGGACATGATCTCTGTGAGGTCCTCGTAGTCCTCCACGTCCTCGTTGAGCTCCAGGAACATGCCATGTCGCCCCAACATGAAGGCCATCTGCTTCTGAATGACTCTGAAGAGACAAAGAAAGGCACGTTCACGTTCAAAACTACCAGTCTGAGATAAATGAGAAAACGTCTAATCATCTTCAATCAAAACTTAGGACCTGCAATGACTTCAAGTGAAAATTTTAGACTTTTGTTGTGCTTGGTGTCTGTTTACAACAACAGTCCTTGGAGTCACTGGAAACGGCTCCCAAGGAGGAATTTTAAGAAAACACTTGGGTTCTGTTGCCATGTCAACGAACGAAAACAAAACTTTCTGAAAACGCTGTGGTCCTGTCAACTTGTTGATGGCAGAGAGGCAGCAACTGCTCATGAGCACCACGACTGTCTTGAATACTTCTTCTGTACATGAGTAGATCGACAACAACAACCACAGCAGCCTTCAGAGAGGCGTGATTCTCCATTCAGCCTCCTGTTTACAGTTCATATTGGAGTTATAAGTGAGAATCACCCATAATAGTTTCCAGTCCGTCGTCTGAACCTGCGTGAATACACCGTGGATTCAGGTCATTCTGTGTTGGCACTCACATGTCTTTGCAGGATGTGAAGATGTTTTCTACGAGCTCCACGTCATTCAGCATCAGAGCAAGGCGCAGGGCTTCTGGGTATCGGTTGAATTTCCTAAAGATGTTCAAGGCACATCTGAGCAGCGCTGAGTTTTCAGGCTCAGGGACGTAGCTCACGCAGCTGCGAGGGGAAAACAGACAACGCAGTCCCGTTACATCAAATTCCACAAACATCAGCATGTTTTCTGGATCGTAAACAGGACGGGATTCTCTACCTGGTGAGGTAGAGGCAGACTTTGCCGTAGGCGTTTTCGTCGATGTAGTCCTCCAGCATCTCCAGCTTCTCGATCTCCATCAGCAGGTCGCAGGCCTCGTGCTCGGCGTTGTGGGCCATATTGTAGGGCACGATCTCCTTCACCAGCTTCAGCAGCGTCTCCTGCTGGGTCTTGTCGTTCTCCTCCACCTCCTGCCACTCTTTGGCCACCTCACCAGCAAGGTGCCTGGAAGACGAGACAGAAACAGATGGACAGACTCCGTAAGTCAGTTACCAACTTGTCCAAAGGAACTCACACAGAAACAAAACTATTAACAATCCAGTCTGATCAGCCAAGAAAAAGTTTTCCAACATGTATTTGAAGAAAATGACATGAATCTCTAATTTTTCATGTGGAATTGAACATTCTTGTTATTGTTCCAGACATATTTTAAAAATGCTAAAAAGTGGAAATTTAAGATACATGGGCAGCTTAAGAACATTTTATTGAGCGGATGTCAACAGCATGATTCCTGCTTTATAAGTGTATCAGAGCAGAATAATCAATTAAAAAAAAATCTAAATACAATAGATCAAAACAATATTAGCATCACCTTTAAGTTATATTTCTTTTCACTGTTTCAACACCTGAGAGACTACAGACTACTCAACCTTTAAAAGCAGACCCCTAGCTTTTAAGTGGATTGATATTTTTATAAAAAATGAAGTAAATCAAAAAACAATCTATCAGCTAAGCTGGTGTGACATGAAAGTCCTTCAGCTGTTAACACCAATTCAAAACCACAGAATGACAGAAAATATCACACACAGTCAGCTTCTCTCTGATCACAGACAGAGCTGTGTCTCTGCTCCGGCTGAACTCACCTGACATATTCGTGTCCCCATGAGGCCAGCTCCTCCTGCGAGCCCAGCAGGCGGTACTTCAAACACTCCCGCTCGCCGCTCATGGTCATGGCCAGCACCGACACCACGTCGGCACAAAAACGCTGCAGACACAGAGAGGCTGCGGTTTAACTTCAAATTGTTCATTATTAGCGAAAATTACTCTTTCATGCCACATTAATATGCACCAAACCCTATTTTACAACCATATTCAAAACATGGTGTGCATTCTTAACAAGATATCACAACGCTGCACTGCAATAAGCACAGCACACTGCAGTTTTGTGGAATCTATTCTGTAGATCAGGAATGGCACATTTTAGCGGTCTGGCCAACTCGAGATGAAATTGTGGTGCAGCAGACTGTTACCTTGTTCTCTCCTGGAGTCATGCCGTCGTAGATCTCCTTCAGCTTGCCATAGTGCGGGCGCAGGAACTTCAGCGGCTTCGGCACCGAGGTCATGGATGTGGTGGAGGAGCGAATCTGCCTCCGCAGCTCCTCCAATGCCTGGCGGTACAGCGCCGTGTTCTTCTCCTGTGAGAAGCATTAAAAAAAACAACAATATGAATATTTTGTTCTTTGCAGAATGAAACGAAGTGGTTAAAAACCACCCAGTTAAAAACAGTGAATACTCACACTCAGTCTCTCCACCATCATCTCCAGGTCCTCTTGTAACTGCTTGTCTTCCTCAGACTGATGAAAGAGTGAGAATAACATAATTGGTTACTAAATATATAAGAATTATATTTTTAAAATGGAAAGGTGTCCATATATACGTTATATCCGAGATGAATTTGTTCAGGTGTGTCACAAACAAAATCGTAGGAACGCACAGTGAAGCTGCACAATGTATCGTTTGAGCATCGCGATCACAATGTACATGTTCGAAATAGTCATATCGCAGGTCCCTGCAATGTTGGAGGCAAATGAATTCAACGTTCCTCACAGGGGTACCCAACAAACATACAGTGCACAGCAATCCACCAATCACAATCGATCTTAATCAGTTTGCCGAAACAGACAACACCCCTGCACCTGCAGTGAGTTGCAGGTTACAAGACTGAAAAATTAGCAAAAAACATGTTGACTGTAAACAAGACAGGAGGAGTGTGGCATAATTTAAAGTTCTATTCAGTTCATCTGTTGAAAATTAATGCATTTTTTTTACATATCACATTCCCAACAAATTCTCAAATTACAGGTTAGAAAAAAATCGCAAAGTCAGTTTTTTTTTCTAATATTATGCAGCCCTAATGCAAACAACTCATAATGAGGAAAATACATTGAGTATGTCTGAAAAAAATGATTGAAGCCCTCTGGTAATATCAGGAGGAGATTTCATGTTGCTGTACTACAGCTGAACATACCTATACTTCACATATTGTAATATTGTCTGGGCCGTCTCACATCTATCTCCACTTAATCAAATACTCTTTGTGCAAAGAGTTGTTTTCAGAAGTCAAGGGCCAAAAACTGCACTACTGTTTAAAAACTTTAATCAAGTCCATTTATTAAGTTTCTACAAACATGCACACCTATGTTTAAATCCATGATTTAAAATAATACCTTTCACAACTTTTTCCTCTTATCAGACAATCACTAATTACTCAACTCAAAAAGACTTATTCACCACTTCATTATGGTAAAGTTCATCGATAGACATGACTTCATATGAGTTTGTTGGGCTTCTTTCCTCTTGTGCAGTTTAGTTTCATTTCTTGCATCACTGTATTAAACTCTAACTTTATGTTTATAACTATTGCTTTCACAATAAGATGTGCTTTAATTCAACTGAGGTCATGATTGCTTAAGTTTTTTTAAACAAAATTTCTCTTCTTCTCATCATTCCTAAGTGCCTGATGACTGTAAATAGATATGATTGATAAGATGAGTCGAGCCACACTTGTAAACATGACATTGTCAGTGAGTAAAAATAGTCTTAACAGTCTTAACATTTGTGACTTACTGAGGGTAAAACTTCGATTCATGTAGTTTCCAGAAAACCCCATCTTATTTTGAGTGACATTTGGAACATGATTATTTTCTAAATAAGCAACTGGAAATTAATAAATATGAGATCGAAACTAAATACATGCAATTACTGATTTGAGAGTCAGACAGATTTGTCTTTACATACATAGTGATTACATTTTTGTTGACAAATACGAGCAGAGCAGTGAGTTTAACATTGCTAACAATTAGACTGTTTCGAGTATCATACCACAACAATGTTGAATACATAAACAAACACTTGATCTGTGGCTGTTATTAGAGAGTGTTTAGAGCTGTGTCACGATATGTCCTCACAGCTAAGTTAGCTCCCTATGCTAACACTGATGACAGGACAGGCAGTGGCAAATAGGCTAGGCTATGCTACGTTAGCTTCCGAACGGAGTTTATCCGCATCGATTAACGGGACGATAAGATCATAAGCTAGAAGGGGGATATTTTTCGAGCCGCATGATCTCAGTCTAACAGACGCATCTTTATTATTCGCTGCATATTGGCTGTGTCGGCGTCGGGCCTGTTCATCCATGATGTGTAAACGGCAGTGACTCAGGTGAAAAGACGTCCGGCTCAATCAGTGTGAGTTAGCACTCATTTCATTAGAAAAAGACACGCGAATGTACCAATTCTTGTTCCTCTTTCTTGTCCTTATCCTTGCCCGCCGGCTGCGCTCCCTTCTCCTTCTCCTTGTCCTTCTCATCGGTCTTTTCGGTCTGTTTTGTCTCTTTCTTTTTTGCCTCCTCCATGGCTGCGGCTCTATGAACTAATGCTAGCGAACGGAACTGAGCCGGTAGGACCAAGCGTCCACTTCCGGGAGAAAGTAGGTAGAGATTTTTACATATCGCCTCCTTCCGGGTGGCAGCTGTTACTGCAGCATGTGGGGGGTTACTTCAGGTCAATTCCTCACTGCTGTCATTTTCATATCATATTTCCTGTGGCCCACAAAAAAAAGGCATATCGGAGCAGCAAATGCCACAACGCAACAGGAAAAGCCACAGCACAACACTAAAAGTGCTATATAAGTGTAGTCCATTTACCATTTAAAAGTCACACCAATACAGCAAAAACCACAACTCAACAATGCCAAACTATTTTGATTAGGGAAGAGTTTAATGAAACATAAGTAAAACATTGCTGCTCAATGATTTTGATGAATGTGATTTCAGAAATGCAATGTTGATCACCGTGTCGAAATTGTCATAACGTTATGTATGTGCTCTTCTCTGCCGTCAATCGTTTGGGCCCGCTTTGTTTTCATTAGAAAATAATGTACCACAGAAACTGACTGATACGCATTTCCGTTGTGATTTTTTTTTCTGCTTTTGTGCTGTGGCTTTTTGCTGTTGTGGCGTGACTTCTTTTTACAGTTGTGTTGTGTGAAAAAAATCAAAATAAGAGAAAAACACAAAAAATTGAAGTTCTTATTGCTAAAAAAAATGCTAATTCTAATCTTTATGAGAAATTAAAAATAAATAAATTTTATAAAATATAAAATAAATATCACAAATAAGAAAAAAATAAATACATAAATGTCAATATAAATACAAATCTTTTTATATTCTTTCTTGCAAAGTTAAACTGATTTCTCTCAAATATAATTTCACTGTAATAGGAATAGAAATAGGAATAGTTAATGGTGTTTGATTTACGATTAGGAGCTGACAAAACGTCAGGTAGGTTTTTCTTTAAAAAATTTTTTATAAAATTCAAAACTGCAGCATTTTGTTTGGATTGCCATGGGTGGGGAACATTTCTAAAAAGTAGATTTTACTGAGAGGAAGACAAGCAACAGGAAGCTCATACTTCCTTTTTCCTGCAGATCACGTGGAATGTCTGCGGCTGGTCATGTGACCGCAGTGTTGGTTCGCGTGCAGCTGTTTACCCAACATGGCTTCTCCTCTGCCCCTCAGACCCTTCAGCCCCTCTCTCCCCAGGCTCTCCGTGGTCCTCCTGCTGGCGCTTTGTGCCCCGGCTTGGTGCCGCTTTAAGGGCTTCGGGAGGCTCCATGCTCTGGGGCAGCAGCAGCTCCGCGAGGCGCCGGAGGAGCTGTGGTTCCCCCAGAAACTGGACCACTTCAACGGAGCCGACGACCGGCTGTGGAAACAGGTGAGCGAGTCTCCTTTAGCTTGTCTAATCCGTTATAAGAAGTCTTTGATAGGCTGTTGGGTTATTTTAAGCAGGTTTTCTGTGTTCACAAAAGTAGGACCGCAGAAACTTCTCAGCTGACTGCAGTCACGTAACATCACCAGACTAACATGCCAGTCCCATAAAAATATGCAGGTCAATGACTGAACTGCAGTCATCCATCATATGTGCTCAGTCACCAAATCAGGCCAAACATACATTTTAAAACTGTCTCTATAAATATTTGTTTCACAAATTTTTTTTGTTGTTTATTTAATCGACTTTACTTGACTATCTTTGACAAGCTGAGGAAATGCATTTGTCAAGTATGTAATGGCAGTACCACCAGTTGCCCTTATATGCACAATATTGTCTTCAAATCTTAATAACCATCAGTGTTGGTCAACATTTTCACCAGCATCATCCACTTTTTTGTGTAAAACTGAGATGCACAGATGTTAATATCAATTCTATCCATATAGTCATCTTCTGTACAGTTTTGTAGTTACACACATTCACACTGAACAATACTTACTATGGAAGCAAACTGGAGGAAACTCATGTATACAGGAAGAAAATGCAAATTCCATGACAATCAAAGCCCCAAAGCTCTTAAAGCCAGCCAGCCAATCCATCCTACTGTTTTTCCCTTTTTTTTTTAATTGCTGAGAGTTCAATGAGAAATCAATCTGTGTTTCTCATGTAGATAAATGTCATAATGTCAAGTGAGGTCTAATTACTTTTTTTTTGCATTTGGAAACTTCCCACTTTCTTACTGGGAAGTTTCTAATCCAACAGCTTTCAAATGCACCAATACATTGATTTAGGTGTTGTAGCATTTAAACTGTGAGTGAATTAATTTGGACAGTGATTGTTGTGACTATTTTTCATCAAACAAAATTTATCTTAAACTTCGAAATTCGAAAGGCCTCGAAGATCGTGTGGTTTATGCATCCAAAAAAAAAAAGTATGTACGGTATTTATCGTTCACGAAAAAGCCATTGCATTTCATATTTATTTTTCCTTATGCAAGAAAACTGAAGGACCCATTGTTTCCGACTGCCTCTTCTGCTTTGGTAAAACTATAGTAGGCCCACCCAGGTGCATGCTGGTCTTATGACTGCTCCCTACCTAAATAAACTTAAAGCAATATCTAAATCTGCAAAAATAAGGCCCACAGAAAATAATGTGTCGTTTAACCCAAACCAAACATGCCAAACAAATAAAAAATCGCAAATAACTAGCAGAGTGAGCACTTTATGAAATAATGCAAAACAAAAAAAAATGAATGAATATCTAGAAATCGTTCATTGTTCTGATATATTTCCGTCTCGACTCCTTTCTTCTGCTTCCCCTCTCAGAGGTACTTCGTAAATGAAGCCTTCTACAGGCTCGGTGGTCCGGTGTTCCTCATGATTGGCGGGGAGGGTCCGGCCAACCCAGCATGGATGCAGCAGGGCGCCTGGCTCACCTACGCCCAGAAGCTGGGAGCCCTCTGCCTCATGCTGGAGCACCGCTTCTACGGGAAGAGTCACCCGACTGCGTGCGTGTGCCACTTCCTCTTTATCCACACACTGTAATGCTGACCTTATGATATCCCGCTTTAAGCTTTGAGCATGACAGCTGAGCAAGACGTAAAAATACCAAATGCAGAAGTGCATCAAGGTCAGCATATGTTTCTTTAAATAAAACTGATGACTTACTGTTGGGTTCATGGTGCGTTCAGGGGCTTTGCGTAGCTGCAGTTGGAACAAAAACATTTTTGATCAACTTTGTGTTGCTGCTTGACCTCTAGATGGCAGCCTTGTATTTGAGCAGTGTAGCTCAGTGGCTTCTTGGAGGGTCCTGGTCCTACATGTTTTAGCTCCCCCTGCTTCACTGCGCTTCAAACTTAAAGATTCGGTCACCACCACATGCCTAATGCGGCCCAAGGAATCGCAGTGACTGTTGTGTTGTAGCAGGGAAAGACTTGAAACCTACAAACAGGTTCTCCAGGGCCAGGATGGTGGATTTATATGTAGAGGAGGAAGTTTCCAAAAAACCAAAACCAAGTGCAGTGAAATAAAAATACTTGGTTAAAGTAAAAACTAGTATACGTACTGTGTGAGAAATACTTTTGGGCTTGTGTTCAGGGTTTTATGCTTCATTACCTGGAGCTTCTCTGTATCCGTAGAAAATATGCTGAAGAAAAATGTCAGTGTTCAATATCAAAATGTTGTGTAAAATCATCTTAAAAGTGACTCAGTATAGTGGAGTAGTTGAAAATACAATCCTTTTAGAGTAGATTGAGTTGTAATGCAACTTCTGAATAAAAAAAAAGGATTGTTACAGAATTTACTATAGTTTATAATTATGTAATAATTGATGTAGGACTTCAGGAGGATAATAATTTGTATTTTCTGTGATAAATCTGTTTGTCTGGCAGCGATCTGAGCACCGACAGCCTGCGCTTCCTCAGCAGCCGTCAGGCGCTGGCCGACCTGGCGCACTTCCGCACGGTGATGGCCGAGTCCCGGGGCTTGACCAACAGGAAGTGGGTGGCGTTCGGAGGCTCGTACCCGGGTTCGCTCGCCGCCTGGTTCAGGCTGAAGTACCCTCACCTGGTCCACGCCTCCGTGGCCACCAGCGCACCCATTCACGCTACCGTCAACTTCCCAGGTTTTTTTTCTTTTCTTTTTCCAGTATTAGTTTGTTTTGTTTTTTTACTTAGTTTCTTTGACCTCCAAATTACACATGGTTAATGAAGACACCTTGTTCAATACTAATAGGAACATACACGACCATATTCAGCCACTGATCCATATCCTTTCTTAAAATCTATCTGTGAAAACATTCTCTCTTCGAAAACTTTCCCATAAATCTGTTTCAGTATCAGTTTGAATCCTCTGTATGTCCTGAATAAATAAATTTACAATAAACTAACTTTAACTGTAAGTCACCGCCAGCTGAACAATTCAGGTCCGATTTACACAGCATTTTTAAGCGAAAACGCAAACCTTTTGTTATGGTTTGGGTGTCAGTTTGCACAACAACGCTGCTTGGAGCCAATGAAGATACAACTTTCTGAAAATGCCCTGATGTTCTCCTGGAATTTGGTAGTTTTATTGTTGAGAGCCACAGTAATACCAATCAAACTTGGTCTTCTGTCCATACCAGTGTCTGTGTTTTCATACATTTCTCTGCACACCTGTGTGGTTTCATTACAAAAACAAGCAAACAGCACCCACTCGAGGCCGTTCATGGTAACGGCATCATTTTCAGCGTTTCTGTCATTTAGTTGAGCTGGTCATTATTCGAGGTTCAGACTTGTTCCATCTGTTCGCTCTGTCTCAAAGCTGCTATCGCAGACATGGGAGCCTCATTTCCCCCGAGCTTGAGGAAAACACTTAAGAAAAACACGAGTGTACACAGTGTGCTCACTATGTGTCTTTGTTTTTTCTTCTCATTCATGCAGCGACTGCCAAGCTATTATTTCCCCCCAAACAAGGCTGCACTTAGTCAGCATTGTGACTTCCCAGATGGTGGCTTAAATGTTCCCACATTTCATTATGTTCACTTTCTCCTCATCACTTCGTTCCCACAATGTTCTCAGGATGACTTGCTGTTCTGACCTGAGTGTGTGTGTGTGTGTGTGTGTTCGTGTTCTGACAGAGTATCTGGAGGTGGTGAGGCGCTCGCTGGCCTCGGAGAACACAGAGTGCCCCACGTTGGTGAAGGAAGCTTCAGACGCTGTGGCCAAGAAGCTGCAAGACCCCAAAACCTACGACAACATCACCAAAGACTTCAAGTACAGTCCACTCTCTGAACATCTTTAACTGAGAGAACTGCGGGAGGACAACAGCTCCAGGCGCTGTTCTTCACATATTTCCCTTTGTCTGTGTTGACTGATACTCTCATAATCAGTATGGTAAATTCAGCTTCATCATGCTAAATTCTGATCATCATTTGATCTCATGTCTTTCAGTAAATCCCAGATTAATTTGAGATTGATAATGTTCAGATTACAATTAGGAATCTCGAAGCATCACATTGCTCAGGATCTCTCCAGGCGTGTTTCTTAACGCACATTAGCAGACTTGACTGTTTGTTTCTGTCCCACACACTGAACCTGCTGTTTGTTCCTGGCTTTATTCAAATCCCATGTTCCTGTTGCCTTAAACTCCTGTTTACGTGATTCTGAGCTCCTTCTTGATCCTGACAGAAAACATGAAACGCTAAATGTAACATTATCTGGATTCCAGCTGGATCACTCAGGATATTTAAGAAAAGAAACACAACTACATCCTGTTTCAGTATGTTCAGAAAGAACTCCGTGGTGGTTATTTAACATGTTCCCCTCATTTGGCTGTTGGGATGTAAGGGTATCGCGCTCTGCTGTGTCTGCAGTCCCAGATAGACCGTGACAGTATCTTCCACACCCTGTGACATGGTTTTATTTTCATTTTCTTCTATTGTTTGTCAGTTCCAGGCATAAGTTCATGTGTAGGCTGCCTGCAGACCTTATTTTAGCATCGTGGGGGCGATTTGGAGGTCAGACAGCACGGTGTGTGAGCAAAACAGACTCGGTTTCTTAATGACGTGGTCAGTCGGGCAGAGCTTAATGCTCTGAGGTCGTCCTGACCACAGTGGACATGCAGACATGTTCTCATGCAGGTCACGGGGGTGGTTTCGAGGTTTGTTCCACTCCCAGACTGCTGCAGTTTCACTATGTAGGACTCTCACGGGTTCTTAAAAGTCATTTTAAAGTTTGTCCTTTGTTGTGGTGCAGAGTATACGTAAAGAGAATGTCCATATTTTCACAAAGCCACACAATTACTACTTAAAATGCCTGAAATTGGCAGGAAGGCCTGGAGCCTCTTGCAGGCAGCTTTTGGCCCACGGACCTTATGTTTGACTTCAGGAATGCATGTTTCTTAATTGACGCTGCTTAAGAGATAATCAAATGTTTTGATGGTCCAAATACCTCAAAGAAAGGCAACATTTACCTCGGTTTGTACTTAATTTTGCACATGACTGCATGTGTGCACTTTCACAGCCTGAAGGGGAGTCGACACACCAGCGCACGTCATCACCGTCAGCTTGACGGATGACTCTCATCAGCACATAGCAGATCGACTGAGTCACCATTTAATTTGAGTGAAACGAACTACTTTAGCTTCAAACTGGCCGATAATCAGAAATAATAGCTTCCACTTGTGTATTTCTCCCTCAAACAGCTGAGAACTTTGAAAGAAAATGTGACACTATTATATTTTCTTCCTCCTTTGCCTTTCTGACCTCTCTTTTTCCGTTCCTTCCTTCCTCTTCTCCTCTGTCTTCCCAGTTTATGTTCCAAACTCCAGGTCCAGACTGAGATGGACTCTGCCTACTTCCTGGAAACTCTGGCTGGGAACTTCATGGACGTGGTCCAGTACAATGAAGACAACCGGGAGTTTGAGGTGAGAGCAGATATGAGCCAAACTCTGCAGAACGTGGCGGTGATGAAGAGAATCTGTACCGAGTGTTCCTCACTAAACGGTTTACTTCTATGTCAGATTGGTGTTCATTTGCCTTTTTTTTTTTTTATCACTGCATGCCAATTTAAATAGCTCCACAGATTTGGTTTTACTGAGGGAAGCAGTTGTCATCCTTCATTTTCTAGAAATATCCAAACTATGCAAGTGGCCGTGAGATGGTTGATTTCAGTGTGCAAATAATAAACCATAATAAGAAATAGCTGAACGCTGGAGCCCTCCCCTCATACCAAGAATATTGAGTTCGCGACTTCTTGGTGATGATAAATTCCCTCTATGTGTGAGTCTGCGTGGGTGTCTGGTGATCTTTCCAGGTGTCATCTGAATTTGAAAAAAAATCGTGCTTTGGGTTCAATTATAAGGTAAAAGTTGGGTTATGCTAATGCTAACTACAATTTGGGTTATTCCTAACTCAACCGTTGGGTTGCACAATTTAGCTGGGTTTTCAAGGTGCATAACCTTGAAAACCCAGAAAGCGGGTTAAAATGATAGCCCTATAACCCAGCAAATGAGTTACTCTTCATAAAAATAGCCCAAACATTTAACTTAACACTCATAACTTAGGTTACCAAAATAACCCAGCATTGTTTAGTGTGTGATATTTGTAACATAGTTAAATTTAATAGCCCCGTATAAGAAGGAAGTACAAGTTTCTGTATTTGTTCTCATATGAAGAATAATTTGAGTTACAGCTACAGATTAACAAGCACTATTTGTTTTGCATTTGTTTGATTTTGGAAAAGTGAAGGTGTGTGTTTATCTTCATGCACAGTAAATAGGGTGTGTGTTCATGCTGTTTGTTTAAGTGAAAGACGAAATCTAACAATGTTATAAACGCTTCAGTGATAACCCGGAAGTCTGAGCTCTGGAAATTATTCTGGAACATGTACGTGTATAATATCGGATACAAATGACATGTGTTTACATCTCTCTGGCACCGTTAAAATTCAAATTTACAAGTTATTATAGCACTATTTTACCATTCGTGATGAAATTGTGCTGTATGTGGCCTCTGAACTGAAATGTGTTTGACGCTGCTGCTCTAAGTGGTATTTTTTGGGTTTAAAGCCAGGCTTCATGGTGTTTTTCCCACACTGTAAGATGTTTCTTCATTGGCAATAAAACAAGCCCTTGTTGTGCCAACCAGATGCTTCACTCTGTGCATAACTTTTAACTGTCGCTGCTCTCGTTTTGATTTTCCTTAGAAAAACACTCGTTTGCATTAAATCTGGAGACTTCACACGAGTGATGAACCAGCTGAAAGAATGCAACACAAAATGTTTTCCTTCATTTCAGTTTTGATCAGCTCATCAAAAAAAAATTAAACCTTCTCTTTTCTCTCTGGAAAACTTTTCAAGAGTGAAAAAAAAAAAAACATTAGGGGGCTCTTGTGGGGGTTCTGCAGGTCACAGGATGACCTTGTGTCTGGCCTTGGTTGAATAGACAGCAGCTATGAGGTGAAGGCGTATCCAGAAACTTAATAAACTCTGCATTGTCTGACAGCCAGAGGCTCGAAGATATTCCCTTGGAGGAGAGCCCCCTGCGGGGGTTTAAGGGGCACGTTATTGGCCTGTGACGTGTGTCTCTCCATATTATTTGAACCTGTTTTAACCTTCTAAAGCTCTGCAACCTGCTCACATTATGGCTAAAGGAGATCAATCGTGGATTACAGGTTTTGATGTGATCTAAAGAGTTAATTGAACTGATATTTTATGTCTTGTTTTGTTTACCAATCAGCCAAAACAGTAAAAAACCTTGACCAACACCATGTTAGTCATTAAATTAAAGAAGGAGATCCCCTTTGATAAGTCCAGAAGTCTGTTGTTATCGGACAACAACACCTTGATCTTTAAAGTGGAGCCATGAGTCTGTCATATTCTCTCAACACCTCCCACAGATATCCAGTCAGCTGGAATACTGGGAATGTGGAGGTCAAGTCAGCCCGTCACCGGGTGTGTCAAACTATTTGAGTCTTTTTCGGAGTCAATAGAAGCTGCAGGAATCCATGGAATTACTGCGACCAATGACGGTGTGTGCGTGTCCTTGTGTTTGTTTTTTACATTATTGGTCATTATTCCAGTACTGGTTGGGTCTGGCATCTCGGCTTGCAGATCGACCAAATTTCACCTCAATGAATTGGTGTTTCACAGTGGATAAAACAACAGTTAATGGAAAAAAATAGCAGTTTTTTGTTGTTTGTCTTTTTTTACTGAATTCGAGCTAACTACTGAACATGAGTTCCAGACAGAGTTGGATGAAGTGATGCAGAGCTCATAAAAATAGTCAACAACTTCTTTTTATCAAGAATTCATGCTGTGCAAAAACCGGCCTCGGTCTTCTTTTCTTCTGGCCTTTTGGGAAAATTAGAGCCCCACCCCTTGATGTAACATCTACTGGAACGACAGGACCCAGGTTTTCCCAGCGAGCACTGCCCCAGCCCATGGGTCTGTAATCCACAGTTTGTTTTCTCATCATAAATCATTTTGGTGAGAAGAATAAACAGGATCTGCTGAGTCAGCTATTTTTCAAACTAGGTCATTGTTTGGAGTTTTAAGTGTGGTCACCTGTGTAGGTATTCATCCAGAGCCCCTGAACGAGAGGGAACCAAGGTCAATTAAAGAGCAGTTATTGGTTGGACATTAGACAAATAAGATTTTACTTATTTAGCAGACTTTGTCTCTTAAGCAGTTTTATTCCTTCACATTCACCCATCCACGCACCAGTGCTGCTATGAAAGGCCTTTACATGTCACTGGAGGCAGTTTAGAGTTCAATGTCTTGCCTGATTTCACCTCCATGAATGGACAGGGCAGGATGAGGAATCGAACCACAGGGAGGTCTTGTTATCTCGACTGAGCCACCCAGGCTGTAAGATTCTTGATACCAGCCACTGCTTACCATGCGCATGAGTCACCCTCGACCACCCATGTCCTCAATGGTGATGCTTCCATGTGAAACAATTTGCTTCTCGTCAGTGAAATACTTTTGTTTTACCACTTTTTTGATGAGTGTGTAACTTCGTTGCTGCCCTTACATGGCCCCCAAACATCTCCAAGTTCTCATGGGGACGTTTCTAATTTTTATGCTTTACAAGACTCCATTCCCTCCCACTTGGTGCTCGGATCTTCCCTTACCAGTTATCCCTCCTCTCCACTCCCCTTTTCCTCCCATCCCAGCCCCTCTCTGTCCCCCTGGTGCCTCGAGGAGACGTGAGTCCGGTTACCAATAAGCTGATGTGGAAAAAAGTAACAAAAGACTCTTTGGTCTCTCTGGTTTCCTGTCGCCCCAAGCTAAAGAGGCGCTTATAAAAGAACTGAGCGGAGCGGTGGGCCACAGAGTCCACAGCACCAGCGAGCATGCACAGCCAGCAGCTGCCTCTGGGACACAAAAGGCTGAGCACAGAGCAAGCTACCAGGTTTTAGGTACCGCTGAGGAATGTGGGTAAGAACCAGGAGTGTGCTGTAACTCAATCACAGGAGTCAGAGCGGTGGCTTCACAGTAGATGGGTTCTCAATGGGCTGCTTTATAAAATACGGAAGGACGTTATGCAACACTACAGCCTGTGGAACAACAGTTTCTCTTTTTGCTCAGGAGATGCAGAGGCGATAGCATGCATGGGTCATTTATATTTAACAAGACTCTCGTTTTGCACCCAAGCGCCGCTGTAATTTCTGCCAACTGTTTACGTCTTCAACCCTCATTCCAATAAATAAAACATTTTACTGTGGGCAAGTTTATACCTGCAAAGGGGAAAAAAATCACAATGTTGGATAGCAGCCACTTAGAAGTTCTACAGGGAGTAGATCAGCACAATTTCCCAGAAGTTGCCAAGAGCTACCTTCAAGAAGCGTTTGGTATTTCATTGTAGAGGTCAGAGTGGCCTAAGTACTCTTGGGTACCTGTGATGCATTTGAATCTAGTGATTCAGGACAGAAATCTCTGCAGGACTTTGGTTCCAAACATCGGCAAAAAGCAAGTGAAAGAGAACAACTCCTCAATTTTTCCAGCGAAAAAATTTTTCAAAAGCAGCACTGTCTTCACACAACCGGTTAAAACTTGCTGATTTCTCTCAAGATTAGATTAATGCGTTGGCTACCCGATTCTGATTTAGTCAGAATGACTCTTGAGTCTTTATCAGTTACATTGATAGGGAATAACAAGGTGGAATTTGGAGAGAGAACGGAACCTTGATGAGGACCTCTTGTGGCCGTGGTAGTTATGACAGGAACAATGTAGCAAGCGGAACCTCCAGATTGAGGGTAGCTTCAATTCTGCAATTTTTAGTTTGACTCAGTTAAGTTTTCAGATGGTGTAGTTTGGCAGGGTGGGTGTGTATACAATGCCAAATGGCCAAGAAGAGTTAAGCTTCTTGTTTCTCTCATCAGAATCGTTTTTCAGAAAGGTTGTCCACTTTCTTTTGAGAGCCTTGTCATGTAAACCTGCCCTAAGATTTGACCTTTTTCTATTTGCTGGTAACTCGAGTCTCGTTATACTCCTATAATAATGCGTTTCAGTCATGCACACGTCAATCTTCTCTAATCCCTCTATTTCTTTTGGCCATTGTGCCAAAATTAGGTATGATCATGATCCTTTCTTTTATGATCTTAGTAAATGCGCACACGGTTTCTCACCGTGTTGGCCTTCAACTTGAGGTGTTTCAGATCAGAAATCCAGTGTTTGAGCCCTGTGGAATGTCAGAAGCATGTTGGGCTTCTGGAGTTTTTTGCATCTGTCAAATGACAAATAGATGTGTAATAAATATTGGATGGAAAAGGCAAAAAGACACTACTTGCATAGATCTGGCTCATTCATGTTTGTACCTAAACCTAAACGTGATACTGAGCTCTTTTGGAAAATCACAGTTTTGCACTCACAGTAATTACCATACCTTCAACGAGCAGTCACATCATTCAACCTGCAAATCATTTGCCGTTTGTCATACAAAATAACACTTACTGCAACATTTTTTCTTCGATATTTGTCTGTAAAATGAAGCTTGTTTTTGACTTAGGTGCTCAGATGAAAAAGGCAACAAGATCCTGAAAGTACTGGACTTTCAAATGTCACGCTGACAAGTCCATTTTTGTAGCCATGTGGTTGTAATTATAAGCACACTGCAAGTCGACATGGTAGGTTTTCTTGGCTCAGAGAGAAGTGGTTTTGCGTAATGTTATCTTGATGTGATGATAAAACTACTGTTAAATTACGGGAAGGATCCAGTTTTGCAATAATCTGAAGTCAAGTGGAATGATGGGAGGGAGGAAGTGAGCCTCACTAACACTTTGATATGGGACTGATAAGAAGTGAACATACCATCCAAGTGAAGTTTCATACTTCAAACCAGGTGTTTTGTATCAGCAATTATCAAGCTGTTAAAAACACAAAGAGCAAATGATGTTTCAAATGAAAAGCTGCTGTCTTTACAGGCTGGTTTTATCATACAGTGCAAACAGGATTACTCCATCCACTTTGGGAAGAGCGCAAAGTAATGTCGGTCCAAATGCATGAAGTGTGAAAATGTGAGAGGTTATGAAGTTTTTCAGACTCTTAATCACTTAAGTGATTTTTGATTGCTTGCTTTCAACCTTGAATGCATTTGTTTTATGTATTTGAAAAGTTTGAATGTGTCTATTTATTAAGTTCTGAGAATTGCCCTGTCTGAATGGTGCTCAATAGTTACATTTACTTTTTTACATTTTTCTATTTTCTCTGCTGTTTTTCTGTAAATACAGGGTGTAGTTGGCACCAACATCACGATCAAGGTCCTGTGTGGTGTGATGGGCGACCGCTCGCTGGGAGATCCGTACGCCCGGTACGCTGCCGTGGCCCGCCTCATGATGGACACTTTCTCCATGAAATGCTTGGACGCAAGCTTCAGCAACTACGTCAGAGACATGACTAACACGTCCTGGGACGGGACGGCTGCAGGTGGAGGTGGGTGTATCCTGGGAAGGCTGTCTTTCTTTGTGTAAATAAAGCTATTTTAGTTAGACCCGTTTAAAGATGTCATCGTTGGACTTTCAGAGTGGTAGAAAAACAACATTTACTGTGTGTCTTTTTTTTTTTTTTTGGTTTGATTGTATTGTACCATGTTTGTAATGTGCAATTGAAAATTTCCACTGCAAAGGAACCCGTGGCAATTGGATGCAGCAGCTTCAGGAGGGGGAAAAAAAAAACAACAAAAAGAAAAAACAACACAGCCATGCGTCAGGAGCCGTTCTGGTTGTGGTTTCAAGTGTAACCAAGAAGAGAAAACTGCCCTTTGTTCATGCTGGTGACAGGAAGCATTAGCCATTCCTCACAAAAATAGAAGACTGGGCATGTTCAGGTCAAGTAGTGTCAAATAGCATCAGTATAGTACAAAATAAATCCTGCAACAACTCCAGAAATACGTTTCCTTCTAAACCAAGTATGCCAAACTTATATTTACTCTGGGGTCATGGAACAGCCCAATTTCATCTTGAGTGGACCCGACTGGTAAAGTTTGTTGTTGTTGTCGTGATGAAAATTGCTTTATTTTTTACAAGACCTCAACATAAAGATCATTTTAATGATATCCTCAGGTAGAAAATACAGTGAATTGTCAAAAAAATGTCTTACTCCTGTCGCATAACGCTTGTTTTTACTTTCTAGCTTTGAGGCTAATGCTATTTTGCTACATCTCATGTAAGCATCGCCAGTATCTCAGCTCGGTTCTCAGTGTTGTGTTCGTGACTATTAAGTTTTAAGTTTTTAAATTTTGTTTTAAAAATTGAACGATCCGTGTTTTCTTTGACGGTTTTATAATTGTCTTGGCGGTTTAGCTGGTTTTGCAGACTGGTTTTGGAACATGGGCCTGATGTTTGACGCCTCTTTTCAAAGCTAAGCGAAAATTTAAGGAGCGCACACATCATAAATTATACGCTGTCGTTTAGAAATGTTGAAAATGCTGTATTTGGTTAAAATGCTAGAGGTTGGAGAAATGCTCGTTGAATCTCTCTGCTGTTGCCACCATGGGTTCCTCAGCACGACTTTTGACCCCTGACAGCTCCCTGCTCACAGTGTTTGTAGTTACCTATGTTATCTATGAATAAGATGGTTGAAATGCTGATAGAGATCAAAAAATACATGAAATTTAGAATTAGTAGTAGTTCAGGAACAAATATTTTTGATGAAAATAGCATCTCGCCATGTTAAGTGGGGATTCGTTCACTGACATGTCTGTAGTGCAAAACATGTAAATATTGTATTCTTGTTTTACCAAGAAAATTTAAAAGAAATGTGATTACCTATACATAATTCTTGAGGATCCTGGATATAAGTTACAGAGTTGTTGTTTCAGTGAATCCACTCACTCATGTGCAAGATAACTGTTCACTATAGCCATGGAGCACATGCACAACAGCATTTTTTTTTTTACGTTGCATTTTCTCTTGTTTGTATTGAGATGGAGTCGGAGTGTTTTCTAAAAGTTCCACCTTGGGAGCCATTTTCAGAAAGCTGTTTTCAGTGACTCCTGGCACCGTTGTAGTATAACACCCCAAACACAACGGAAGTTTTTGGATTTCACTTTAAACACTGTCATGTAAACAAGGCCTTACAGTCCAGAACATACCGTCTTATTCAGTCTTCATCTTTAGCAGTGGCACTGTGGAGTTGTGGTTCGCACTGTCAAATCCCTGCAGTAAACCCGGATTTGTTTTATGAGGTGATGCCTTCTTGTGTTGTGCTCTGCAGTAAAGTGAAGATTATTTGACTTGTTCCATTTCACAGGCCTCCGGTCGAGCCCCACTGCTCTGCATGTACTGTAGCTCATCCAGCTTCATGAGTGGGAGGACTGGTGTGAATAAATCACTGGCGCAGGATGTGGTCTCTTAGTTAAAAAAAAAAAAAAAAAAAGTGGGAGTGCAGAATCCTGCACTCCCACTGCCTCATCTTGTGGTTTCACTTGTGCACTTTCCTCTATTTGTTTGTGCTGAATAACGGAAAGTGAAGGCCTTTTTAAGCTTGTCTGCAGTACCCTCACTTGATCTGTAAGAAACAAACAAGTCATGGGTGAAGTGTGTCTGTGGTTGTGTGTGTGTGTTGTCAGGAAGGCAGTGGATTTACCAGACCTGCTCGGAATTTGGATTCTACCAGAGCACCGATTCCCCCAACCAGCCTTTCACTGGCTTTCCTCTCCAGTGAGTACAAAACAGTTGTTTCCCTGCCTATCCATTACCTCACTGCAGCAGACTGGCAACATTACATCTGCGGTTCTGGTAAATTTTGTTAATCCTTCCAGGTATCAAGTGAAACAGTGCGCCAGCTTCTACAACATCAGCGCCGAGCAGGTGGCCGAGGCCGTCGCCCAGACCAACGAGTACTACGGCAGCTACGACATCCGCTCCAGCAGAATCGTCTTCCCCAACGGCTCCATCGACCCGTGGCATGCCCTGGGGATCACCCAGGACATCAGCCCCGACCTGCCTGCTGTTTTCATCAAAGGTGAGGGGGGGAAACCTGCGAAACCATGAAGCACTGGTGAATCTAAAGGATGGAGAAGAAAAAAATAACAACACAAATCAGTTTAGAATTCCTGGAATTTACCTTCTCATCTTTGTTCTGTGTGGATTATTTGAACTTTTTATTTAAACAAACAGGGTACAAATGTGGTTTCTGGTACTTACTTGCTATGAACATAGATTTAGAGTTCAAGTTATTTCTATATTTACTGGTCCAGCCCACTTGAGACCACATCGCTCAAATTTGGACCCTGAAGTAACGTGAGTTCGACACCCCCAGTTTCGAACAATGCCTCGCTTGTTCTCCTCTAATCACGTTTTGGACCACTCTGCTCTCTTCTGTTTTTATTTGTCTTTCTGGTGCAGGAACGGCTCACTGTGCCAACATGTACCCAGCCCGGAGCGAGGATCTCCCACAGCTGTCTCTGGCCCGGGACCACGTCTTCGTCCTGCTGCAGCAGTGGCTGAAGCAGTAGCCCCCAACTAAATAACACAATCAGGCATTCCTTCTTTTATGACTCCAAAGACTTCAGTTGTAGATGGAAGCACAGACTTTAACAATAAAATCAATTCAACTAAAAATGAGTTTAGACTGACAGCCATGATCGGGCTGATAAGTCAACGTCTTGCACTAGCAACATAAGGTACAAAGTTGCGTTTGTTTGAATGGAAGAGATTTGAAGCTAATTAATAAAGATGGACTATTTTTCATTACGTTTGTGTGTTTTCTGTTTGGTTTTACATTTTTATATGTCATACATACTGTTTCGTGCCCTTGCACAAGAGGCTGAATTATTGAGGAGGTTCTACACTAGTGCTGGGAAGTTTATCAGCACGGCTGATAAACAGCAGTGACGGATTTTTGTTTTGACAGCTTCTAGTTTCTGACTTGTAGCCCTTTGGTAGTTGTTTGATCCCACACTGCACCGATTTCCCTGAGCACATTTATACTGTGTCACCTTTATTTGGCACAGTGGTGGGGCGAGTCGACCCACCAAGCCTCCTCCAGGCCTCTTCAGACTCGTCACAGCAATCAACAATTGGATGTGTGGAAGAGGTGCAAAAAAAAAAACAAGCCATCCACTTTACAAAGTACTTCCTGAGAGTGGTCGCCATGGTGATAACCAACCCTAAGAGAAGAGATCAAATATTGCAAGAAGCTGCACATCCACCATGAAACATCCACCAAAACATCCAATGGATTTTTTCTAGTGGCAGTGATAAGAAATATATCTCGACTGAGAATGCTGAAAATGCCTGCTCCCCTCGACAAGACAATTTTGATGAGGGGTTTTTTTTGTTTGTTTTTTTTTTTTTGCTATTTAATGAATTTCTCAACATTGTCATTCAGTCATCTACCACAGCCAGCAGATTTTCTTTGCTGAATTGATTTCAATTCAACACTGTACAAGAGCAGTGTCAAACATCTGGCTTTTGGGCCAAAATTGGCCCTCAAATCCAGCCCTCCGAACAGATGGCAAAAATGACCAAAAAAAAAGAATTATTTTGTTTTATTTATTTATTGAGAATTAGATACAACACTGACACCCAAGCTGAGATATTGGAGAGGCATGAAAGACAGATGCTTCATTGCTAACGAACCTGTACCAAAGTCACGCTGTCAGGGTAATTTTCTAAAAATATGCATAACCTAACGGTTTTTCTTTTGGGACATTTCCCTGTGTTTTGCAGCAGAAGGTAGCATTAAAATTGCCATCTTGATGAGATTATAGTCATTTTAAAAAGTAATTGGTTTTGTGAAAATAGACATTTTCATCACGTGTATTCTGCAAAACAACAAACAAAAACTTCCAAGTTTAAATTTAAAGATTATTTTCTTGCTTTTTCGTCTTTTTGGTCGCTCCAGATGAAAAGATGTGTATGCCAGTAAATTCGAGAACAAAAATTGCAGTTGAAAAAAAATGTATGAAAAACACTTGATTCACACAAAAAGAATATTTAATGTGTTTATATCAAAGTGTAGACAATTATAGGGAATTAAAGTTAATAAAGTTACTGTAGTCATTCAAAATCTATATAAATCAACATTTTTATGATTGTTCATTTTTGAAACTGTTGAACTTGATCTCTAGATACTAAAAAAAGAGCATTTAAACTAAAATTCAGATGGATTGTTACGTTCAAGACAATGCCTGTGGAAATTTTCCCAACGTGACTTTTATGTGTAATTGTTTTTGTCAACCAGCTGTTGACCAATCCTGTCAACACATTTCATCATAACAACCTTGATGTTTCACAGCAGGCCCGGAAGTTTCAAATCAATACCTTCAAATGAATGATTCAACTGAGTTTACTGTTTCATGCAGATTAATACGTAAAGCCCTTTTGACGGCTGAAGTAAAGATGTCAGTGAATTTCCACACATGTTGCACAACCATGCACACATCCTGCACATGTTTAGTCTTGCTTGATGATAAGAGTGAAACTGAAATGTTTTCTTGGCTGCCCACCAGAACCGTGACGATTATATCTCAGACCCTGAGAATAAATCCACCTCGAAGAAGATGTTGCCTTGTTTTTTTGGTGTGAAGAATAGAAGAATGTAGGCGGCCTCGATCTGTGTGGTACACAGCTGTGTGTTCACTGATGAAGTCCTTGAAGCTCCCCAAACACAGACACGTTCACCCTGTTTATCTTCACAGGAGTCTCATCTCTGCATCCCTAAATGTCCAAAAACCCTGAATCCATAAGAAAAGTATTAGTGAGACAGACCCTGCTCTGGTGTTTGTCAAGGTAAATGTTTACGATGGCTTTAGTTGCAATTGTCCGCACACTCTCATTTAATCCTCTGTAACAGAAAACCTCTGGTAATCTTCTGTTGGGCAGCAGCAGAGAGGTAATGGAGTCTCATTTCAGGTGCGTGTGTGTGCGTAGCCACTGAAGTGTATCATCTCTTTAAACAGCAGGTTGTCCATTTTTAGTCATCGTTCAAGAATGAAGAGAATAGTGTATAAGAAAACGCATTTGGGAGATCTTTTAGATTTTATCTGTTCTGAAAAATGTCATCAGGCCTACAGAGTTGCAGGGAAGCGACTGATTTGATCCCAGCCATAGATGGTTCACCACTGGGGGCCCTTGAGCAAGGTAATTAACTCCCTGCATTGTTGTGTGAGGTATAGGTATGACAGATCACATGACTCACTGTACAGACATCAAATGATATATTTTTTTATCAGGTTCAAGTAAATGACAGAGGGAACAAAAAGAGTATTTTACACTTAAAATCAATTGTTGGCCTGCATGTCTCACCATTTCACAATTAGACTTAAAAGGGAACAAAAGAATATTGTTTTCTTTAATATTTCAGCAAACATTCATGTTTTACTTGATCTGATTAGAAAAATTGCACTTACAACTTCAGAATCATTCATCTCCTGATCATCAAAAAGGAAAAAAAAAATAAAAACATTTGAAAATACTGATGGACAACTATACTATGGCTAATCACAGGGAATATGGAAAATTGTCTCTGCTATACACTGAAAGTGGTTATGCTCATGGATTTCTTATAATCTTTGTAAAGCATGACATGCTGGTAAGTCTCCATATCCTGACATATATACTGATGAGGTATTATTCCTTCATTTAGGAAAAAGCTTTCGTGCACAAAGTAAGACTAAAGTAAAGTACGAATAACAAATTAAAACATTTTTTAGGCCAACTTTTGTCAGTTCTGCACTTGAACAGTTTTGATTTGTTGTTGTGAGTATCGTTGTTTGTTTGTTTGTTTGTTTGTTTGTTTGTTTGTTTTTTGTTTTTTTTATTTGCGGTAGTTGCGGCTGCTGCTGCTGTTGTTATTATTGTTGTTTCCGGTCTGGAGCGTCAACTTTCACCGGAAGTAATTGCAGGACTATACATTTTCGTTAAAATTTACCTTTTTATTTCTCTTTTTCCACTCTTCACAAAAAATGTATTCATAAATGCGTAAAATGAACGAACAATTTGCATTATATGTTGACTGCACGTAAATGAAAGCAGTGTAAGTGTAAGCTTTGTGCTTTTATTCTGAAGGTTAACCGGAAGTTTGTGTGGCGATAACGACTCGGGTGGGAGGCGGAGTTGATGGAGATAAATTCAGCTTTGAATAGCGGCGCAGTCAGTCTGAACTCACTTCCTTAGGAATAAAGACCATAAGTGGACCGTTCTCCGTTTCTGCTTTAAAATCAAGAAGTAGAATCCAGCTCCTCCTCCGGGGCTCTTCTTGCTCGTCTCACCTCCTGTTAGGTAAGAATTGACGGATCTTAATGTTCACCCTGCTGAACGTGTGCTCATTAACTACGTGTCCTGCCGTTGAAACTGCCCAAACTCCAGCTTTTAGACCGAATTTTGCAGTGTAGCCAATTGGAAGAACGTTTAATAACTCTAACATTTTGGTCAGGTGAGCTTTGGTTTACTTTTTTGTTCTGCGAAATGTTAAATTGCATCTTTGTGAAGTTTGGTGCGTTTACGTGATTTGCGTTACAATCGTGAAACAAACATTCTTGGAAGCTTTCAGAAAATAGGGGAAAACTTATTTGTCTTTTTTTCTAGTTGAACCATCCAATTTGCTAGAATAGTTCCCTTTTTCCAATTCCGGCATGATTTCATGTAACCCAAATATTATTTTTTTTTTCAACAGTGTTATTTTATCGGTTGAGGTAAATCTCTAGGTACACTGTATAACTTAAAGGATTATGTTCAAGAAGAACTCCTAGTATTAGTTACTTTTTATCACTTTTTCGTTGTAAAAAGTAAATACTTGAATATTGCTGTGAATGAGGTATCCGGGTGAAATTCAAACCACTTTTTTGTACAATCAGTCAAGTTTATTGGCTTTTTCTGTCAGCACAAAACTATTGAAAGGCATCAATTCATTACTAAACGCAAACTAGACATTTCAGTTGCGTTTATGCTCTAGTCTAGTGCAACTTGTGATTTTGAAAGTAGATGACAATGTTGTTAACCCAGCCCGAGACTGAGTGAAGACCAAGACTTTATGAGGCAGAGACCGAGTCAAGACCAAGACCAGAGCATCCCAGACCAAGGCAAAGACAGAGGCTTGAAGAGGCTGAGTCTGAGTCAAGACCAAGACCAGAATATTCCTAGAGCAAAACCTAGCAAAGGACAAGAAAAGGCCAAGTCTTTAAAGGGGCTGAGATAGAATCAAGACCAAGACCTGCTCTCGATTACAGCAATACCAGAACATGGTGTAACTTTTACGTGTGGAAAATTACATACTAAGAAAGTACTCAGGATGGTGTTACTAGTACTGTGAGTGTTGTATTGGCGATTTATCCATCACAGAACGGCTGTTTTGTGGAATCATACTGTGATTCACCACATAAAGTGAGTATCAGTGGCTCCTGTATTTCTTCATCTGAACTATCACTCTCACAACAGGTGATTATGTAGGTGTGGTCAAGGATGAGACAGAATCTGGAGAAATGTCAGGATCCCAAATTTTCAATCTACTTTCAGTGTGTTGGTAGATCAGCTTTAAGGTGCTTTTTATGCTAGTAACACATTATAATTTGGCACTGGAATATGCTACTGTATATTTAAGGTCTGGAGCTTGTATCTTGCATAAGGCAAATGTGTTTTCTGAATATGACAAAATGTTATCTTTAGTCATTTAGTTTCTTCAAAATGTTTTTGTTGTTATAATTCTAGTGTTTTTTGCTGCTTTAATAATAAAATAAAAGTAGACTCTTTCAAATGAGTCTACTTTTGACTGTTTTTCTTCATAGATTCAGGGAGGGAGCCATTAGAGGAGCTCTAACAGATTGGACTGATACTAAGCCTCATTAGAAATGTATTTTTATCCTCTATAAGTTGTTATAAGAATAAATAACTATAAATTTCTTCCAGCAGTCAGTATTTGTGCTGGAAAGGGTTAATTAATTTTGTTAGAATTTTAAAAACTGGAGTATACCTTCATGATGTTGATGAATAGCCTGATTAACTTTTGGTTAGTTTGATTGGATGTAATTCAAACTGCCTTCTCTTTCTTATTTTACTGTGCTTTAGGTGCTAATTTGTGGACTAAACCAGCTTGTTCCCTCTGTGACAGAACAAGAATAGAGAGGAAAAACAAGCATTAAAAAAAGAAAAATCGGCATCAGGCCTTGAGTCCATGTCTTGTGGCAAGGTTTGTTCTACTTCAAGGAACAAGGCTGAATCACTCTCCTCAAGTGGCCCCGAAACATTTAATTTGGTCTAAATTTAAAACCAGAGAAGAGAGCCATTTCAGTATTTGTGCCCATGGTCAGCCTGCCATCCATGTGGACGAAATGGTATTAAAATTGACCATTTTCCCTCAAGATTTTTATAATGTGTTTGGGTGCTGATTTGAATTGCGTTTTTTTGGTGTGTGTTCACACTATGTCAGGAGCCATATTTCACCCAAAAATGCACGTCACATCCAAGTCTATTTACCACTATGAATTTTCTTAAAAGCTTTAAAGTTTTTGGGGTGGGGGAAAAAAAATTGGCAAACAAAAAATATCAATGCTTATATGACTTGATTTTTTTTTCCCCCACCCTTAAAATTCATGTCATTTAAACATTTTAATTTAATCGTAACCATTAGTTAAAGCTGTAATTTCAACGGTTTACTCGCAGTTTTCACAAAACTTACAAGTGAGTTCACTGAAACTTTATAAACTGTCATTTCTAGTATTCCGTTAACCTCATGAATGTCTCTGGCACGCTCCCTCCAAAAGTAGTGGCAGTCCAGTAATGTGTTCCTTTATTTCCAACACTGTATTTAGCTGTATTCCCACCACAGCGACAGCCAACAGAAAGTCTTATTGAGTATCAATTAGCAGCTTAGGTTCAGAAACTGGATCAGTTTATTTCCATGGTAGATTGTAGCATCTGTAAGAGTGAGATTCCTTTTTCTAAAAATTTGTAGATTTTAACAAAAAGCCAATGAAACCTGATATAAAACCTTTTTAAAACACAAATCCAAGCTGCAGTGAGACTAATTGAGATACTCTCCCCAGTCCAGGAAAGTCTTGCAGTCAAATTTCTCAGGTGTCTGGACTTTCGAGGATACTCCTCACATACAAAGAGATTCCCAAACAATGTGATTTAGTTCAAACACACATCCTTCAGAAGGATGGATGATACAGACACTGATACCACTATTTCAGAAGACATTTCCCTTGTTAAACCATCAGTCTGGTAATTTAGCTTCAGGTCTTTTGACTCCAAATGTTTCACTGAAGGTTTCTTTTGTCGACAGACCAAAGGGTCGAGGGCGTTTGCAACCCCTTCAGGCCCTCTGTTCGCAGCATCAACTCTGCCTCTTGTGTTGCCAAGCAGGTCGTCGGTATGAACAACAGCCTCGGAGGATAATAGTCAACCATCCCTGACCTCCTGTCACCCTCAAAACACTGGAATTAGTTTATGCAAAGTTTTTGTGAACTCACTGCTTTTAATTCCTCTTTTCTGTCGTATTTAAAATTTTTTAATATGCAGATGATTTGTGAACATAATTGATGAGTTCAGTCAACCTTTCACAAAAGGTGTATTGTGTCGACACTGTGACAACTGTAAATTTGCCACCCTAATGCAAAGTGCAAGAAATATGCTTTAAAAAAATGAGAATATTTAGGAATGAGAGCTGTAAATTCTGAGAAACTGTGGAGTTTCAACATGGTATTGATTCATGCTAATGACTTTGAATTCTCTTCCATCTCTTCTGTTGTTGCAGATTCCGCAGGCTTCACGATGAAGCAGCTCTCCTTACTGTGCCTGTGTGCATTGGTGACCTTGTACGGCGTGCAGTCCCAGACCGGCACCTACGGTGAGCGAGGCTCTGATCTCGGCATACAGGTGTTTCAGCAGGTAGCCCAATCCAAGCCTCTGGAAAACGTGGTGCTTTCCCCCCACGGAGTGGCTTCCATCCTCGGCATGCTGCTCCCTGGAGCCCAGGGGGAGACCAGGAAGCAGCTCCTGACTGGACTCCGCTACAAAAAAACTGGTGAGTCAAGTAGATTCAGATGAACTGCAGCCACCGGATCGGACATCAGAGGACAAACGTGACCCACACCACCTCCACCCAGCACAGTTATATCTTAAATTGTGTTCTTTAGTTATTTCTGTACATTCAATGCTGACCTGGTCTGCCACAGGCCCTTACAGGATGCTGAAGAAGCTGCACAAGAAGTTAACATCCAAGTCAAATCAGGACACTGTCCTGATCGCCAACGCCATGTTCAGCCAGAAAGGTTTCCCCATGGAGAAGGATTTTCTGGAAGCCAGCAGAGCCAACTTTGAGTGTGAGACCAGAGGACTGGACTTCAGCGATCCTCAAGCAGCAGCAGATGAAATCAATGAATGGGTCAACAACAAGACCAAAGGTGGGGGTCAGGGTCTGCACTGCACCTGGGAAGACCTTTTAATTGTGTTATAATAATGCAGATGTGTACTGTTAGTTTCACAGATCTAATGCTTTCATGTCGGTTTACTGTCAATTGGTCTGTGAAGTTAAAATGACTATTTATATTCTAAATCTCTATCATTAATGTAAATATCAGCACCGAGTTTGCTTAAGTTGGTCACTCTGTTCCAAACGCAGACGCAAAGTAAAAGTGAAGTTTATAGTCAGTGAAAGTCTATCAAAGCTAAATATGGACGTATTTGATTCCATATTTCTTTCATTGCTGAAATGAAAATGAATGAAAATCCTTTGTTCACCTCCACTTGCATGTATTTCAATCCTGAGCTTACAAAATTTAATTAATTAATATTTCATATTTATTTGCTGATATCACCAGAACGAATTAGTCCTTCAGTATTTTGAAGAGAAATGTTGATGGCTGAATGATTGGATTCATTTCAGACATTTATATCATGTCTTCAACAGCAGGAAATGAATATGGGTAAATTTCTAAAGTTAAAGTATTTCTGAACTCCCTCATCCCACTTGCTCACACTAACAGTGATCTATCTAAAAATGAAGAGGCAAAGCTTATTTAATCCTAACCTTCTGTATTCCAACACGCTATTTAATATGTCTCTCAATACTGAAACCTTGTAATTGGTGTAGAGCTGTTTGAAATAAACAAGTACTTGCACTGAAATAATTGATAAAACATTTGATCAGAACTGCAACCTTACATCTGTCAAGACTTTCGGCATGGTGAATTTTGAATTGAAGGGTGTTTAAATGTCTGGATCAGTCAAAACTTTGCAGGCAGAAATGTCAAATCATTTGCATTGACTTAAATTTTTAACCAATTACATAGAATTGGACTTTTCCCACAGCACAGTGGTTGAAAATCGCTGCCTTACGGTTATTTCAGCATCCTAAATATAACTGGTTTTTGTGGTCACACAACAAAGAGAACCAAGTTCTAGTTGCAGTTTTTCACATCAATCCGTCTATTAGTGTTTTCTGCTGCGTTGAACTTTTCCTCTCTGCAGCTGCATCATGGCCGTCTTCATCTGTGGTGTGAGGAATGTGAACGATCCTTTAAAACCCAGGCCTCTGCTGGTTGAGTAACGATCCTCTGCGGCACATTTATCCAGGTCACATCCCCAGCCTGATCAAAGCCGACATGCTGGATCCGGCTCTGACCCGCCTGGTGGCTTTAAACTCCATCTACTTCAAAGGCCTGTGGAAGTCGCGCTTCCAGCCAGAGAGCACCAAGATGAGGACGTTCACCGCGGGGAACGGCAGAGTGCTGAAAGTCCCCATGATGTCCCAGCTGTCGGTCGTCAACATCGGTGGGTGAGACTGAATGAAAGCTCTGCTTTGTGTCAGGCTGGAAACGGTTTGAATACTTTCTTTGGTCACTGTTATTAGGTACATAAAGTATATATACTGAGGCACAATCTGAAAAACAGCTCGGTTTTTGTAGTTTCTGGCAACACAGGAGTAATGCTCTCCATTACTGTGTTCTCTGGATTATAAGGCTTTTTTTTTTTTTTTTTGTTTTAGTTGGTCATGTGAAACAATTTTATATCCAAATATACCAATCTGACACCAATAGATGTCACTGTATGACCACTGAAAACTGCTACAGTACCATAGAAACACAACTGATACTACTGTGTTTGATTGATGAAGAAATGAAAATGTTTCGCACAAATCCACACAACTGAATTTAAAATAAAAATGGACAACGGAATCGGAGGAACACAAAGTTCAGAATGTGGAAGAAAAGCAAAGAAGTGTCTGGCAAGTAAATTAGATGAATAATCCAGCCTTTCTTTTCTGTCTCAAAGAAGACCAGGAGTCATTCTCTGTGGAATATCATGAAGATCACTGAACAAGAGAAGCAGATGCTCTCACACTCCAACCTGCTGCATCATGACACTGCTCTTTATTTATTGGTGTTACTGAAAGCTGGTTTGGACGTGCCACATCCGCAGCATATTACTGAGTCCTGTGTGAAATGAAACAATATCTCAGTCAGTGGTCTATATTTAGAGAAGCAGTCATGTGACTGTAAGTAGATTCAGCTTCAGCTGTTCGGCTTCTGTAGGGTTGACTTTACACACACTGGGACTTGTTGCTTTACCCAGTTAAAAGCTTAAAATCACTCCAATTGATTTAATTTTATGAATCTTATAGGATCCACACACACACTTGGGGTGATGTCTTTATAGGATGCTGTGCTGCTGTTAAGTTTAATAGTGGTATAAAATGTAGGAACTGTAGGGGAGGTTCAGTTAGATGTATGTGGTGTGAGGCCAACACAGCTGTCCCCCTTCATGAGTCTGTTTTCATTCTAAAAGTACAATAATGGTGCTTTTTGCTGCTTTGGCTGCTCTTTTCTCAGGAAGATGAATGTTTTCCCTCAGGAAGTGATGCACTTCCAGCTTGTTTAAACTAAATAAGAACAGTGAGCAGTGATCGTCATCCAGAGCCAAACAAAAACACCTTCACACACAGTCATGCAGACTCATGCTCAGCTATCAGCCAACACTGTGTGTCATGCATTTGAATAGAAACAGAATGCAATCATTTGGAATTCTCCTAAATGGAAGTTTATCGTCAATCATTCAAAAATAACAAAAGAAAAACTACCAAAAAACAAGTGGCACTGTTTGCGTGTTCTCCATAGTGCAAAAACATACATTTATGGTTAATTGGTGTCTCTGAATTATATTATTGAACTGTGGACATGTCCGGCATTTATCCTGTTTTCACCTATAGTTTGCTGTGATGGGCTCCAGCCCACCACTGTCATAAATTAGATGAAGTAGTTTACAGACGATAGATAAATTGAGTAAGATGATTGTGGAGAAAAAGGAGAATTTTTCTTCCATCTCCAGGAACGTTCTTTGGATTTCGCCATTATCTCTCGATCAGCACATCAGGAGAAATGTTTGTATTTCACAAACATTGAATGCCGGCGGTGGCGGCAGGAATAAGCCTGATCCTGTACTGGAAAACTACTGCAAGAGCTCTGAAACAAGTTGATACACTTCTGTTTTGTCCAACAAAGAGAAAGCATGCAGACAATGCAGATTTGTGAATCACTAAAACACGAGACATCAGAAAAAACTATTTCCTCCTCCTTTGTCACTTAGCTGTACACACTGTACTTGTGACTAAAAAAGACACTGAAGTGTAAATCAGATCCTGTGTTTGTGTATCAGGAGTGGCCACCACACCGCAGGGCGTCAAATACAAAGTGATCGAGCTGCCGTATCACGGCAACTCGGTGAGCATGCTGATCGCCCTGCCCTCCGACGAGGACACGCCTCTGTCCAAGGTCGTCCCGCACGTCAACACGGCCGCCGTGTACAACTGGACCAAGACGATGCACAGCCGGAAGGTCCGCCTGCACATCCCCAAGTAGGAACACACACAGACATGAATGCACAAGCACATAAACACACACACTTTTTTGTGTTGGCATGATTGATTTTGTATTAAGTACAACGTCTTTTTGTGTTTTTGTTGATTGTGTGTGTGACTGTTCCAGGTTCAGCGCTGATGCGGAGGTGGATCTGGAAGCTCCTCTCGCAGCTCTGGGAATCACAGACATGTTCAGTCAGGACAAAGCGGACTTCAGCCACCTCAGTGAGTGGAAGCGGAGCCTCTGCTCTCAGACACTCGGCATCAACAGGAGCAGATCTGTCTGGTGGCTGTTTACTGCTGAGAGCTGGTCAGACGGATGAATCGTGTCTGACTGTTCAGCGTGAAAACTGAATCACCTTCCGCCTGTGGAGGGAAAGTGTGAACAGAGCTTTGGTGCCATCGAGTGGTGGATTATACGAACTGCAGGGTTGTGATGGCATAAACAAGGAGTGTCAAATATGTTGTAGTCCAAGGGCAGTTTCATCTGGAGTTCACTGAACTGGTAAAATAGTGCCATGATAGCCTTTAAACTTCAATTTTAAAGTCTGCTTATGGCGCAGAGGATACCTGAAGGAAATGTTTTTCACCAAAGCAAACAACTGCTACTGAAAATGGCTGTATTCTCAACATAAAGGACTTACTGAAACCGTCTGCTGCTAAACACAATAAAATGTCACAAACACTTCTCCTTTAGCAGCTGAATTATGAATGTTTTTTTTACCAACTCATCCTGCTGACACCCCAGCTGTAAACTGACCTGAAAGATGGAATGAATTGTGTTCTCAGGTACGGAGCCTGTGCACGTGTCGAAGGCACTCCAGAAAGCCAAAATCATCGTGAACGAAGACGGAACGAAAGCAGCCGCAGCCACCAGTGAGTATTTACTGAGTGCAGAAGCTCAAGGTCGAAAACCCTTTAACATAGTCTAAAGTAGATTTTCATTAGTGTATAAATGTAAAAATCCTTTTTTTTTTTTTTTTTTTAACCTTTTTAGAGTGATGTGTATTTTTGTAAAAACATCATGCATAATTGCAATAATGCATATTAATGCATGATGTTTCCAATGTTATACTTATGACCAAAAAGCACCTTGAAATCATTTCATCAAGTTTTAGATGGTCAACAGTTGGTGCCTCATAAATTGTATGAATAACAGAACCAACAACATAATTAATGGTTCTCCTTTTCTCTCATCATCAATCTAACCTGTAACCCTTGATTTTTATTTAGTATTTTACAGCTATACTCTTGGTTATTCATCTTTTAATTTACCAAGAAATGTCAACTGACCTATTAGAAAATGAGATTAAAGCTAGGCAAATATGCTTTCATGTTCTTTAACTCTCAACGAGTAATTTGAAAATGAAAAATTTCAACATTACTACTGAACATTACTTTAGTGTTACCAAAGCTTATTATTTCTGTCAAAATGTCACGACTTTTAGTTTAATAAACTCTCTAAATTAGCTAAAATCGGTCTTGGGTTCTCATGGAACATGAGTTTTTATCAAAAAAGTAGTTCAACAAACGGGTAGCTTTAAGTGGGTGTCATTTTCAATTCCACCACTAGATGTCACTAGTCCACACTGTACTACTCGAGGCCCATGAGATACATTAGTAGTTCTCACAGGTTTTTGTACTTCATGTTTTAAAATTCTTTTGCGTGTTCAGCTGCTGTTTTGCTGACGCGGTCCTCCCCACCATGGATCTCTGTGGACAGACCGTTCCTCTTCCTGATCAGACACAACCCGACAGGTACACACCGTCTTTTATTTCTAATAGAGCTGTGGACAGAAAAAAGGAGACGTCTGATGTTTTGTTCCTGTCTGTCTCCAGGTACCATCCTCTTTATGGGCCAGATGAACCAGCCATGAGTCCAGCCGTCGTCATCACCAGTACAAGAACTGCCCACACTCACACACACACACACACACACGCACACGGCTGTAGACCGATGTACAATGTGGACAAATATTTGTTTTAAATATTGCTTTTTAAGTTCCCAGTTTTTTTTTTCTTGTAATGCATAACATGTTGTATAAAATGTTTTGCAGACTAAAACTCTTCCAGCTGTTTTAATATTTTGTCCACTTTTTTTTTTTTTTTTTGTTTGTTTGAGGCGGGGGGACTTTCTTACATTTTTAAAAGACTTTGAATGTCACTTGTGTGTTTTCTGAGCTCGTGAATTTGTGTTTTATGTTTTGAAGTTTTACATCTCGTGCGGTTGTCGCTCCTAAGTTTGTCTCCTCGGTTATGGTGGTGTACATCACACATCAAGACTTTACATTCATTTAAAATGTTTTATTTTCTTTGTTTTGTTTTTTTTCCCCTGAAGAGGGAACGTTGTGATACCGGCTTCACTATTGACAACAAATAAAAACATATTTATAATGTGTGACTTTGCTCATTCTGTAAGGTTGATTTCATACATTTTTCTTCCCTTCAGAAGCTGTATGTAAACACCGGTGTGTTGCAGAAACTTGGGCTGCACTTACATTGACAGAGTCACATGTTTTCTACCTTCAGGCCTGTGTGCAGTCAAATCAAACAAAGGAGCGACCTCAAAACACAAGTGGAGACTCTCAAAGGGGACTTCTCAAATCGTTCTCACAAGTTCTGCACAAGGTTTTCATGTAGAACTTTACAGTGTGTGGGTGTGAACTTTATTCTGGATGATCTTGTTTCCTCTTAGTCTAAAAATGCACATTTAAGACTAGTGACTAAATTAAATATATTGCTTTTTCAGTGTGTATCCTGCCTTGACTGTATTGAAATCGCAACTGTGGGTGTGTAGAAGATAAGGTGGTTGTGGGAATTGTGTAATTCTACATTATTAATTTGTCAGTTGTAATGTCTCCTTGACCATTATTTTTTGCTCTAGGTTAGGTTCATCAGATGAAGTGAGAGGCTCACATTTGGGCAACAAGCAAATTGTAATTTCAAAAGTTTTTTTTAAGCAGATTTCTTAAGGAAAACAGACAAAACACTTATAACCAAGCTGAGATATTGATGATGCTGCTTAGCAGTCCTCAAGCCATGCTGTCAGAATGAGTTTGTAAAAATATTCATAATGCAACAGCTATAGGGGATATTTTTTGGGAGACATTTTGCTGTTTTTGTTACAAATGATTTCATTAAAATAGGCTTTACCTTGAGATTTTAGTACTTTTCTGTTCTAATTGTTTACTTCTGTGAAAATACACATTTTCATAGACTCTGAGACACAAAGTGCATATCTAGGTCAAATTGTCATTTAAAACATTACATTGTTGCCAACTCCTGTCAGAGTTCCAAATGACATCATCTATCTAATTTGCATATTGGCTCATTTGCATATCCAGGTCAAAATAGATTATGTCATTTAAAATAATACATTGTCACCATAGGTATGTATGTAAAGGCTATTCCATTTATTTCATTAATCATACTTTCAGTTTTATAGTAAATAATTGAACATGCATCTTAAAGTTCCATCAAGAGGGGATCAAAATTCTGACTTATCTAAACACGTTTTTATTAACTAATGCAATCACTACTTTGTCTAGTAATTAGTTACTAACAAAGTTAATTTTTTTGATGAAGTAACTAGTGACTTTAATAATAATTACTTTTTAAAAATGTCTTTCCTAGTGCGTGTAGAATTGTCTTTGCGCTCTGTGCTGTTATTACGGTACTGGTGTTGGATTCTGCGGGGCTTCTTGGTACGGCTCTTACGGTAATCCTGACAGCGGCTCCGGGTGTCAGCTGATCCTCCTTCCCTGGCCATTGAGGAGGAAAATCAGCTGAAGGAAAACACTGCGGGCTAGTGAGTCAAACCATGGCTGCGGAGATCCATTCCAGGCCCCAGACCGCCCGGCCGGTCCTCTTGAACAAGATCGAGGGCCACACGGACACTGTCAACGCGGCCGTGCTGATCCCGAAAGAGGACGGAGTGATCACGGTCAGCGAGGACAGGTGAGCGGCTAAGGCAGGCTAACGGGGGCTAAACAGCAGGCAGCTAGCGGGGTCGGGCTATTTACTGGTCATTACAGTCTAAATCTGCTCCCAGGTGGGTCAAACGCGCGAAATTAGAAGAAAAAAAAAAGCTTTTCTTAATAATTTGTATAATTGTCTGTTTGAATTCTCCATATGGAACTAAGAGGGAGACATGAGTCTGTTTGGATTAAAAACAAAACACAAGCAAGTGTGGAGTCAGTACCACCAAAAGAACCAAAAAAACGAAAAACGCGTCTTATAACTAACAGAAAGCTAATATCCATTTGTTTTAACTTCAGTGTTTTCTAAACATATGAGCTCATTTAAATGTATGTTGACTCAGCTAGCTGAACTGTTGCTCATGGTAAACATTACTCCAAACGAGCACATTGGCGCATTCAAGTGTCGTTAAATCCGACGTGTTTTTTTTTAGCTCTAAAATAGAGCACGTCTGGCTAATGTTTAATGCAATAAGACAATAAAATACATCATCTTGTTACTCCCGGTTGTTTCTTGATATCTTTGTTGTATTTAAATCTAGGTCGGGTGAATTGAAGTTGTCCAGATTATTGTTATGTCCCTGAACGCAACTTCATCCACACACTGTGTGGCAGCAAAATATGTTTTTGTGCTTTTTAGAACGCACAAATAAATACAAATATGAAGGCAACAGCACATTCACATTGTGACTGACTTTTCTTATGATTTCAGCTGTAATCCAGGCAGTATTTACTTTAGTGAAAGCCTAACTGACTCACTGTGGCTGTTCTACTTTTAAGTGTCGAGAAGACACTTCTCTCTTCAGAGGAACTTTTTCTCACAAATGCATTGCTGTTTACATCACATACTTGACTTAAAAAGGCGAAGTTGTGGTGTAATGGTGCAGGAGTAGCTTCCTTGATGAAACCTGGTTATGCTGCAGCTTTATAGGTTATTTCCTGAAACAGAACCCCAACTGGAAACGTGATGTCTTAGATGAAAGTTGAGGGTTTATTCTGAATTCACCTGTGTTTAAAAACCTTTCACAGTGCAGGTGATCTTTCCACGAGTCTTCAATCTCTCTGAACATGTTTCACACAGTGCTACAAGAGTTCTAACACAATATATTAAGATATATGAAACTTGGAGCAAAAAGAAAGTTTGAATTTAGGAAAGCCTTTTTTCAAGCAATCCATTGTACTTTTTTTGAGACTACAAGGTAAAAAATTGTTCTGATTGCTTACAGATCACATAATACTCTGAGGATTTGTTTTTCTGAGCTTTATGATGATCTCTGAATATCTAGATGTGAAGACCTAAATGTTCACATCGATAATGGGCACTGCAACACAACCAGAGGGCCATATTCTCTCCACGCAATCACTTTATACAACATATACAACCTGGCGTCAGTTGTGAGATAGTGAAGCTGATGAAATCAGTCTGCTTACGTTTGGTATTTATCATCTAAAAATTGGCAATACTGGGATTACGGAGCATTTAAAAATGATGTCTGATTAAAATGAGGTTATCATGAAACTCCCTCTTTAATATCTCATGTGAAAACTGTGTTACTGGTCAAAATGAATAAGAACAAGAGCTGAAAATCGCTATTTTCCCACATCTGATTTAGAAATAAAAGGCAGAACATGTTTCTACAGCACAGTACAAATAACAGCTCAAACACTGACTCTAAATCAAATCCTTTTTTCTTTTTAATCCTTAAGTATTTCTTCAGGTTTTTGTATCCCTCTTTTTAATATCCTCCAAGAACCTTTGTTTAGCTCTGCAGTTCCCAAGCTGTGGTCAAGGACCCCTGGTGGGCTCGTTACAGATCACTTCAAGGGCTTGATGCTTTCAGTGTTCTGAGGTTGTCATTATAAAGGTCGCATTCTGGAAACTAGAGCAGATACCTTATCTCCACCGTAAAGTTCTATCTAATCTGGGTTTGTAGAAGAGCCTCAAAGTAATGATTGAAGAAAAGCCTAATAGGTTTTGCTTAAGTTTGAGATGTAGAAGTTGTTAGTGGCGCAGCAGAAGTTTGTAAATGTCAGAAGTGATGAGGTTCAGACATGAACTGTCAATGCTGGAAAGTGGTTTAGTTTCATTTTTGAGGTCACTGACACTTCACTCTGCCGCAGAAGTGAAACACTGTTCTCAACAAGTCAGCTTTTTGTTAAAATATGTTATAAAGGTTCAATATGGAACTTGAGGTAAGATGAACTGAGTCAGGATACAAAACCAGAAGCACAACGTTTAGTTTATTTAATTTTAATTCAAGTGTTTAGATGATTTTTTTGATGAAGTTTCTATTTATTTCACACATAGCAACAAATGTCATATCTTTTTCTGTACGCATTAAAGCCATATACATTTCCTGTCTCAATAATAATAAATGTAAAAAAAAAAAACGGCCATCTATCTGGGCAGTGTCCTTCTGAAATCGAAACAAACGCATGTATGTGTTGCAATAATTTTAATAATTTTGACCAATTTAAATGTAATAAAGCCAACAATGTAATAACTTTCCAATAGTGTAATAGGATATTTGAGTCATTGCCATAATCCCGTCCGTGCCTTCCTCCTGCAGAACCATCCGGGTGTGGCTGAAGAGAGACAGCGGTCAGTATTGGCCCAGCATCTACCACACCGTCTCCTGTAAGTAAGCCTGCGTCACACCGCAACAAATGCACGTCGGCACTCTTCATCCGCACAGCGCTAAGTGTGTTCTCCTTTCAGCTCCGTGCTCCTGCATGTCGTACCACCACGACAGCAGACGCATCTTCATCGGCCAGGACAACGGGGCTGTTGTGGTGAGTGGAGATGCTCCTAATGAATGTCTCACTGTTGTACTTCTTCAAACACTGTCTGTGGGGAAAACAAGTAACTGGTTTCAAACTCTGTATTTAGCTTTTTTGCATATAGCCACTGGGAGGATTAAGGTTCATGGATTGTAAACATGTTATTTTGTGTTTGTTTGCCTCTTAGGAGTTTCTCATCTCTGAAGATTTCAACAAGATGAACCACGTCAAAACATATCCAGGTGAGACCATGAACACAAAGTTCTGTTCGAGTAGGGTTGCAAGTGTATCCAAACCTAAATATGTACTAATTCTCTGGATGAGGGGTGTCAAATGTAAGGTTCGTGTTTGTTTGACAATTCTTCAAGAATGGTCAGTACAATACAACAGTGACTCGTGAACTGAGAGGCTGGAGATGCAGCCATGAAAGAAAGCTTCCTCGATTCTATTGAACTGGCCTCAAAACCATGCTGTCAGTGAGTTTGTAAAAACATGCATGGTGCAGCAGCTCCAGGAGACGTTTCTTTGTGTATTTCATTGTATTTTACACCAGAAGGTTTCATTGAAATGGACTTCATGTTAAGATTGTAGTCATTTTCAGTATTAACTGTTTGAGTTTGTGAAGATATAGACCTTTTCATGACATACGCTCTGCGCCATGAGGAAGAAAAACTTTTTTTTTAACCGGTCTAGCCCACTGAAGATGACATTTTGCCATATGTGACCCCTGAACTAAAGTGTATTTGACCCCCTGCTTTAAACCTAATTTGTGTTCCTTTCAGTGAAAATGTCACAAAACAACCCTCAAACAAACGCAGGACTGTTGGTAACTTGAGGCTCTGCAGCATTTATTCTGCTGTAACTTTGTTTACTTTGACAATGACTTTACATCTTTACCCAGCTGCTCTCTACTCGCTCTGTCGTTTTCTTCACTTTACTCCGGGAACAAGGACTTGTCCACTCCTGATGCTCTTGTGGTGAATCAGAATAGAAACTTCTTATAGTTAGGTGGAAACCTTTGCAGCTCTCACAGTAATGTGTGAGTTTGATGGATTTATTTCTGTAATCTCAATGACTTCTGTTGAAAAAATGGCTCCTAGTGGATTACAGCACCGCCACCTGGTGGCCAAAGACGGACACTCTTATAATTTCTTTGAGTTCAGGGGAGAGGAGGAAAGTAGAACCTTATATCAAATTAACATGCTCTAATATTGTTGAATATTGTGACAATAATATGATTTTAGATTAGTTATTATTTAAACGCATTTCAGTCCAGGGGCCACATTCAGCCCAGTTTCATTTCATTGTCAGTGGACCGGACCAGTAAATGTGCCATAATAACCTTTATATTTTTAAACTTTGAAGTTTTTCTTTGTTAATTACACATGATGAAAACGTCTGTATTTTCACAAAACCAAGCAATTACTACAATCTCAACGTAAAGCTAATTTTAATGAAAGCTTCTGGTGCAAAATACAGCAGCATGTTCCCAAACACTTTTTGTGTTGTATTATGCACATTTTTACAAAGTCTATTAAAGTTATCCTGAGGTTAGTTTGCTCACAACGAGTTATGTAGCTTTCGAAGCAGCATCAGCGACATCTCAGCTCGGGCCTCCGTGTTGTGTCTGCCATCTTTCCAAATGGCACTGCTCTTTCTGCGACAGTGGATTAAATTTTATCGCACATTTGCAAATCATGGCATTGTATCGTCATGTTACAGTAACACTTCACAGAACACTGTGCAACCCAAGCTCGAGGTAACAATATCTGCTTTTACAAGGTGATATTTTCTCAATTTGATTGTACAGAATCTGTTTGATGTACTGAAGCGATCAGATTAATCAATCACGTAACTTGTAATTTCTGTCCAGTGATTGATCTGATCCCCTCAGTTCCTACACAGCCCTGATAGCCACTGGAAATTCAGTGAGCTGTGATCGTTCACAGCAGTGACCCACTAAAAACCTTCTTTCCTCTCCGGTGTCAAATCTTCAGTGTACTTTTCCAGTTTTGCTTCTTCAGAAAGAGATAAAAACTCTTCAGAAGCTTCAGGCTGTTTCCTTTCTACACTCTTTGTGTTGATTTCACCTCCACGTTGGCATATTTTCTAAACAAAGAGTTATTGTTCCTGCAACTGTATCAGCAGATATTTAACCTCCTCAGTGGGAAATGGAGCTTTACAGGCAGCAGCATGTGATCGCCTATTATTTTTTTCATCTGGTTTATGGTGCAACAGAACAAAAGCTACAAACGGATGCGGTGCTGCAAAGTTGAAAAACCTGCGTTGAGTCTCCATAAAGAATATTAACGGTTTGATTTGGCAGCAATGACAAAAGATCTTCCTGCTTTGACAGAAAGATGAAGATGGTCCTGGTAAAAGCTTTCCTCTCTGACGCTCACATCCGTTATCGAGCTAAATCTGGGCTGATTATGTGAACATGCTCTGGGTGACTCAGTGCTGATCAGAAGTACACGCACGCACGCACGCACGCACGCACGCACGCACACACACACGGCAAATCCAGCGATAGGTTACAAACCCATAGCAACCTAAAGACAGGGAAGTCAAACATAATAACTAATATTAAATCATCCATCCGTCGTCTTTGGACCTCTATGGGAGTCACAGTGGAGCTGATCCCAGCTGACTCTGTGTAAAGGCAGGTTACACCCCGACAACCACTGAGCAATTTACAGTCTTCAGTCTTAGATTGTATAAGAAAGCTGGAGTACATGAAAAACAGAAAAGTCATGCATGCTCAGGGACAACATGCAACATTTTCGCACCTAAAAAGCTCTCTTGAACTGGGAATCATCTCACTCTGAGGCCTTATGGAATGGATGGAATCATCTCATGATAAATCAGCATACATTTATACAGAGGAAAGAAAGCTGTAAATTCTTTAAAATTCATTCATTGATTTTGTGACAATAGTGTTAAATTGACTCAGCCTGAATAAAAATAAAGATAGCATTTGTGTCTTTTTTTAATTTAATGTCAGAGATATTAAATGACTGTTTACGGTCTCAGTCATCTGTTTAAGTTAAGCTTACTGCTCAGTATGAAGTCAATCCCTTGTAGAAATTCAGTTCAGCTTTATCTATTTAGTGCAACAATATAGCCAACCCTGGTTCAGCCAGGGACCCAAACTCCCAATCTGAGGAGGCAGGGATTCTCCAAATCAAGTCAGCTGCTGATGGATCAGGGCAGGACGCTTCAGACCTCAAGCTTTCTAGTTCCACTGTTGGAGATCTGACAGGAAGGTAGAGAGAGAGAGCTGGTTCCACATGAGAGGACCATGATGGCTCCTCTCATGTGGAACCAGCTTTGAGACTCTAAATACAATATAAAAAACAGTTTTCTGTTTTTGGAGTCGTAAAGTTTGAAAATAACACTTAGGTAAATTCTGTGTGAAGATCTTGAAGCTAGTAATTAAAAAGTACAATTCTGAAAGCTGTTTTTGGTCAAGTGATCTGTCAGTATACGGTGGAAGCTGTTTTTCAATGTGCATTTGAGTAAAATTGTAGGATTAAAAAATTGACAAAGATACTGATTTTTTTCTTTGCTCAAAAAATTAATTTGTCACACCAGTAACATAACAAAGAATATGGATTGAGGTGCGTTATTGTTAACCACTGATCCCTGCCTTCTGTAGCAGTGTTTAACAAAAGAGTGTGTCAGCGAGGCTCTGATGGGAGTAGACACTGACGGAGGGATTTGTCTGGATTACAGCATCTTTAATGAGTCTCTGATGGGATCAGAAGCTGGAATCTGCTTCATCAGTGACACCACTGACTGTGTTTGATGAAAATCCACTTTGTTCCTGTCAAACACTCATGTGTGTGTGTGTTTGTTTTTCAGCCCACCAGAACCGTGTGTCAGATATGGTGTTCTCCCTGGAGAGCGAGTGGGTGGTGAGCACCGGCCACGACAAGAGTGTGAGCTGGATGTGCACACAGAGCGGCAGCATGCTGGGGAGGCACTACTTCACCGCCTGGGCCTCCTGCTTACAGTATCCTTCTCTGGGGTCTTCCAAACAAACAAACAAACCAAAAAAAAAAAACGCTGATGTGTGCGTTTGAGCCCTGACTTTTCTGCTCAGGTACGACCACGAGACGCAGCACGCCTTCGTGGGGGATTACTCAGGACAGATCACTCTGCTCAAACTGGAGAAGCAGACGTACTCCACCATCACTACACTGAAGGGACACGAAGGTAAAACACACACGGTGCTGAAAACCGATTCACCAGCGGTGGAATCGGACACAGAGCAAGCAGCAGATCTGAATCCATCCATCTTTAACCAGGGTGGGTTCTTATGGGTTTATCCCAGCCAGCCAATCGTTTCCCTGTCCCGTGCTCCTCGTGTCCTCTAGTCATGTGCAGCGTCCGTGGCATTCCTGCACATCTTCACGCCAGTGTTTCAGTAGATTCATGTTTTTATGAGCAGTGTCTGGAAACAGATCCCTTTTCTTTTTACACATTTTTTGATGCCTGCATGTACCTTCTGTTTCTGGGTGATTTCTCTGGGGTGGTCGTGGTTCAGGCAGCCGGAGTTTGGTGTTTAGCAGTTGTTCCAGGTATTTAGCAGCAAAGCTTCCTTCTGTCTCCCCTGTAAAGCCAAAGACTGTTTGACTTGTGTGTTTAATCTGCCTCTCTTCCAGCTCTGCTGTGTGTTTTTGGGCTTCTGTGATGTCTTTTGACAACTTTTTTTTGTTTGTTTTCTAATCTCAACATGACTTGGTAGGAGTGTAAAAGACCACTTTAATTAATTAAAAAAAAAATTTATATCCATTATACTTTAATTCACACTTTGAAAACAGACTGGAAGTGGCTGTTGATGTTGCTTAAAGCTTGAAGGACAGGTGTTGCTGCCTCCTTAGGCCTGTTGGAGCCACTTGAAGACAGTTTGGTGCACAGTAGGCCCCAGCATCAAAGCAAATGCAAAAACCTCCACTTCCGTTCCCTATTCTTGAAAACTACAGGCCAGTCTCACTTCTACCATTCCTGTCGAAAATACTGGAGCGCTCGGTATTTAACCAAGTCTCTGAACACCTGCAGAACCAGAACCTGCTGGACACTTTTCAGTCAGCCTTCAGATGTGACCACTCCACCGAGACTGCACTCCTTTCAGTCACAGAATCTCTGCGGCTGGCAAGAGCTGCTGGTCAGTCCTCTGTCCTCCTGCTGCTGGACTTGTCTGCTGCCTTTGACACCGTGAACCATCAAATCCTCCTCTCCTCACTCTCTGACCTTGGCATCTCAGGTTCCGTCCTGTTGTGGTTCAAGTCCTACCTCACAGGCAGATCTTTCAGAGTTTCATGGCGAGGGGAGGTGTCAAGGTCACATGGCCTATCGACAGGGGTCCCTCAAGGGTCTGTGCTTGGCCCCTTACTCTTCTCTCTGTACACCACTTCACTTGGTGCAGTGATTCGCTCCCATGGCTTCTCCTACCACTGTTATGCTGACGACACTCAGCTCTTCCTCTCTTTTCCACCTGACGACACCACAGTCTCAGCTCGAATATCAGCATGTCTGGCTGATATCTCCACCTGGATGAAGAAACGCCACCTTCAGCTAAATCTGTCTAAGACTGAACTCATGGTCTTTCCAGCTTGTCCATCTGTCCAGCCTCAGATCAGTGTCCAACTTCACTCGAGCCTACTTGTGCCCACAAATTCAGCCAGAAACCTGGGTGTCATGATTGATGACCAGCTGACCTTTAAGGTTCACGTGGCCTCAGTTTCTCGGTCTTGTCGTTATGCCCTCTACAACATCAGGAAGATCAGACCCTTCCTGACCCAACAGGCCACACAGCTTCTGGTTCAGGCTCTCGTGATATCACGCATTGACTACTGCAACTCTCTTCTGGCGGGTCTCCCTGCATGTACAGTCAAACCTCTACAGATGATCCAGAATGCAGCAGCACGTCTGGTCTTCAACCAGCCCAAAAGAGCTCATGTCACTCCTCTGTTCATCTCCCTTCATTGGCTTCCAGTTGCAGCCAGGATCAAATTCAAATCTCTCCTCCTGGCTTACAAAACGCTTACAAGAACGGCTCCGGCCTACCTGGACTCCCTGATCCAGGTCTACTCTCCTTCACGCCCTCTTTGCTCTGCATGTGAGAGACGTCTGGTGCTTCCAGCCCAGCACGGCTCTAAATCTCTTGCCAGACTCTTCTCCTCTGTTGTTCCCAAATGGTGGAACGAACTACCTAACTCTGTGCGTTCCGCCGAGTCTATTTCTACTTTCAAGAGACAATTGAAGACTCAATTGTTCAGAGAACACCTAGGGTCTTAATCCGACCCCATGTTCGGGGAAGAATAGATCAGGTGTTCTAAAACCCAGCACTTATGTACCACTGACTAAGTTGACACACAAAAAAAAAAAAAAAAAAGGGGGGGGGGGGGGGGTAGTGGCTCCTCTTCTGCAACTTGATGGCAACTCCCTTGACCAATCGCACTTGAAGCAATTGAAGCATTTACTGATGGTTTCTTTCTTTCTTATGTCTATATTCTTGCTTGTGTTGTACGTCGCTTTGGACAAAAGCGTCTGCTAAATGAAATTGTAGAATTGTATTCTGCAGATGTAGACGTGTTGGCTGGACAGTCTCCACTGTCGGCCAATACGCTGAATATGGCTGTGTCACTGTAATCAACAACAGCTTGGTGGATGAGTCTGTGGTCCAACTGTGCTCCAGTTAATAGAGAGCTAAATGACTGAAACAAGCAGCTCCCATCACTGAATAGATGACGATACCAGAGGGGGATCTGTGATGCAGGCAGGAGATGGGAAATACTCCTGGACACCGGGAACACTACAGCTACAGCTCAGTATATTACAGTGTCAGAAGAGGCTCTTTTATTTCAGTAATTCAATTCAGAAATGAGAACTCTCATATTGTAGATTCACCACATGCAAAAGTGAAATATTTCAGTTGTTTGTTTTAATTTAAATCATCATGGCTTAAATTAGAATATATCACTGTGTATAATCATGAATCTGAGTTTCCATTTTTGAATTGAATTACTGAAAAAAAAGCACTTCTAAATGGTACAATTCACTGAGCTGGTCCTATCGCACATTCATTTGGAAATATTTAACTTTTAAGAGTGAACTGCATAAAGCATGCTCTATCTTGCCTTTAGCTTCAAGAAAAGTTGAAAATTGTAGGAGACTTGAACCAAACCAAGCACCGTAAGAATATTAAGAATAAAAATTTGAATAAATGTGAAAGAGAATGAGCTGTACATTAAACTCACTCAGAAATATGTTGAAGGCAGGGCGGTGGCCAGTCCCAGACACAAGGTCATCCACCAGGAAGCACTTATCAGCCGCGATGGAATTGCCTCCTCTGTCGCTCTGACACGGAGTCAGGGCTCTGTGAGGCGACATTCTCGCCACGGTGTAGGAAGTGCAGTGAGACGGGCAGTTGAAGAAGACTTCACTCTGAAGCAGTTCCACACCGTTTTGGTTGTAGCCAGACTAATGAGGTGCTCATATGAGGGCAATCTAAAATATATGTATCGATTTGTTGTATAGATCTTAGTGTAAAATCAAAGAAGCAAACTGCTGGGGTCCAGATGAGTGTTTGGAGCTGTTGTCTTAGTGAAGCTCAGCTGTGACTGAGCAGTGTTTTCTTTTCCCCTCATAAGCCTTTCAGAAAAGCAGAGGTTTTTTAACATTGTTATTTTTGGTGATTTTTTTTCCTTGATTTTTGTGCTTCTCTCTTCTGCCCCACTGCCATCACGTGTCAATCAGTATCTGTTGTCCGTTGATTGAAATTTTAACTGACTTATTATGCATCCCTAAGGTGAATACTCGGTTAAGATTACCTCTAAAGGATTCAGTTTATCTGTTTCCACCCCATTTGTTGCAGTGGGTCATATTCCCAGGCCGGTGGTTGGACCTGCTGAAGTTGTTAATTGCTTTTTCATCTGTAAAACTCCATTTCCAACAAAAAAGCATTCTCCAGGAAGCTTCAGTGACATGAATGAAGCGGTGTTCAGCGAGGAGCTCACGAGGCTGTAAAGAACAAACAGGATGACTCATCTGACCAAATCAGCTTTTTTTTCCCCCTTGCGTCACGCCCACATTGCCTACAGATGAGACATATGTGTGACTGCACCTCTCTTTTTCCCTTTTATGACATTCTGAATAAATTATATTCAATCAAAGCAGCACTTAGAAACAATTTGGAGCCACCGACCTCTCTCTTCCTTTCTTGCTTTCATGTGCAGATGTGCTTCTCTGCTCCGGATGGTGCATATTCATCACACAGATGGAAATGCATATTAATAGGTGTGGCACTGGGCTCCAGCTGAGCACAAAGCAAATATTTAATAGAAATTATGATCAGTTAAAATTTGAAAATGGACCAAAAAAGGTCAGATAAATGTCAACATCAAAGGTTTTACTGAGGTTCATCCAACATGCCCCAGCAAATAAGAGAAAAATATGATGTTTTTAATTAAAGCTGTAAAAATATTAGACGACTTTGAAAATAAGCATATTTTCTCTTCTCATGCACCGTTGTCTCTTGAATCGAAGCAGTTACCATTTACTGAGAGTGAATGTTTGAATAGCTAACCTGTTAAATGTTTTAAACTGTGCTTTAGTGGTGGTCATCTTCTCTAAGCATTTGTTTGGATCCATCCGTTCATCTTCTTCCTGTCTTCATCTTGAGTGGAACAAACTGGTAAAATAGTGCCATATTCAGCTTTAAATTTTGCCTTCAGTTTTTTTCTTTTTCCTTTGTGGCACAGAGTATATATACATGATGAAGATGTCTGTTTTTTTTGCAAACCTGAACAATTACGACTGACAATGACCACAAGCTCAACATCCGATGTTAATGAAAGCTTCTGGTGCAAAATACAGTGAAATGTTGAAAAACCTTCTTTTTTCCGCTGTTGCATTACGATGGTGATGTAGATCAGCCATCAGAGAGCGTTGCTTTGTCTCCTCGCCTCAGCAGTCAGTCTAACAGTCTCTTTACTACTAGTTAATGAGAAGTAGAGAAGTCCAGGCAACTGCCTGCAGTTCTGTCTGTATCCACTGGATGGAGCCAACGGAACAGATCTGTCTGAACACTCTTGTCATTGACATTTTCATGCACACACATGTTCAGTGACTGTTTGTTTTCTCCTTTTTCTCTTGATTGCAGGCAGTATAGGCGCCCTGTGGTGGGACCCGGTCCAGAGACTGCTCTTCTCAGGGGCCTCGGACCACAGCGTCATCATGTGGGACATCGGGGGCCGCAAAGGACGGACGCTGCTGCTGCAGGGACATCAGTAAGTCTTGTTGCACATTCGAGCCACCTCGAAAGGTGAACAGCAAAACGCTGCGTAGTGGTACCACGGACTCCTCAGGAAACACTCGTGGCTCTCTATTTTTACCTCTTCTTCTCACACCCTGTCCTCCAAGGCCCTCCACCGCCTCTTGTCAAAGGCAGGTCTCAGTGGTGTCAGTAACTGCTGTCCCCAGACGCTGACTGACACCTCCCTGCATGCATCTCCTCCTACGCTCCCGGACGCAGGAGCTATCAGCAAAGCCCCGTACGCTGATCCGTGTCAGAGCAAGCCTCCTTAGATCCTGCAGCACGCGGGCAGGATTTACTAACGCACATTAACATGAATCACAGCGCTCCCTTTACACTGACTGCTCTTGAAGTGGCGCTTTGACCATCTCAATTTTTTTTCTGCTGTTCTCATGTTGTTTTCTTATTTATCCACCCCATTTGATCAAAAATCATATTATTTAGTGTATTATCTTATTAAATAATCATATTTAAAATATATTGTTGTCAGAATCTTTAACATTATACATCACAGTATTTTCAAGTGAAAACAGAAAAGTGAAAACAGATGCCTTGGGTTTTTTAAAATGTGGCTAACCTATCAAATAATGACATGTTGGGATACATTAATCGCTCAAACTTCATGCTGATGTTAAGTTTGTATCAGACTGATGAGAAATTACAATTAGTACAGTCTACATGTCGGCAGGTCAAGTGTTGTTCAGAGAAGCTTTGGTGTGAGACAGAGGCTACAGCGGCCAGTTTTACTTCCACTATAAGCTGAGAACCATGGGCTAACTCAATGCTGAAAACGTTGTTCTGCCTCCTTTAAACCTCTCCCTTCTTCCTGTTTTCTGCCTCAGCGAGCGTGTTCAGGCCCTGCGCTACCTGCAGCTGACCAGGCAGCTGCTGTCCTGCTCGGCGGACGGAGGCATCGCCGTGTGGAACATGGACACACAGAGAGAAGAGGTTTGTGGGAACTCATTTACAGTTTGTGAGCTTGATAATCTTCTCATGGTGTTTAATGCTCTAAGTCGTGTGTGTTTGCGCAGGCGCCTCAGTGGTTAGACAGCGACTCATGTCAGAAGTGTGAGCAGCCTTTCTTCTGGAATATCAAGCAGATGTGGGACACGAAGACCCTGGGGCTGCGACAGGTACGAATCTGGTCACTGTGCTTTAATGATACGGCTTTTCCTTGTTGTCACGTCATAAATGTCATAAATACAAATAAGCATATTTGTCGTTTGCAGCACCATTGCAGGAAGTGCGGTAAGGCCGTGTGTGGGAAGTGCAGCTCGAAACGCTCCACGTTTCCACTCATGGGCTTCGAGTTCCCCGTGCGAGTCTGCGACGCCTGCTTCGACACCATCAAGGAAGAAGAGTGAGTGAAAGGCTCTTCTCGATCCCGCATACAGACATTGGCCCGAGTTCAGCTTCAGTGAGCGGCGAGGGCAGAGCCGGTGAAATGTTGTCATTGTGTTTGTGTGTTCTGCAGCCGAACGGCGCTGGCCACGTTCCACGAGGGGAAACACAACATCGCCCACATGGACATGGACCCATCCAGAGGCCTGATGGTCACTTGTGGAAGCGACCGCATTGTCAAGGTCAACAACAGTTCTTTGATCCCAGATAATTCATTCATGTGGTCCAGCGAGGTCAAACACAGAGCCTTTGAGGCCAAACTGAAGCAGATCCGATCGGTGCGTTTTAGTTCAGGCTGCGGTCATCTTCCAGCTCAGTCTTTAAATCGATTTTCAAAAGGTTACGGCTGAGAAAATCCGCATAATTTTTTTTCAGTTTAACACAATTTTTCTGCATCAGTTAAGATAGCTCAGAAGAAGAACTGCGGGGTTCGATCGGGGGTGTCAAACTTAAGGCCTCCGCTCAGACCAACAGCAGTGAAAACATAAACCTCCTACAGCATAAATCACAATCTGTGTCTCTGCTGGTCAAGTTCGTTACAAATCTCTACCACCTCCACTTCACCAGGGCTTATTGTAAGTCAACTGGCCTGCATTGCAAGACCAAATCACTGACTTTTAATGGTTTCCTTCTTCTTTACGAAATTTTATTCATGTGAGACATTTGGGAGCTCCAGGTTCAGTTGCGTGGCTCAGGTTTCCCGATGAGTTTGTCTTGAAACAAGGAAAATTCACACAACAAAACTCATGTAGAAAAGAAAATATTTGTAGTCTGAGTGAGGTTCTGAATCTGACAATAATAACACGTTAAAGCCCACATGTGGATGAAGCCAGCATGTCAGTATATATACTGAATTTAAATGGCGCTTTGTTACTTCAAAAGAATTGTAACGCTGCCAGAAATTCTTTATAATGCATGTTTTATTGAACACATGACGTCTTTCGTCCATACAGTGTGAACGGTATCGAACCGTGGTGCAAAGTAGCTGTTTGATCCTCAGAAAGTCCTGTTTTCCTCTGTGTGAAGTAACTGTTCCCCCCCTCTCCCCTCCCTCCTTGTGCTCCACTCTCCTTCTCATTTGTCTCCACAGATCTGGGATATGACACAGGTGGTTGGCTGTAGCTTAGCAACAGGCTTCACCCCGCGCTGATTGGTCCGTCCCACCACAAGGCCCGCCCCCCCCCCCCAGTGTCATGGAAACCCCCCCCTCCTCGCCCTCTTCTGTACAGTCCGTCTCCCCCCCAACACGCCTGGGATCTTCAGTAACAGCCAGGCCTGCTGTGTGTGCGTTCGTTCGTGTGCGTGCATGTGGCCCTACACGTCCCTTTTTTTGTTTTTTTTTTTGGCTTCTCATAATTAATTTCACTGATTGACAGTCGAGGTGTGTTTGTTTTTTGATATTTTGCTCTGATGTGAACCACAACCTGAAGCACAACTGTGTGTGTGTGTGTGTGTGTGTGTGTGTGTGCGTGTGTGTGTGTGCGCGTGTGTGTGTGTGTGCGTGTGTGCATGTTATGGTTTCTCCTATAGGAGGATTGGTATTAACATTGGTGTTTACATTCGATGTATCCGATGCTTGTTTTGGACAAAGGTCTTCTTTCTCTTATCGCCCTCGCACTGTCAGGTTCAGCTGCAGTGGACGGCTGATCTTCCGCTCGGTGGGAAACATGTTTATCGCTTCCTGGTGTAGCTCACTGTCACTATAAAGAAGAAAAAGAAGGAAAAAAAAAAAAACTACTTTCACACACACATTAAAGCAGCTCGACAGGACGTCGTGTATAAATCTCCTGGTGTGTATAATAGCAGCTTGAAACCCCTCCCCTTGGATTTCTCTCTTCACTAGTTGGCCTTAAATCACTCTCAGGAGGTCTGACATCTCCGAGCCGTTATCGGCGCGTAATCGCCCGAACGTGACGAGAGAAGCGATAGAACGCCCTCCTCCTCTTCCTCCTCCTCTTCCTCCTCCTCCTCCTCCGTTTCCGTAATCGATGGAGGATGAATCTCACTTAGTTCCAGCCGGTGATCTGATCGGCGACCCGGTCGTCAACCTCACAATCCCAGGTTAAGCGATGCGGGGGGAGTTTGTTGCCATGGCAACAAGTTAAGATGTTAATTGTTCTGCCCTCGAGGAGCCACAAGTACAAGGTCCTCCTGACCGATCGTGGTGGATTTGATCATTATTCCTGTGGATAGTATAGTGCAACATTTGAAGCTTGTCTCTTTGAGTTTCTGAAGTCTGACAGGTTTAATAAAGACTTTGAGGAACTTTTTAAAGTCATCACTTTGGAAGTGCTCACGTTGGCTGCACGAAAAGGATCGTTTTACATCAAAAACCAGTAATTTCTCCACTTTTTACTGAACGATAATAAATGAGATACATGATTCGACCGGCTGATTTAATATCACATTTCATTATAAGTCAAATTTTCTGGTTATGTTAACATTTATTCTGCTGTTCTTTGAAATATTTCATGAAATTCGGAGAGATTTTATCACAACTTGCAATTGAATTTGTTAGATTATTACATCTAGTAATGAAAAATCCACTGGAAGCGATAATTTATGGAAAGTTTCTTGCAATATGCAATATTTTTTTTTTTTTTTACCATCTCATGATTTTTTACCACTTTCATGATAGGTTCACAGCCCTATAATGTTTTTGATATCGTAAAATTAAAAAAAAAAAATTCCTAAGAGAAAATAATTGGTTATTGTCACTTGAACGAATGGAAGCTTCAACAAATTTAAAGTTCTAAATCTTCTCAGTAATACATTTTGAAGTGGAACTACATTTATGTAAGCTTTAAACTTGAGTTTGAAATGCTTCTTTTTTTTCTAACATAATTAAATTAGTTACAACGTCAGGAAATTACAAACTGAAGTATTGCTATCAAAGTTTAGGAAATTAAGCAAATCAGTAGTTTTTTTTTTTTTTCCCCCCAAATATGCAGTTTAAATGCGGTTGCCGTAAACCTCTTGCTGCTGGACCATTGCTGAGGATTTCAAAAGTGATGATTTTTAGAAGCACTTATTTTTCCAAGCTTCCTCGGCTCAGAAACTAAAGAAGAGAAAAGTTAACGTCTTTCACTTTAGCTATTGAACATATTTGTATAATATTAAGCAAATCTAATCATTTTTTGGGAGATTGTACTAATTTGTCCTGATATGCCCCTCTGGATTGATTAATTTAGCTTTGTACGTTGCCCAACTTTAGAATGAAGTGTAGAGTAAACCCCTCAAAGCAGGGTGCCACCTTCTGAAGGGTCAAACTGTCGTACGACTCTATTTTCCCCAAACGTTATTCCAGTGTTTTGTTTGTGGTGTGAATTGGCTTTGTGTTTCCTGCCACAGGTACTGGACAGGTACTATTAATGTAGCACTAAATGTTGAAGTGTTGGGGGTCCGGTCGGGGTCCGCCCAGACTCCCCCTCCAGCCTTAAAGACAGGGAGGGGGCCGCTCTCGCCAAGCCTTCCCAGTGGTCGCGACTGTTCACACATCCGCTCTCCAGCATTCGTCTTTGTCACAGAAATCTGTCCACACACACACATACACACGTCAAAAATGTCACTTTATGTCCTTGACATTGCACTGATTAGCACAACACATCATTTTTCTTCATTTCCGAACTTTGCATTTATTTTTCTGGGACCTTGGAAAGTTGCCAGTTGAAAATTCTCACATTATGGTTTGGCGCGTTCCCATGACGACAACAAAACTTGAAAAAAATTATTAAACGAACTCTTAACACATGGACAAAATGATTATTAGAGACTAGGTTATCTGAGAAGTTTTTGTTCTTTCCATATTGACACTTTCCAGGGAAATCTTATCACAAGTCATGTCAAATTTACTTTGGGAAAATCTCCTGAAACGTTCCACATTCCAAATATGACAGATTTGTTTTCTTCCTCTCTGATGTAAGGAATTTAACCACGACAAAAGTCGGACCTTTCCTGCTTCCCAAAAGTTGAAACCGTTCCACTTTGTAGTCAAAGGCCTGTAACTCCACATTTGGGAAGGATAACGGCTGAAATTCATGTAGCGTTTTTGTAAATAGCAGCTAACATTGTCAAACATTAGACTAACGCTTGCCTTACTGTAGATGGAGGAAAGGAAAAAAAAACAAAACAAAAAAAAGCATTAAAATGTCAGAATTCCTTATTTCACAATGTAGTCACATTCCAGTTTTTCCATCATGTAGTGTGTATTTATATTTGTAGTAAAGTATTTATCGATTGCCTCCATAAATGGTTGATTACTTTTCGTTGTTGCCCATCTTTATTTGCATAAACTGACAAACGAGAACACACAGAATTCTTACTCTGAAGCACATGCAAACTAGCAGTTAGACCCTGTGATCTTGTGACTGAGTTCATACTTGGGGTTGGACTGAATTATGACACTAATTTACACCTCCCCTCTGTGTTGTTGTTTTTTTGGAGAGATTCAACCTGCCTAAACTGAGAAAAAGAACACAGGTTTCATTAAATATGTATGCATTCATTTTATTATCAGTTTTCAAGTGCAACCAAAGAAGTTAGAAGCACATAAATATGGGACTGTAATCAAGAAGCTGACCACTAATTGATCAATGGCTGGAAACATTGTCTGTAGTTTGAAGACACAAGCATTAAAATTGCTCTGAATCTAAGGCTTATCTGAAGTGATTCATGAGTTTTGTTTTTTTAAAATTCTGGAGCTTAATAGAACTAGATTTTCTGTTTCAAAATTGCCTTATTTAGTTCTGTATGTTTAAAAATAGACGTTTCTTCAGTTCATTACGTGCTTCATTCCGTTTTAAGTACTGTGTCTGTAAGAATCCTTTCTGGTGCTTGTAATTTGACACCAGCAGCGTATGCAGCACATGACCAAATTGAGCTGATGTTATTGTGTCTAAATTAAGTGTTAACAGGAAAAAAATATATTCCAATTAAGCATTTTAAGATGCAGTTGACTTTATTATGCAATATGGAAATGATTTTAGTTGTGAACACAAGTTTTACGCAAAGAAAGGAGTAAACATTGGAGTCTTCTTGAAATCATTCCAACCTGAGCGTGCTCACAGTGTCATGTGATTGTAATTTGTTTACATGATTTATATCAGATTTAGATTTCTTACAGTAGTTAGCATTAGCTTTGTTTTAAGTACTCAATAATTTTTTTTTTTCATTTAACAGTGTGTTGTCGATAGGACAGTTAGGAGCTATAAATAAACTGATTTCTCCCTTAAACACATCTGGTGAAGAACTGAAGCAAAAAAATAAAATATTTAATATTGGAAGATTTGTGCAGTGTTGTAATATTCCATCAGGTGGCAGTGCTAAGTCACTGTAGTATAGAGTTAAGATCTAGAGCATAGTTTCTCACAGATTAAGTCACTGCTACTTCTTCTTTTTGTCGAGTTGAAATGAAATTTTGGAAATATGATACTGGGACTCAGTGTTCCCTCTTGTGGTACGAAATGGTATCACAAGAGCAGGTATCTGCACAGATAAAAGTGATTCAATTTTATATGAAATTGGACAGTAGTATTGTCTTTAAAGTAATTATGAATCATTCCTTCAGCCTTCCCCCAAGTATGATTAAAGCTTCGATCACGATTCTTCGTCAGAGATGCACAGGGTTAACGGCAATGCTACCGTACAATCAGGAGTCCCCTCGCTCTCTTCCTTCTCGTTTGGGTTTCCAGTCATTGCTCCTTATCGCATCCTGATAACAGGCAGATGTGACGGGCTGTTAAAGGCTGTGATCGATGGCTGGATTAGCAGAAGCAGCTAATGACACAGATCCGTCAGACAGGCTGCCGGTTTCCCTTGGGAAGGAAGCAACGGCTTGTTGTGAATGTTTTGTTTCCTCGTCACATGAGTCATTTCACTTGTCTTTATGATCATCAAACACTAGAATGGATGGAAGAGGCCACGTCGATATGTAAAAGAGAACTCATTGTCAACAACACCACTGCCTGTAATCTGCAACTCTGCAAGCCTGTTTCTGTTTCTTTGACTTTTGCTTGTAAAAGACAAGTCAGATTTCCCACAGGACGGTCATGTACATCTCCAAATAACGGTATTTTTAAAGTACTTTTGTTGACGATACAATACTGACTCTACTCTCCCTGTTTCCTCAAAGCAGAGAGAGGAAAAACCCTGATGCTTAATAAAGATATTTGATATGTTTAACCGACTTGGTTTCTGTGTTTTCTTGAGGAATTTGATGATGACACATGGAATTATCAGTAATTTTCTTTATTCAAGCATTTAGAAGAAAGGTGAGTACGTAGCATTCTTTAAGGTGCTGGGCAGAAAGAGGCAGAAACAGAGGTTTGGTCGCACATGTCAAGTGATGCTGCTGTGTTGGTGAGAAAGGCAGCCTCCGGTCGAGGTTCAGTCTGTACAGAACAGCGGCGACGTTACAACAGAGCTATTACACAGGTTACTGCCACAAGAGTTAGATACCAACGGTGATCGAGACACAGAAGCCAGACACTGAACCCACGCACAGCAAGTGTGAGTGACTTTGGTCTCATCAGATTCCCATCTGATTGACAGCTTTAATAAAGTCACAGTAGCACACAGGGCTGTTGTGTGTGTGTGTGTGTTCTATGAGGGTCTTCTCTCACTTACAGGCAGCATCACCATCAAACAATAGCACAATTGCAAGACTATTTGCTGGGAAGTGTTAGAAATCCCTCGATTCTGGTTGCGTTTAAACGGGCATTACAAGACTGTTTTTTTGTTGATGTTTTTTTTTTTTTTTTTTTTTTTTTTATCCCTCCACGGATGTGATACGTCTCCATGTTTGTCCCATTTTGAGCCGCAGGAGTGTCCAGCCTCGGTCAGTACGAGACGGTTAGTGGTCGTCTTGGCGTTTCCTGCTCCGGCTCAGTGCGACTGGAACGTCTTGGCCAAGTCCTCCAACAGTGACATCAACTTCTGCTCTTCCAGAGGGGAACTGTGAGTCCAGGCTAGCGGCAAGTGGGTGGACACCATCTTCCGGTCTGTAAATACAAAAGAGGTACTTGTAAGAACCACTCAGTGCTTTATTCGTGGTGTCTGTTTAATATTGAAGGGGCTCTTTTGATCATGAACTTGGAAGTCCATAAAGCAGGAATCCGAAAAGTGGACTTGGCAGTACATTGCTAAAGGAGACTAAAGAATAGTTCTTCATGGCTCTTGTTATAATAGAGTTAAAAGCTCCAGGTTATATCAGGACATTGTACACTGTGTTGAGTCCTGTGGCTTTCGGGGCCGCACATGAAAGCTTGAATCAGAAGAGCGTGGGCGGCCTCACAATCGACTCAGTAAATCCTTCACTCTAGATAGCTGCTGTGATTCAGACACCTGCAGCAAGTCAATGGAGAAGGTGCTTTATTCTAATTCCCTGAAAAAAAAAACATGCTCGTCTAGTCTGTGTGATGAAAGCCAAAGTGAAAAATAAGAGCCTCGGTAAAGAGGAGTGTGCTCTGTATAACAAACAGTTTCAATTATTCACATTTGAACCCAATTTGAATCCAATCAGGATTCAAATTAGCTCCAATCAGTTCACAATCTGCTTTTTCAAGGCCTCTTGCAAATGTGTGTGCGTGCGTGCATGTGCATGCATTTGCGTGCGCACGCGCTCTCATAGTGACTCTGTACACTCTGGCGGTATCTGGCACCAATTGCAGCCACAACTCCAGCTGCAGTGGACACGAGCCAAACCTGCACACACACTCACACTCTCTCAGACACTCTCATGCAGTCACAAACTCTTAATTTAGCAGCACTCTTCTTCTCCTCTCTGTTGTTTTTGTGTTAGTCCCTGCAGGATCCAACGAGTTTCAACAGGATGAGAGCTAAAAGATGCAGGACACCGGCCCTGTTTGAGATGTACCTTTAATATTAGTTCAGTACTTACAATAATGTATGTAAAGAAAGTAGAGATGCAAGCACTCTAAGGCCTCGTTGACACAACACCATTTTAAGTGAAAATACTTAATTCTTGCATTTTCTCGCGATGTTTTTTGGTTTAACTTGAAAATGTTGTCATCTAAACAAAGTCTAAAATACCCAATGTGAGAGCTGGATAATAGTCTTATTGGTTAATTTCATACATCATGCATAAAAAGCACACTTCTGAATAAACTTTCAAAGTGCAGTTTGTACTAAACCTAACTGACTTAACACACACTGCTTGAGGATATTAATTATTAAAACTGAACTTATGATTGGCAGATTTGTATCAGTGTTTCTGAACGAGCTCCATACCCTGATAGAAGCGCCCACTGGGGTTTTTGCCGGCGGCCTCGGAGACGGCGAGCCACACCACCGTGTCGGCGCCCTGCTCCGGGGTCCGGAGGCTGTCCTTCATGGACCGGTGGAAGTCTGGCATGGCGTTGGCCACAGCTGCAGCGGGAAAACACACGGGAATCCAAACCAAATGTTATTTACCGACTCTTCCAAATCAGCATCATGTTTGTCTTCCATTGTGTGAATGTGGTGTTACCCGGAGTGTCCACCCAGCCGGGATGCATGACGGAGAAGTGGATGGTGTTGTGGGTCTTTGCCAGCTGCTCTGTCATCACGACCTGCTGCCTCTGGAACACACGTATGAACGTGTAGCGATGTTACTGGGAAGCCCTTCAAACTCACACAAGGAAAATAAATTAAAATATACGAAATCTGTGCCATTTTTAGTTGATACTCCACATCAGTGTTTCTTGCTCCTGCACACCTGATTCAAATGAATGGCTTTGTATCACCTATTTTTTTGAATGAGGGGTGTTGGAGCAACGAAACGTTTAAAGTCTGCAGGACAAGATCCCCCAGGCTCTGGTTTGGGAGAAAGATTGTATGTAAATGGGAAGTATCTGGAACATAATCAACATTGGGATCTTTTGAAACATGTTTAAAAAGAATTACAAAGTCACTGAACGTCCATAAGTCACAGAGATCAGTAGTACTTAATAAAACCTACTTAATAAAACCCTCTTAACACCACAAACATTGAAGTGCAAACTGTACTTTAGATCTTCAAAACAGAACATCCAGGGTTTCTATTGGGGATGACAGACCTTCTGTAGAATGTTTGGGTTGTGGTGTACCTCAGGACTTAGATCTGGGTCACCTGCTTTTTTCTCTATACCCCACTTGGACACAATCGCAATATTAATTTCCACCTTATGCAGATGACGCACTGCTATATTTCTCGCTTGACCCTACAAATCATTTTTACTTAATTTTTCTCAACAATGTTCAGTTCTGCTTTTCAAGTAACTTCCTGTGTCATTCATATAGATCTGCGGCCCTTTCAGTATGTCAAACTCAACAATTCAAGATAACCCACAACAGCTTGGTTGTGTTCTGCAATTCAACAGATTAAATATAACGCAGAGTTTTAATTACATTTTAATTACTAATTCAGAATATTATTATTTTCTCTTTTTATCAGTTATATATAAAACAAAAATGATTCACACCCTTTGACCAGTCATTCGTTGTTTCTTAGCACTCTTAGATACTACTGCAACTCTTTTTGCTCCTTTTTATTCAGCTCAAACATAGCCAAACTCCAGGTTATACATACTGTGTAGACAGCTCACTAATAGTAAAGAAACAACTACTTTTACCTCTATTTTAGATTTGGCTTTAGCTATAAGCAACCACGTGGGATTTATTTGATATCATTCTAAGTGTTACATTACAGTGAGGATGGAACTGTCTCCTGGATACATCACTAAATATTTAATATGACCCAAAATGTAGTCAGACATCCCCTAACAACCTCTAATGATATCTGGAACAAAGGAACTAAAGGACAAGATTGTGCTGATTTGTGGTGCAAAATACACATTGTTCATCATACAAAAGTATGTGAAATGCATTTGAAAAATGAATAAAGTAGAATTTTTAACAAATCAAGATTCAATACCTAAAAAGGATTGTTATCACAGAGAACGGATCGACCAAACACTGAATTTCTTACTTTTTGTGTTTATTTTACTGATATTTCTCTCCTTTCAAATGGGAACGATTGGTTTCTTGACAAACTGGGAAGGCAAACTGAAGTTGTGACGTTTCCAGCTCCCATCAGGCCGAGCTCTTACCTTGTGCTGGGCGTAGACCAAAGTGCCGTCGTAGCGACCTCTCTCAGACTGCAGGTTTCCCGTCCGCAGCTTCTGTACCAACATCCCTCCAGATGACACTGTGATCTGAAGGAGATGCAGTACGGGGGATTTTCAAAGAACTGCAACCCATCATTCTTTTTCATTGAAAAGAAAAATGTGATAAAAAAAATGAATCCAAGGTGCCAGACTCACCACTCTGGGATCTGTGCTTTTCTCCAGCAGGGGAATGAGACTCTTGGTGAGAATGTAGACCGCTGAAGAAAAACCACAGATTAACTTCATGACTGTCCTTGACTTTTCTCTCAAAAAATGACGTTCTCCCAACCTGTGACTCACCCAGGACATTGGTGGCGAAACTCTTCTCAAGCCCCTCGGCGTTCACGTCTCTCTGACTCATGATGGCACCTGCGTTATTGATCTGCATCCATTTCATTGGAAATCATAGTGGTTAAACGTGAAGCCTGTTTCATCTCTCTCTCTCTCTTTTTTTTTTAATCTGCTTGCTTAAAGAACCAATGCACTGAACAGAGGAAGAGAAATGAAGCAGATGTGGCTCACCAGCACATTGAGTGCTTTATACTTCCTCTTGAAGCCTTCTGCAAACTCCCACACCTTCTTGGTCTCCGACAGGTCCAAAATATGGACATAAATCTCCTGTAATGACAACGGGGATTGGGAATAATGCTATCGTGTCTGTATTCCATTGGACGGCTGGCTCTGCTGGGTTTGTGCTGAGACACTCCACACCTTATTTCCTGACTCCTTGACGATGTCGGCCCTTGCTTCTTCGGCCTTGTCCTTGTTCCTGCACACCATGTGGACCGTTCCTCCTGAGACAAACAGCAAAAAAACAAAAACAGCATCTCAACACATCATCAGCAAACATACAACTTCTATGTGCTATATAAAAACACAACATATCCAAGATGGAGAAGACATGCTATATAAACCATGTTTGAATCTGGTCACATTAATGACATTTTGGCTTTTTGAGGGAGGTTTGGGGGACAGGAATGTCTGGACATCCCCATGTGGATGAAGAGGGGAAAGAACATGGAAACAATGCTACAAATTGATTTGGACCCATTAGGTTTCTTTTGTTCTCAATCATAAACCAGTATAAGTACTCTGTCCTCTCTTAATCTGAAGGTTGCAGGTTTGATTCTCAAAAAGCAACCGATGCTGAAACAATCAATGCGTAAAATGTGCAAACAAATGTATAAATAAAACTGCAGATCCTATTGAGGGCTACAATATTGTGATTCTGAGTGGAATAACTTTAGTTTCAAATAGTGTAACCTGGAATGTAAACTCTGCATTCTCAACACTGTGGTGTAGTTAGCTCTTATTAGTTGTCTAGTTCTGTTGATTTTACTAAGCCGTGAAAAACCAGAGAGGTAGCTTACAACTGCACACATTTTTCCTGCTATAAAGAATGTTGAAAAACCTTAAGGAGCATATGTTATGCACATATTCTAAACCCACTAGAAAGATCTAATGGAAACTGAAGGCCAGGGATGTAGATCGATTTTAGCTTAGAGGTTAGTGTGTAACATTTGTTATTCCACAGGCCTTTTATTGATGTCGGTTTCCTCAAGGATGCGGCCATAAGGAAAGGGAGTGCACATATGAATAACTGATGTTCACATTCCTGTGATAGAATATCTGCTGCGTGCATGGAAGGACACACTTGGCTCTGATGTCTAATAGGGAATGGATGACGAAGCTCATTCGATTCATCCTCGACATTGCATCAGTTGTCCCAGTGTATCAATATAACTCATGACTGATGCTATGTGTACATCATGTGTGTCAGTGTACATACCTCAGCTGCTCTTTTCTGTCTGTGTACACACAGTATGTGTAGTGAGTGATGCTTTTTGTGCATTTTTATTTGCCTGAACAAATCTACCGATCCAGTTTTCTAATATCATGGTCTGTGGAGGGGTGCAGCAGTGCTGATTTTCAGAAGAGACAGGACTGATGTTTAATAAGCTGAGAGTTATGGGATTCGGCTAAATGAATACCACCTGTCTAAAAATGTTCCCTTCAATTCCAGTTCAAAATTGTCCAATATTTGAGTTCAGATTGGAGATTTGAGGCCTTTCAATGTTAATTTCGAATGTTGTTGCTGTGTGAGCTTTCACCAGCATTCCTGAAACCTGCATTTGAGACTAGCTGTGGACTCTAAATCACCTGTAGGTCTGAATGTAAATGTCTGTGTTATGTAATCTGTCTCTCTGCCTTTGCCCACTGATGGATTGTGATTGTCTGCTGGGAATGGCTCCAGCTCACCTCGGCCCTGAGTTTGTTAAGGTGATGTCTGAAATCAATCGATCGAATCATGCCGATGCCAGAAAAAGTATCGTGTATCTCAAAAATGTCTGTGCTGACCATCATAAACTGATGCACAATGTGTTGAACTAAATTCTTCATGCATAATTCCCATATTTTATGAGTTTATTATTGATTATCCTACTGTTTTTCTAACTGACCTTTTTCCTTGTGAATTTTGCCTTGCTTTGCTTTGATATTCAATGTAATGTTTTCTTTAGCCATTCTTATTGTTGTTAATAATAATCTCAGGTGTTTCGGTACCTTTCTTTGCTATGGCCATGGCCGTGGCTCTCCCAATGCCACTGTTGGCTCCAGTGATCATGAAGGAGCGTCCGGCGACAGACACCTCCAGGTCCTTCTCCACGAACCGCTTGGAGGCCGACAGGTGAGCATTCCTGAAAGACAGCAGCTGACACTGCAGTGTGTGTGTGTGTGTGCGTGCGTGTGTCAGCCCAGGACTGAGTTTGAGGTCAGCCCGCTTGACTGTACAGCTCCTCCCAGCTTCACTGTACAGACACAATGAGGGTGAGAGTGTGCCTGGCATTGTCTCTGATGAGAGGAGCCCGCTGCTCACAACAACGTCGATGTGTGTGTGTTTGTGTGTGTTTGTGGCCTCAAGGACCTCAATCCCCCCCTTTGTCCTTGCGGCCATTGTTGAGGCCGGCTGGCGGTTCGGCGGGAGCTCGGGGGGGGCAATTAAGGAGCCGGGCAGTGAGGTTAAATGCACGCTCTGTTTGGCGGTGTCATGCAGAGAGCCATTAGCGCAGGGTCAGAGCGGGCTGCCCGGCAGCTCTGTGGGGCAAAAGATAACACAGAACAAAGGGGCAGGAGGGAAACAATCACAAAAGCACCTCTTCACAACACTTGGCTCGCTGTTGAGCCGATGAGGAAAGGCTGCTTCGGGCTGCGATGGATCACATGGGGCCACAGAGAGCCGTGTCAGGGTTAGATTACCCGTTTATGGGCCATCATGCTTTCTGCTGATGCATCATGATCTGTTAGATGGTTCACTTATTTTTGATTTTGAAGTTGACAAACACTTTTTCAGTGATCACTAATCACCTCAAGACTGAAGAATTTATATATGTTCATTCATTCAGGTTTTATTAATCTATTTTGTCCTTCACTAAACATTTGAAATGCCCATTAATGGCTGAGAATCAAACATGTGGACCAGGAGCTGAAATCCAGTCCAACCTTTCTTAGTTTAAAATAATAAAATTTAAAGCAAAGCAAACTATTAATTCTGATTATTGACTGACAATCACACTGTTTCATTAAGAGTAACATTCATGTGACAGTTCAGCCCAGTGATGCGGCTGTGAAACATTATTTTCTTTCTAGTAAAGCAGCATTTGCATCAAAGTGACAGGCTGCAGAAATGATGCATACTTAAAAGCAAGTGGTTTTAACTTTTTAATCTAATTCTTTAATTGAATTAAACAAAATTTCAAGATTGAATCAAATCAAGGACATTTCAGAGGGTTTTTTTTTTTTTGCACCTGAAGGTATGAAAACTTGTTTTTAATATTGCATTTATTTTACTGTACAAATAAGTACTGTTGTTATTTATGTTTTTTTTTTTTTTTCACTAGTCTGAAACCGGCCCACGAGAGGCTCCAAACCAGCCATACTACCAAGCGAATTGTAAAAATTTCTAAGAAAACTTTGATTTTCCTGCACAAATATCTGAAGAATAACAGACACAACATAATATCTAGACCTGAACTGAGTGATGCTGCTCTAAAATTTGGGTACCTTGTTGATAGAAAACCAGCCTCAAAGCCATGCTGTCTGGGTGAGTTTATAAAAATAATAAATCAATAGCTACAGGAGAGATTGTTTTTTGTTGATATTTTCCACCAGAAGGTCGGATTTATGCTGAGATTGTAGTAATTTCCTGTGGTACCAAGAGGACTAAGAATAATCCTTCTCATGGTTTTTCCCTCTTTTTAATATTTTCTCTTGACCTTTTTTCTTACAACGTTCTAGTTTGGTCTTATCACATCATCAGTAGTCTGTCAAGCACATTTAATTGTGTTACTATTCATGAATAATACTAAATACATTTAGTTTGATATGATAAAAATGAAGCTCAAGCATTATTTTTTTTGAAAATATAGCCAGATGTTTTGAAATGCAGCCACTGTATTATAAAGACCGTAGGTTATGGATGACATTCGAATATATTGAAATACTCTGATGTGCTTACTTTCTTCAGTCATCAGAAACACAATTACAGCATCATTTTGCATGGAGCCTGCGACACACACACACACACACACACAAACACACATGCGCGCACACACACCCACACCCTACCTGGTGAACTCGGTCACTCCCTTCAGGAACCAGGCAGAGTTGCGGTACAGAGACATGATGCTGCTCTGGGAGACTCTCACTCTGCCCGACTCTGTGCTCTGCTTTAACTCTGCAGCAGAACCACGTGGAGCTACACACACACACACACACACACACACACACACACACACACACACACACACACACACACACACACACACAGTTCTATTCAGTTGAGCTCAGACTCACCACCTGTTGTAGTGGGATACTAGGAGGCCCGTTATTATTGTTTTCCTTCTTTAATTACCACTTGTTTGTTCTTTTAACAAGGTTTTAAATTAGATGGAAGCAAATATTCAGCAGCTGTAATCTACCAAAGATTTGATCCATTTATAAAATGTTTAAACTAATGTTTAGAAACATTCTAAAAGGTGAAAAATTAAAGGGCAAATTACTCAAAGTTTATTCAAACATATGGAAACAGATACATATGAACATATCATGAACTGCATTTAAGAAAGATTGTGAAATATGATCACAAATGTTGTCTGTAACTGTCCAATTTATAAAAATACACCATTCATTGTTATATAAAGCATACCTTATAATCTAAACAGTCATATCAATATTGTAAATATGAAATATGAATAAATATTAAGTCACAATTATACTACATGATGTTAGCATAGAATTAAAATTTGTATGCTTTCATAATTAAAGCAACAAAAAGTAAAAAAAAAAAAGGTTATTGGAAGTTTACTTTGAGCTATGTAAAATCATAACACAATACCTATAACAGTGTCTTATAACAATAGTAGACATAATTATGATACAAAAAGCCAACAATAATCAGATAAAATCATATAGAGGCTATCCAAATCTTCAGTTATTGTGTATAGAGAGAACAGAACCATATGTCATATTTAATAGATGGAATTATATTTAAGTGTACACTAGTAAATTTAAAATACTAAGTAATGATTAAGGCATATAGAGCATCTAATAGGAAGATATGGTTTAGTTTTCAAATTTTCTCAAAGTTTTATTTATTTCATACTGGAAAAGCAGGAACTGATAGCATGTATGATTTGCAGACAGACATGAAATATAAAGAAATATGAAAAATGTCAAATGAAATGTGCAACGTATATGTTTCCCTACTTTTAAACATTCAAGACAAAGGAAAAAGCTTAATAATATTTAAAGATGAAGATTGGAATGATGAAGTCAGTAAGTAGCTTGTCGAAAAACTTTCATTCCAAGTGGAAAAAAAAAATCCCAAACTTGAATGTTTTGAGTAAAATGTTAACTTTTAATGAACTTTCGGAGGAAAATGTTTTTTTTGTTTGTTTTTTTTTTTTTTGCCACAGCATACTCACTATTCAAACATAATGATTTTGTTTTTTTTGCATCATAATTCATAAATGTCTGACAGACATCCCCCAGCCCCTGTCCGTCCCCTCGGTCTCACCTGTCCGCGCGCTCCTCTGCAGCCAATCAGCATGAGGCGTCCCGCAGGGCGCGGCTCGGAGCGCGCAAGGTGAGGGCGCACGGATTTCTGGGAGAATTAACAATGTCGCTGCATCACACGGTCCGGTGAGAGCGCGCGGCAGGACTCTGGGATTATTATACACCTGCAGGATTTCAGCTCAGTGCGGGGCATCATGGTGAGTCTATCACAGCGTGTGCGTCTTTACGCACCGGCTTGTAGTAAAACCAGTCTGTACACGCGCCAAAGGTAGCTGAATTCTTGAATGAATGCCTGCCGCCTGCTGCTTACTTTCATTTCTTTGTAAAAGCAACACGTTTAAAAGATACCACACATATTCCAGACGCTGATATTTCTGAGTTCAGCGACTTCACCAGTTCCTGTTTGACCTCACATTGAGCAACATCAGACTGGCAAATGGATGCAAATGCGTGCTGGGGGACCGGCTCCTCAGACCTCTTCAAGAACATCCTTCAAACTACTGAGCGCATTAATCTCAGAGATATCAGAGCTTCCCTCTCCTTCCCTCCACATTTCTGCTGCAGGCAGTGCTGCTGTCATGTAGCTGCACCCAGGGGGCAAAGAGCTCTCCTTAATTACCCTTACACAACCCAGACAGTGGTTTTACAGCGTTATTGCACTCTGGTGATTCAGATGGGGAGCATTTCCCTGCTTAATCTTCATGCTCATTCCTAGTTGTGAAATGTACCTGCAATTTTTGTGTGCCTGGGCTTGCTATGAGCTTGGCTGCAACATGATCACTTTAAACATTACATGCTGCTATATTTGGATAGTCTACACTTAATGTGCAGTTCATCTAATAATACTGAGAATTCCTTTGTTGTTTGCTTGTATTTTAATGTTATTTTCCCTTGTATGCGTATGTGTGTTTACTTTCACACCGATTTTTTTCTTCATTTTATTATGTTTGATGTCACAGAACAAGTGATGTAGTGATTCATGCGACCATGCTCTGAGGTTAAGGTAATAAGAATGTTGCTAGTTTGAGTCACACTGCTGATAGGTCACCTCTATACGCTTCTAAACAAAAACCCTTAACCCCAAATTCAGCGTTACCTCAGGATGGACATCAGTATCGGCAGCTGAAAGACAAAGGAAATAATAAAGAGGGAATCAAGGAGTTGTTCATGATACGGGGAGAAAATCTAAATCCCCAAATCAACTTTAAGGATGAACATCCTGGAGGTCAAACATGGGCCAAATGCAGCCTCTGTCCCTCCAGCCAGTTTACAATAGAAAAAAAAAAAAATGCAGAAAAAAATAAAGAACCTTGGTTATTAGTTATATTAATTAAGAAATTATATCAATTAACCAAAAAACGTCTTGAATTGTCAATGAAATTTTACTTTAAAGGGATATCAAACCACTTCTTATGAACTCATTCTCCATCTATCTATCTATCCATCAAAGTTTCACACAGCTTTGTTAAATTTTGCTGAGCATCAATAAAACCATTTGTTTTGCTAGGCAGGGTCATAATGGGAGTTAAAGATCAGCTGCAGCCTTTGGCTGTCAGAAATTAAAAAGCTGGAATGATGTTAAAGCATTTGGTGCCTTACAAATTCTAAACATTTCAGAGAAATCTTTGAGCGGACGTAGCACAACACTGGGACCCGAGCTGAGATATTAATGATGCTGCCATGAGAGTGAACTACCTCGCTGATATCAAACTAGCCTCAAAGTCATGCTGTCAGGGGGAGATTAAAAATAAAAAAATGCATAATGCAGCTAGAGGAAATGTTTTTGGACAACCTGCACCAGAAAGTTTCATTAAAATTCACTTCACGATGAGATTGGAATCATTTTCCCTAAAAATGGTTTTCTTTTGTGACAAGGGACTCGTGTTCATCACCTGCATTCCATGTCACAACAAAGAAAAAGTTTGAAGTCTAAATTTAAAGGTTACTGTGGCTCTATCCTACGTGGACGTGGCCCCGGAACTAAAATGTGTTTGATACCCCTGATCTAAACAGCTGCATCTGTAAAAGCAGGCTCAAACAGTATATTACACACATGTTATGTGTGTGTCATGTCATGTTATTCTTATATGAGAATATACTGCATCACCCACGATAAGCATGCAAAAGACATCCCATACACACAATGGAAATCTTGAAACCAGATCCACCCACAGGTTTACCAAGTGAAGCAAATAATTTATTCACTGAGGCTTCAGAGGGCTTCCTGCTGCGCCTTCATTGCACTATGCATGTCGGGAATAGACAACTTTGATCATATCAAAGTAAATCACAACCGCTTTGTGTTTCCATTGCGCTCCTCAGATCCGCTTCATCCTGCTGTTCAGCCGTCAGGGGAAGCTCCGTCTGCAGAAGTGGTTCACGCCGATGACAGACCGGGAGAAGAAGAAGGTGATCCGCGACATGATGATGACGGTGCTGGCCCGGCAGCCGCGCTCCTCCAACTTCCTCCAGTGGAGGGACCTCAAGATCGTTTACAAGAGGTGGCCGCAGTCTGAGAGCGCTTTAATGGTTAACCTGTTCTCCCTGAGTCACGCTTCAGAAAACACACAAAGCCCCGCTCTCTCCACAATGAGCCCGAGATAACGCCAAGCTCTGAGTAAACACTGAGACTGATCCACACTCCAGCTTCTCCTCCACAGGAGAAACTCAGTTCACCTCAGTCTCAAACGGGTCGTAACATTTTGTTTTATTAAGATTCCAACAGTAACTCGCCAAATGAAATGGTTGAATTTAGATTAGAGGTGTCAAACGTCGGCCCGCGATTCAGAACTGGCTCAGCAGAGAGTCCAATCTGTCTGCAAGATTAAACTTTAACTTTCATTAACGAACCAGCCACAAGCAAAAGGTTTTCTGCCTTTGAAGATGTAAATAATGTAACAAAAATCCACTGTGATCTGTTAGTTGTAAAGCACATGTTGAACTGAGGCATGATATTGTTGAGTTTTCAGTTCTTTAAATCAGATTTTGGGTTTGTTGTGTTGTAAAGGCATAGTTCAGTAAATGGACTTCTTAATTATACATTAATACTTTTTTGCACTCAAACAACGATAGAGATTGAGAGTTCTAGTTATTTATATTTTACAGTGCTATTACTTGCTGTGTTAAAACTTTTGCTTGTTTAAAATTATGCAAAAATGATCAAACATGTCATCCAGAAACTGAACTTCTGCTTGTGCTCATAGATTAATGTACAATATGATTCATGACACCTGAAAGCATTTATAGTGTTTAG